>NC_080595.1:96386698-96701162 GCF_027887145.1 Ammospiza caudacuta | reverse complement strand
ATTAAAATTATTAGGCATGGAAATTTTAATGAAGAGTTTAATATAAGCCAGTATCTTAAAATTACATTGTAATTATTACATTCTGTAGGACTACCTTCCAGTTATGATTTCATTTATAATTTATTTTTAAAATATTGCACATACATTTTTTGGCAAAGATTTATTGCTTACAGAGAATAATTCCTTGCAGATGCAATGCTGAAGACCACTTCAAGGAGTCACTTAGCCTTTCTGGAGTGTTCATACCCTTGAACAGAGACTGTGACTTTTCACAATTTTAGCTGCTGCTGAGCACAGAATATGAGACATTTCGGTGATGTCTACCAGAGAGAAGAGATTTAAATCTTAGTTCTTCTAGTCTTAAACCTAACTTTCTCTCTGACAGCATTATTAATATCAGTATGTTCCATGATTTAAGGCTTCATTCAGTCATGACTGAAGACAAGCAGTCTCTTAAGAGATTTCACTAGCAACTGTATTAAGTTCTTAACAGTTTTACAGAAATGGACAAGAATTATGTAATTACTTTTTTTTTTGTACTGTGGGCTTTCAATCAGTAGATTAAATCAAAACCAACAGCTAACCACAATCATAGAACAAGACAATTGCTCAAATTATATGTTAAAGTTCACTGTGAAAAGCAGAGTAAAGAAATCTCCACTTGCATTAACAGGACCAATTGAAAACTACAAAAAGTCAGATTACATCTGCACTCAGCCTGAGACAGTAGCTTGTGTGGAGTTATGTTCAAAACAAATTATCTTGTCAAATCACTACTACTCTTAAAAGTAAAATTAAAATGCAATGAATCCATTCATATTTTTCAGCAATACTGGAAAATTTTTCAGCTACTTCCTCTACTCTGGCTGCAGATTCTGGAGTGTCTTCCAGCAAATGACATCCAGAGCAGAGACTCACTGACTGACATTCTGAGCTACAGAAATCATTAGCAGCACTTGGAAATTCTGGAGGCACAGCCAAAGTGAGAGGACTGGGGGCACTTCCCTTTCTCTGTAGACCTCTGCATGTTGTAAAGGGAAAACTTTCTCACCAGCCTCAACTCCTGTGAGCCTGACTATGCTCCTCTCAAGCCTTGGCAAGTCTGTTTTTCTCATTAGTCCATGTGGGGAAAAAAATCCCCTCTGAGTACACACATTTCCTTAATATAGGAGATTTTACAGAAATCATCTAAGTTCTACATTGGTTTCATCTTATCCAGTAAATGTTGATCTTGAAAATAAAACACCCAACAGGGACAGAGCTACTAGTGTTGGTCTCTTTTTCTTCCACGTTTCTTCTTAAAAGATACTCAAGTAAAAGTTTAAAGCTCCTTGGTGTTTGTTGTTTAGAATTCAGTAATTTATAATTCTTGTTCATTGTTAAGAATTCAGTAATTTAGACTTCTATTCTTAAAAATAATTTTAAATTTTGAAGGATTATTTTCCATTTGTTTGGATCCAGCCTTCTCAATTTTGAGTTTTATACGGTTCTGGAAAGGTAACGAAGCAGGCTTACAGGGGATATTTATTTGTCCTACAGAGCAATTGTCAGTGCTATGTAAGCAGTGAATGACAGACTGATTTTTCATAAAAACATTGCAAGGAACAACCAAGTATACACAAGTATGGCATGGGCCTTTGCTCATTAAATGTTTTGCAGCACACTAAGTCAGGAGCTGAGACACATGACAACAGAAAGACATCAGTCAACATCACTACTGCAAACTGTCCTTTCACAAAAACAGCATTTGGCAGCACCTGCAACAGAGATTTCCTCGTCACACACATTCCAAACATTAAAAGTCTTACCTCACCAAACAAATACAGATCCATTGCTAAAAGTCATAAGCAATGTTGCACTTCACTGCTACCATACAGAAATAGATCCAAACATAAAACCATCTGTTTCCCAAGGAAAAAACCAAATCCCACGCACCATTTAGCACCATCTCTATTTCTTCACAGTCTGTAGTTAAGTTTTCAATTTCTTAATTCAATGATAAGTTAGCAGAATGATATTCACAATTAAATTAGATTTTCCAACTCTAAAACAACAGGTTAATCCATCACATTCAAAGATGCCTCCTACTCAAAATGTAAGTCAGAAAAAGATTATTATCTGTAGATTTGGCTCTATATTACAATTCTGAGTGACAGACTCTCAATACACTTAAACTTGAGCTTTGCAATGTATCTTTAAAGAGTGCAAAGCAGAAATGTGGCTATAGTAATTAAAAGATCCCTGGTGCATGACGTTCTTATAGTGCATACTAACCACTCAGTCACATTTGACCTTGTTTCACAGAAAGGTCTTTTTCCATAGATTAGTTCGCATTTCAGGTAATTTTATATCTGGCCTTAGAAAGATCTTCTGGGACTCAGCCAATTAAGCTCTTAAATTGATACCTTTATGTAATATTACTACAACACACACTGCGTTTACCAAAATTTAAAGATCACACAGCACTGAATTTTGAAGCATGTAGCACCTATGAGATTTCATTGCATATCTACATATTGAGTATAAATACTGCAACGTGTTTTGTTTGATGTGGGCTGTCTCATAAAAAGGCAAATAACTTTTACTCAACAGTTAAATCAGAATTATCTTGAACATGAAAAAAAAAAAAAAAGGAGAGTACACAATTTGGCTTCATTACATTATCCAAGAGTTCTTTAAAAGCTTTATTAATGATTTCTTGATAAGCACCATTCAATACTTAGAGTATGTTGATTGATACTATTACATATTTAAGTAATTCCATTACAAACATCTTGGCTAAACAAAAACAAAACAAAAAAGTAAGCACAGATGTGACTGACTACTTTCAAAAGCATTTAACTCTCTGTTTAATGAAAGAATTTATTTCTAAGGAAAATACATTTATAATTTCCTCTGTACTCATTTTCTTTTTTGTATTTTGTTTCTTAAAGTCAGCAGTGCCAATTTATTCATACAAGCTCTCAAATTGATTTATTTTAAGCGACTAGGCACTGATATTTTTGGATTCTGTTACAAGCTGCTTCCTTATCTTGTCATATAACTTTGATCAAAGTTGGTTCCACTCAAAATTTTAGGAGTCTCTACTTCTGGTTGTTCCTGCTGAGAAACATGGAGTGTCATCTCCAAACGTAATGAATAGCTAAGAGGTTCAATCTGTTTCATTTGAAGCTTTAAGTGTTCAGCAAATATGGAGAGAAAACCAGATTCAAAGGCAGAAGACTCCAAAAGTCATGAAGCAGACAGAATTCACTGACACCTCTTAAGGCAGATATGATATTAATGACAAGAAAGGAAATTTGTACAGAAGCTGTCTAATGACAAGACATGAAATGCACACACACACCAAGCAGACTAATGAAGGGGACAAAAGACAGGGCTTCAACTCCCTCAGTATTTCTGCATCCAGACACCTTCAAGAAATCTTCATCTGAGTGTTAAAATCAGATCTTGATGTCTTCACATATCACGTTTTTATCTAGGAGGAGAATATAGCAATATTTATCAGACACAGACTTATCACAGTAACACAGACTTTCCAACATTTGCAATGTGAATTCTTAAGGCTGCAAGACCTTCTGTAAACATACAGTACCATTCCAGCCTCTGTGCTAGATTACAGATTTCAGGAAATCAAAACGCGATGTACCACAAATGTAAGCAGCAATGACATATCCAGAGTTCTTCCCAAAAATCCTCATACAAACGAGACCAGACATACAGAGCTCATCACTGAGCTATTCATTTTGCAGTCACTCTGACCAGCTGAAGAATTGGGCTGAGAAACATCTCATGAAGTTCATCAAGGGAAAACGCCTAAACCTGCATCTGGGGCGGAACAACGCTGTGCACCAGGGCACACTGGGGCTTCACTGGCTGGAAACCAGAAAGGACAACAGGTGGATCATGGACCCCATGGCAAAGCAGGGCAGCTGCATCCTGGGCTGGATTAGGGGAAGCATTTTCAGCAGGTCAGGGGAGGGGATCCTTCCCCTTTGCTCAGCCCTGGTGAAGCACACCTGGAGTGTTTCCTGGATTCCCCAACACCAGGAAGATATGGACATACTGAAGAAAGCGCAACAAAAGGCTGTGAACACGATGAAGGGACTGGAACATCTCTCTTATGAGAGGAAGGGCGGACAGAGCTGGAACTACAGCCTAGAGAAAGATCTGGGAGATCTTATCAGTCTATATTTAGATGCCTGATGGATGGAAGACATGGAAGCCAGTCTGCCTTCACTGTTGATCTGTGACAGCACACAGTGTACAGAGATTTAAACACATAACACTCCAGGTGAAGATAAAAACCCTGTATTTTTTACTCCAAGCATGGTCAGACACTGACTTGGATTGCTCAGGTCCTGGAGTCTCCATGTTTTGAAATATTAAAAATTCAGCTGGACATGGGCCTAGGCAACCTGCTGTGGCTGACCCTGTTTGGGCCAGGGCCTCTTGTCTGTGCTCAGTCACCACCCTCGGACACTGCCATGGCAGCGTCCCCTCTGCGAGCGGCCGAGGGACTTCCCAGGCAACCAGCGACAGGACAGGAGGACAGAGTCTTATACTGCACCAGGGAGGTTTAGGCTGGACATTAGGAGGAATTTCTTCACAGAAAGGGTGATTATAAATCAGAAGGGAGTATCCAGGGAGATGGGGGAGTCACCCGGGAGGCGTTTTAGGAAAGACTGGACGTGCCAATCAGTGCCATGGTTTAACTGGCATGGTGGTGTCCGGCCATAGGTTGCACTCGGTGATCCCAGACGTCTTTTCCTTCCTTAACGCCGCCGTGAGGACGCCGGTCCCGGCGGGAGCGGGGGCTCCGGGCCCGCGCGGCGGCGCTCGGGAGCGCGCGGGCGCTGTGACGTGGCGCCCCAGGGTTGCCATGGTGCCGTGAGGGGCCGCCATAGCCACGGCCATGGCGCCGCCCGCGCCGCCCCCCTCTCGCGTCTTCGCCGAGCTCGACCTGGCCCCGTCCCCGGAGGGACGCGTGGGGCCTGCGGCGCTGCCCGGGCGGGAGGTGCATGTGAGCGGCAGCGCGGAGCTGAGCGCCCGCCCGGACCGGGCGCGGGTGTCGCTGCGGCTCGGCAGCCGCAAGGAGGCGGCCGTGGCGGCGCGGAGCAGCGTGTCCCGCCGGCTGCAGTACATCGCGCACACCGCCCGCCTGCACGGCATCCCGGTGAGCTCCGCCGCCCGGGGCCCGCTGAGGCGCCGGGGTGTCCCCAGGGGGAAGGCGGGGGGGCAGCAGGCGGGGCTATTCCCGGTCCCGTTCCCGGTGCCGCTCGGCAGCCGGCGGGGTGCGGTGCCGTCCCGCCGGAGCGGCCCTGAGGAGAGGCGCCCGCGGAGGGCCTTGGTGCCGACGGGAAGCAGGGCAGTGACGGGTTTGGAGCTCTCGGAACCTCGGGAACCGCTGGGAGAGCCTGCCTGTCTTTGGAAGGCTGCAGCCATGCCATCCCCAGCGGAAAAGGCGGAATGTCGCTACCCGGGCTTTCCAACATGTTGCTTGTTAAGCATGTGAAAGCCGTCCTGTTCGAGTCGCGCCGTGGTGGAATCGCCGTCCCTGGAGGCACTTTAGGAAAGGCTGGACGTGGCTCTCAGTGCCATGGTCTATTGACATGATGGTGTTCAGTCTAAGGGTTCACTCTATGATACCAGAGGCCTTTTCCAACCTAATTCTGTGATTTCTGGTGTAATACAGCATTCGCCCGTGCAGGCGAGTGAAACTGATAAAGTTGTACACAGCAGCATAACCTGTACCTGTGTGTGTGTCGGAGTAACTGTGATGACCAGAGCTTAGCAGCAAATACATACAGAGATCTTTCCTTCTTTCTTGTTCTACTTAGTAGAGAGGTTTTTAAAACTTGAGATATGATCAAGATAGCTGAAGTCACAGAAGCCCCTTGTGGACCCAGGAAGTTCTTTTACCACAATGAATATTGTAGCGTCTGGAAGCAATTTTGCAACAATGAAAAAAGCATAGACTTACCTTTAAAGCTCTGTCCAAACAGTAAATGCTCCATAAGGGTGATGTTTGTCCTAACAATTGTGCTGATGAATTTTTTGGATTTCACAAAAGCGTTTTGGACAGTGTTCCACACATAGGGCTCTTAAAAACAGAAAAAAACCTTTTATGGAACATGCAGTTGTTTTCAAAAGTTACTTCTTATTGAAGTTCCCTAGGAGGTTTGTGCCTTTTGAGTGTATTCACAGTTAAGCTAGGGGGAAAGGTAGATGATCAGGTTTGCTATGAACACCAGATTATTCAATGGAGTAAAAAGGAATTGTAGAAGGGTTTCCTGATACTGCATGATGGTACAGTGCAAGTCAGAGTTAGTAAATGCAAAGTAGGAGAGTCAGTTACTCAGCCTAAACAGTGATGTGCCACAGTGAAATTGCATGCCCACATTTCAGATGCTGCATGCATTTTAAGATAAGTACTGGCATCAGCTTTCATTCCCAAACAAAATAGGATTTTGTGAGGGCTTTTTTTGAACTGTTGTGCTGTCTCTGTAGTATCTATATAAATTGTTCAGGAGTAAAGAAGGCAGTGAAGAAGACCAGAAGACCACTGTGCCCCCGAAAAAGCTCATATTGCAGCTCTGGGACGAGACAACAAGGGGGTATAGAGGCTGCTTTAGGCCAGATATTGATCATGGCTGGGTGCATGTCTGTCACAGGCAGCATTTGTCAAGGCTCCCATTGACATCAGGATGACTTGTTCAAGCAAAACTGCTGCATTTTAGTGAGGGATTGCAGGTTACATGCCTTCAGTGTCTATTAAGTGAATTAACAGGAGTTCAAAGTGGTGGATTTTAAGAGGAATGGGAGAAGACAAAGCAATTCAGCATGCATTCCTTCCTATTAGTAGAGAAAATGTTAACCTTTGTACCCACCACCATGGTGAGCTATCAGATTATGGGAAATTTTTGTCCTGACTGTCATTAAATAGTTCTTCAGAGCATGGCTATATTGGAAAAGATAGTTGCAGATATTTCCCCCACAGTGAATCTGAACAACTGACTTCCAGTTTTGACTTGATACTGGTTGAATTGGGACAGCAAGGAGCATCCAACATGTAGTGGCTGGCACACAACAAGAGCAGGCAGGGTGTGAAATAGGTGAGTGTGCTTTAGAGGGGCTGTGTGTACCACTCCAGGCTAGAAAAAAGGATTGCAAGCTGAAGTACGACTTGGACAAACAAATGACTTTATTTGGATTTATAACAGTCAGGTTCAGAAAAGTAATGTAAGCAGGCAGGCAGGGTGGAGAGTGGGCTGTTTTTACAATGTGAGAGTATTTGGTGTCTTATTATAGTTACAATAATTTCACAGTAATCTTTTTCTCTTTCGAAGATGCTGTGTGTTGGAGAATGGAAATGTTCTTTCCACTTAGTTGAGAGACTGTGAAATGCTGCTTGAGTTGTGGGTTTCTCAGTGTTAGCAAAGTGTTAGCTCTAGGGAACTCTGAGAAAAACAACATGAAGTTATTTTTTTTTCAGAGTAGTTCCCCACGGTATAATTTTTAGTGCTTTGTTTCATCCAGTTTTAAATCACTCTACTGCTGGAGCTTTTATTTGCCTTGCAGCTTTTCCACTAACAACTCTCACTGCTGGCAATTTGTTCTTTAACTGCGTTTGATAACTTCACTTGCAGCTAATACCATTCTAGGCAACTGTAAAATTAATGTCTCTTCACAGTCTCCATATGGTTCTAGTTGTTGCAAGCTTATCTAAGGCCTCTTTAGAAATCATCTAACTATGCTATATATTTATTTTAATTAATGCACAGCACAATTTTCTTAACCCTTATTGTTGCTATAGTAGGAAGCCTGTGAGATGGGAAGTGCATAACCTTTGCAGCAGCAGGAGCTTGCATTAGCAGCTTCTCACGAGGCCTGGGGGCAGCACCTGATTTCCATATACATTTGCACAGGATTTTAATCAGAAATAGATGCACATAGTGGCATTTATTTATAGAGTGCTGTAAGTATATGCAGCACTTCAGAGCACAGAATGTGGTTTCCCCATTGATTTTACTTTCCCTGCAGCCTTCAAAGCAATCTCCCTTAATCAACCCAGCTGCTCAAAAGTAACATTTTCTTCTCTTTCTCTGGAAGCAAACAGATTTTATATTTGCCAGCTATGATTTATTTGAGGAGTGGTGTGGAGATGACACTTGTTTTCTTTAATGGCTATATCTAACTGTTGGCATTGGCACCATGTTTAAAATAACAGTGATAATATTTGTTGTACCTGTCAGAGTGTTGTAGAACAAAACAAACCATCTAGCAAAAATATATCTGGTAGGCTCTGTGTTAGAGATTGTCTGAACTGGGATACCTCCCTTGGATTTATGTGCAATATTCTTCATATTTCAAAACTTACTCAGGAGTCACAGTTATGGATGAACATCCATACAGTCAGTTTAAAAAGGTTTTAAAGTTTGCTGACTTAGTTGCAAAGTCTTCCAATGACAATATATCCCTGACTGAAGGTAAAAACTTGTGTAAGGCATTGTCTTCTTTATATTACTACATATTTAAAGAAATATCTCCAGAGTACCCTGCATTTGCTGAGTATAAATCTGCTTTATGTCTTTCTTGTAATAACTGTTACATATACTTTTGTTATTTCTTCTTTAAGCAGCAGAAACTTTTTCACTATGGGTTTTGGGTTGTCATTCTGTCATCTCATGCCAAATAGACCAGACAGAGTGTGGGGATGAGAGGCTGGAGCACAGCTACCCAATCCCAGAAGGTGCTCAGCATCCTTAACCATCTGGAGACACTGTGATGACTGGCAGGAGACAGCAGCGTACATCAGGGCTCTCAGTAGCCATTTCCATAGTGCCAAGAACAAAAATGCCGTGATCACATGGAAGAAGCTGACTCTTTTGACTGTTCAGATATCCTTCTTTTTGATAATGTAAAGTTGTACTGGACATATCAGTTCAAATGTACAATTGGATTTTAAGAGACATTTTCAAGTGTCTGTAGATATTTTTTATTTACAGTTACACATATCAGCATACATTACCCAACAGGCTTTAGCATACATTCCTAACTCTAAGTGCTTTCCCTTGCTCAGTCTTGGCTTGTGTATCATAAAAAGTCTCATGGTTTCATTAAGTCATTAGCCAGAGCAGAACATAAGTTTATGTGCAGATGGGCTGTTCTCTTAGTGTATTGTTGCATACTTGTCTCCTTGAAGTATGCTTTTGCTAACTTACCCATTATTTTTTTTCCTGTTCTCTTCTGGGGAAAAGATCAGTCATTCCTATAGCCTGCCAGTGTCATGAGGGTGAACACAGTGGTCCTGTGACTAAGACATTGTTCAGAAGTAGCAGATAGGAGGAAGGACTATAAAAGGTTGTGTTCAGTTGAAAAGAGTGAAAATATAAAGCAAAGCAATTTCTAGACTTGATATGTTCAATGGGATATCGACTGTCTTTTTCATTTTTGTTTATTTTAGAGTGCCTGGAGCAGTGATGTGATGCCACATAAAAAATTGGCTTTATAAGCAGAATTCACAAGTGTGATTCTGTTAAGAGTTGTTCAATGGCTTCTGGGGTGATTGAAATACCGATATTGTTATATTGGTTTAATTATTTTTTGTGATTCTTGGCCCACAGATTTAGAAAATATAGAAAGTTATTCCAGATGTCCAGAATACTTGAGGTGCAGCTTTCCCTAAGTCACAGTGAAAAGTATTTCTTCTGGGGCCATTCAATCAAACTGGTATTTCCTCAGCCAAAATATGAATAGTAGACATAAACAGTAGGGAAGAAAAATTTTATCTTTTGAAGTAGTCTCAGTCTTGATTGCAATTTCAAATTCTGTTGTCTCCTACCTGTCTTTTCCATATCTTTGTGTGAACACAGTCACAAACAGAAGCGAAGTATCTAACAGAAAATGTATCACAGAAGGCCACCTTGTTATGACTTCAGCAATTATTTCATCCATTTATCTTCAGTAGCACATACAGCTACTGTCACATTTGGTGGGATTAAAATTAGCTGTGAAGGAAATTTTGTAATACGTGGTGCAGAATGATCTTTCACTCCATAGTATTGATCTTGCCATAGCGCCTGGTGCCGCGGGATGGCAGTGTCCTTAAATACACAGGAACCTTGGGAGGGCACAGCCAGATTCTAAGGCTTGGATCTGCTCAGCAGGAAGGAGAACCTCTTTTAAAAAGGATTAAGGAGAGGGGACAGGGGAAAACAAATGCATTTTTCCTATGTTCACAGTTGTGTTACAGCACAGCTATTTCTGTAAGGTACGAGTTGTAGTAGTTTGTTTTTTCTGTGGTAATTTCTATAAGATACATGAAACCTCTGGGGAAAAATATTTCTTGGCAATTGTAATTGAATTCTAACACAAATAGTAAGATTTACCCCATCCTGTAAATTAAATGAGCTGTTGGTGCTAGACTGTCTTGATCACTCTAGCAAACCCCAGCCAAATTAAAGAAAAAATACAGCTTTTATGGACTACTGGCCCTTGCTAATCCTTGCCCTTACTAGAAGAGACTTTCTGAAAATATCTAAAAATAGGACTGCTGTGCTTAAATTTGAGCACTACCAATCAATCATGATACAAATTTTGAAATTTCAGTTTTTTGTAGACTTTTATTCAATGGTAATAAAACCATATAATATTTTAAAAGGAAAATGCTTCTCATAGTTAATATCATTTGCATAGACTTATGCATGCATGCATGCTACATGATAAACTTGAAGACTTGAGCATCTGTAGGAAATACTCTGACACAAAGCATCTTGAATGTCAACATTGAAGAAAATATTTCCTATGCAAATAAATCTAGTAAATAAAACTTCTTTAGTGACTGGAAGGCTGGGTATTTGCTTTACTGCACTTCATAGGTGTTACATGCAAAGTTGCAATTAAACTGTAGGCTGTGCTTTTTTTGCTATGTTAGAGTAATTTCACAATAAATTGTTTGTTCAAACTGTTTGCTGCAGAGCAAAGTGGGTGAAAGATATGTGACTGTTAGACCAGTAGCAAGCTGGTCAAATATTCACATGTAACTGCAGTTATTCTGTATCTTCCTGAGTTCAGTACCTTATTTATGTGTCCTACAGGATTTGCTAGTGCTCTGTGCAGCCATTATGTTGACCAGTGGAGCTGCTGTTGATGGCAAGGCATCACTGGTGGAACGGCCTTTTTCAAGGGTTACCATTATGCCAGAATAATAGCTGTTCAATCTTTGTTCATATCACCTTGCTACAAGCTGCTGCTGCTGCTAAAATATCTTAAAATAGGGGCCTAAAAAGCACTTCTCACATACTAACTTTCTAAAAGCAAATGAAGCTTCTAGATTTCTTGTACCAGGTGAATTTACAGTTACACACTAATACACACAGCTTCTACCTAGCAGCTACTTTTATGACCTAATTGTTCTCTTCAGGGGAATAGCAGCAAAATCCCATTATAGAGCTACTGTATAATTGATTTAGAATAATTTAAGAAATGTTTAACATCCAGCTAGTTTTTAAGTGAAGATATTTGCATGGAAAATTCAAAATTTCTGTTTCAAAGTCATGAGTAATATATCAAAACAGTTCAGCTTTTATAGGACACAATGTAAATACAGCAGATCCTTAATTTCTGTCTTTTAAGGTTGTATTCCTCTACTTTGTTTTAGGAAGAAAATATGACTGTAACAGAAGATTTTAGTAGAGTAGAAAATACTTACCAAATGGAAGCAGAGGTATGTATTCAACCTAACCAAAAATAAAAAATAAAATTAAAAAGTAAGTGTGTCAAGGACCTATAAAAATTTGCAGACTATCTTTACTCAGACCAAGGAACATAATGGCAGCATAGTCCAAAAAAACTATTTAAGGACTGCAATTTATAGCAGAGTTCAGCTGCAGTCTTCTGTTGTGCTGAACTTGTTTTCTTCTCAGATGAATGTGTGCTTTTTAAATGTTACCTGATGCTACAGTCTGGCATATGTGGTTCTGGGGCAGTGTGAGCAAACCAACAATTCTGAACTTTCCTTCACCTATAGCCCTTCCTGCCCTCTGCTTCTTGCAAGGAGTTGGTGAGTTCAGAAAGCTGCCCCAGTTAATAACCTTTTTTTTCCCCAGCTCAGCTTTTTTTTTTTTTTTTTTTTTCATTATTTTAGCTCCTTGAACTGGGAGCAAATGCAAGATCTGCTTAGGCCACAGTTGCAGAGCACCTGGATTTTGGTCTGTTCTGTACAACTCTGCCATCAGCTTGCTCTAAGTAAAGCAAAGGTAATTGTTTCCTGGGTAATTGGCTCAGAATTTTGTAGGTAAAAAGTGCTCTGTGAAATGCAGATATTATGGGAATAATCCCATTTACTTCAGTATCTGCTAAGGGAAGTATGTATTTGCACATTCATGCCATAGTAGGAAATAAATGCTGTGCTTGAAACATTCACTGAGGGAAATTGTGTGTTTAGCTAATGTATTTTTTAGACCATAAAACTTTAATCACTACCCAGCAAGTTTAGAGATCCTTACAAAGTAAACCTGGAAGCCTGCAATAAAATGATAGCTGGTTTATAGAGCTGTGGTTTAGAGTCCTCTTAAACAAGTTCAGCCTCCTTAGTTTGCTTGCTTTAAGGCATATTCTTATCTAAATAACACCAATAAATACAGAAATGATTGAGAATTTGGAGAATAAAAGTTGGATTTTAAAATGAGTCTTAAGATACTTAAATGGTGTGCATTCATGCTCTGAATGACTTCAGCTTCATCATGGAGACATATACTACCCTGAGAGCTTAAATCACCATGTTTTTTAGATGACCTGTACTTAAAAATTAATAAACCCCCTATTATTAATTATTATGTGAATTATTGTTTATGCTACAGACAAGCTTAGACTTACAACTTCAGTCTTAAGTGGTAACTTAACCAATTATCTGTCTTCTGCTATTAGTTTTATGCAGCAAGGATTATATGTGGAAGGCTGATTACTTCGATTTAGTGTTGATTTGTAAGCAGCTTGGACCAGCTGTAATTGCTGTTGCAAAGTTGTGTGGTTGCCTGGGACCCTGGGGGTTGGGACTGGAAGAACCCATGCACAGTGCTGCTGTTTAGGCTGCCCTGCACACTGAGGTAGCAGTGTGGCCACTCTTAATGCAGAGATCAGTCTCTCCTTGCTTCTCCCTTTATGAATATCCTTGTTTCATTAGTGCAGCTTCATAAACCAGTGAGGGTCCATTGACAAGCCTGTTTGCCTACTTTAGCAACATGAATGAATTTAAAACTCACTTCCACTCACTTCTCTGTTAGAGTTTGCCATTATATCTGTGTTACATGTAAAGTCTTGGACATCCTGTTTTACTTCATTCTGTAAACTCTTCATCATTTGTCTCCTGTAAAGAATTTTTAGAAGACTGAAAAATTCCCAGGCGTGTAGCTATTTAAAAGTATAATGAAGAATTCAAGATATTCTTTCAACTCTAAGGAGATAATTTTAATTCATGCTATAATAAAGGCAAATATTCAGAAGAATGAAGTTGTGTATAAGATCACAAAGCTTTATAATATGTTTATCATAATAGTTCATTTATTGCATGACATTCTCATGGGAGGAAGATTATGTTGGTTTTGTGCATTTCTTAATATGCTTGCCTCCTTATAAACCATAACTTCTTGTCATTTGCAGCCTTTTCCAAACCTGGGAATGTCTCTAATAGTTTTGCATAGCTTCTTGTTACCTTTTAATCTTAATAACTGACAAAGTTAAAACATTTATTTGCATTTTAATGTTGAAGTATTCTCTGTAATTGTAAGTGGACTGTATTAGATGTAGCTCTAAATGAAAATTTTTATCCTAATTTTTTTTAGGAGGGGGAAACAGCAAAATCAGCTGTTGGTCAGTTGTTTTCTGCTTCTGAGGGTACCTGATCAAGTGCTTTTTTTTGAACAGTAAAGTTCCTGAGTGCCCAGAAGTGCCCCAATCTGAGCAATTCATCTCCTGCTTAAGACCCATAGTTCTTTTGTTTCATCACTTTTTTTGTTTCATCCCCTAGAAGGAACAAATCTTGTAAATGCTGATGGCAATCTGGAAAACACTATGACAGTCCTCATAGTGAGACTTTACACAAAATACAGCTATGACAGTTTCCTGGCAAAACATCACGGGGGATGTGTGCTTTTTATATGTATGGCAAGAACTCCCACTGGAGAAAAAAATGTAGGTGTAGCCTCATCTTCAGTCTCTGTTCAATTGACACTGCACCTTTCAGAGCCACTGAACCAGTGCAAGGATCCAAGCCAGGATAAGGTTCAGGTACTACACCAAAAGGCTGTCAAGGGTAACAAGATGGGAGCATTAATTACTTTTTACCTTACTGTGCATATGAAGTAGCTCCCTCCTCCCTCACTGAGAGGCTCAGCTTCTTTGAATTATCTCATTGTGCACAAGGTAAATAAATCTCTGGTATGCGCACAGGAAGGTGCTGCAGTGCTGCTGATGTGCTGTAACTGGGATTTCTGTGTCATATCCCATCACTGGGGTAGAGTGATGCATAGACTGCAGCAGCCATGGGGGCAGCTGTAAATCCCACATGTTGGCAGTAGAATTTTCCTAACTGCACTGTTTTTCTTCCACTCCTGTGGAAGCTGTATTAATATGCAAAAAGAAGGGAATTGGGAATAATAGAGAAGGTGAACCTGACTCATGGTGGGAGCACTATACTGGAAGTGAAGATGAGGCTTTAGGTTTTTTTTTTTTAAAGTTAGGGATCCAGGGTTTCTGGTTCTGAATGCTGTATCAGCTCAGTGTCATTGCTTCAGCCCTGGCAGCTGTGCTTTGCCACAGAGAAGAGCTGGCTTCTGCCTGGCAAGTTGCTGCCTGGCTGGACTTTGCACCAGGAAAACTGTTGGGCTCTGGATGCAGGGCTGATAGTGATTGCTGCTTCATAGCATTTGGGAAGGACCTCAATTCCTAGTGCATCTTCATTTAATGCTTCTTACAGCCAGAGCCTGTTGGGTGTTTAAATTGTTTTTAATCCAAGTCTGAAGTGCCCAGTTCCTTCTCAGCACTGCGGTGAGTCTGTTCAGACAACACAGGATTTGGAGCCCACTGCAAGGGGAACTGGGCTCAGTCTAGCTTAATCTCATAGCTGAGGTTTCTTTAATCTAATGGTTGGAATGAAAATGTATTTTTCCTTCATGCACAGTGTTTTCCACATAATTTTGTATGAGCTTCTGCATAATTAACATCCAGCAATCTAAGAAGGGACGAACCAGGATGCATCTAGTCATGTGTACCATAGCACATTCATTCTTCAGATTGTTTGCATACCAAGAATTCTGCATTTCCTCTGGAAGGGATTTCTTAATCCTCAGTTTTAAGCTATTTAAGAACTTCTTTCTGTTGCAAACAATGCTAGTTTCTAGGGCTATATTAAAGTATCATAAGTTCATAAATGTTGGAGTTGTGTATGGCACTAGTGTGTTTAGTTACCTTGTAGATGTCTGGTCTTACACTGATTTAAATGAAAGTGTTGAGTCATAGTGGAAAATGAAAATATTACTCATGTGATGTCTGTTCACTCACTCCCAGGTCTGTATCATATTCAGTGATTTTGGAAAAATGCAGAATGTTTGCAATCTACTTATTGAAAAGTTAGGAACCTCTGTTACCATCAATCCACCTCATTTCTACCATACACCAGAAGCCATAGACTCACTTCGGTAAGTTCTCTCATGTGCCAAAAGTCTTACAGCCTTAGTTAATATGAATACATAATTTATGCTGTTTGCAATGGGAGCAAGTAGTTTCCTTCACACCTATGAATATTTATGTTAGAGATTTCAGTATTTAATATAACTTAAAAGTTAATGTTGTTCAGCCTAGAAGGTAGAATTTGTTCTTGTCCCTGTGCAAAAGCAGAATGTAATAAAAGTTATTTTCTCACTGATTTCCACTGGAGTATAATCTGCTGGGAATCTTAGATCAACAGAATTTGTCTCTGATTACATCATCATGTGTAGATTTCATTTGTATTCATTCATGAGGGTGCAAGTGTGTTATCAGGTGTTGATAATTTTAAGTACCTTCGCCAATTCCCATTACTGTTAGCTGACATATCTGGAAAGAACCATGTGTGGCACTTCTCAGCATCAAAATATGCTGCCCTGAAGCTCACAATCTTGATCTGTTTTAAGCATTGACTGTTCAGTCCAGGCTTCTCTCACTAAATGGGAGGGACAGAAGGAAGTTTAGTCTTGGTTGGGGTTTTGCCTCTTGTAAGAAAAGAACTGCCTGGTCCAAGCAGCAGGCTTAATTAGCTGCTGTTAAAGGTTCCAGAGATGCCAAAAGTGAATGCCAGAGGTATCTACAGGAGATGAGGAAATATGGCCAGTGACTTTAAGCAGGTGCTAATATACCTTGCCGCTGAGCCACCGAAATGCCTGGAGCAAGGGTTGAACTCTTGCTCGACTCGGCGTGGATGCCTGCAGCATGCAGGTGTTAGAAATGCTTGATGTCATCAGAATTAGTGAGGATGCTGACATTTCCTCCGCACACGGTCCCCTCAATACCCAAGCTGTGGCTCAGAAGCTGGGGGAAAGTGATGTAGGTGATGTGCCTTAGCATCTCTGCAGTTACAAAACCTGCGACACTAAAAACAAAAAGCTTGGCAGGAGCACCGGTACATCAGTTGATCCTGCTTGTTATTGTGCTGCTGCTTCCACCTCTCAGCCGCCAAGTGTGCGTCACTGCCGTGGGAAACACGCGCCGCAAGGCCCAGGAAGTCTGTCAGCTCTTTGGCCAGGCATTGGGAAAGCCTTTATTGATAAAAGAAGAGGAAACCAAAGAATGGGGAGGCCACATAGACAGTCACCTGTCACTCTCTGCTGATTCACAGACTCTGCAGGAAAAAATCCAAAATGCTACTGCTTATGCATCTTGTAGAGTGTTTGCTGTGTTTGAGATAAAGGGAAAAGAAAACAGAAGAAGCAAATTGCCCTAGAAACCTTCAAATCCTACACATCTTAATAAAATTTTTATGCTTACTTGTGATTTTTGATGGTTTTTTACTTCACTCTTGTGGTAAGTCTATCCCCTAAAATTAAGGTTACAGTTAATTCTTGAAGTACAGTTCACAACTGCTTTTTTTTTTTCCTGGCCCTTGTAAAACAGCAAGATATTTGATGTGCCAAACATTTGGCACACCTGGCTGAAACTGTGCTATATCTGAAACTATGTATACCTTTCCTCCCAAAACTGGAAGGAAGTTAATCCCCATTGATAAGTCATGACAAACTGAGCATGCATTGTGTTCACTTCTGACAAAAGTGAGTGTCCAACATAAAGCCTGCTTAGGAATGTTTTATTTCATCATAGGAAAAAAATATACATTTTATCCTGGTGTCTGTTTGCTCAATTTTCAAAAGGACATCTGTTATCTGGATGTACATTACATGTACAGACACTGAAGTACTCAGTCATGAGGGTAGAGTTTTTTCAGCCATGGCTGCATAATATATTTTGATCCATCATATCCACTGAAGTAGGTTTCCATATCAGGGTGATACACCTGAGAAAAAAATATTTCAAGTTGAAGAAGCATTAGAAATGGGCAATAAATATAAACTGATACTTAAATGAAGTATTGAAATTACTACATTGTTTGAAAAGTCCTGATGAGTTTTATGTACATAGAGGTACTTTCAATGGCATTTTCTGTGTACCGTAACTGAATTTCTGTCATCAGAATAGCAACTCTCTCCAAGTACTTTACAAATGTTGAACAGATCTCATGAGATGTTACAAGCTAGATTTACACCAGCATTAGTGTTTAAAATCAGCACTGTTTCTTACTGAAGTAGTTCCCACTTGTGTTGCTCTAACTTGTGAACCTCTAACATTTGTTAGAGGTATTTGGTATTTCTTTTAGCTGGATCAGTTATCTAATCCAATGAGGCAGCGAGAACAGTAAAGAAGCGGTGGGGGAAATGGTGAAGACAGACCCAGGTGATGACCTTAGGTCCAATATGAAGATGCAAACCCACCAGGGACAATCCCAGCCTTGTCTTGGTGCAGGAAGCCCACAGTGAGTGGCTCAGAACTGTCAGCTGGGAAAGGGTCATAACAAGTCTAAGCATTTTCTGATCTCTCAACTCTTCAAGAAATTAATGTGCCTATCAGGCTGTACAAAAGGCTGAGTGAGGGCAATCCACAGACCTTTTGAACCTGAGGCATGACTCACCATCTGTTAATAATCTCAGCTAGACAACTTTGAAATACCTGGTTTTTGTGAGCTTGTTACCAATAGTTTCTCCAATAATCTTCGTGGAGAATTAACCTGCCACGTGGGTGAATAAAGCAATTTAATACCGTAAAAGCTAATTCCACAAGGTAAATATTTAAGATGAACTATCTGTTTCTCCTGATGGAATGCAAAGGAAACTGAAGGTAGCCAGCTAACTGGCATAGTGGAAGGTACATTTTTAGACAGTGTGGGCAGAATACAGTTTTAAATATTTATGATACTCATCTGGAACAGCATAGTTTCTGCTCCTAAATTCAGGCATGTTGGCATATTCTATATTACAATTGGTGACTAAACCAGAATGGTCTGAACTAAGGCTTCTCCCAAATAAAAGAGATGATAGTGTCACACTGTGCTTGAGAGGGGTCCTTTATGTGCAGCAGCACAGTTTTGAGACAGAGCATGGAGAGCCTTCAGGCCAGTCTGATTTACACAATTCCTTTGGGAGGTTTTCCCAAAAGGCAGAGGAATGTGCCAATTTTAATCTGCTCTGTTTGACTAGATCAGGTGTCTTCTGTTAAGTGAATGGTTCATCTGCTTGCTGGTTTTTTAAATACAGACCCTGCCACTGTCCACAGAGAAGGCATCCACAGCAGCATAGGGATCCCTTGCAAAAAGCCACCTGTATGTGTCTTGCATGCCTGAAGGCTGTTTTCTGGCTCAGAGTCTCAGACTAGTCTAAAACTCAGGTGTACCTTGCATAAGCCAGGAATCAAAAGCTTCAACCCTGATACACAAAACAGAATATTTGGCTCCCGAAGAATTTTACAGTTAAGAAGGAAGACATTCTTCAGTCTGGGCAGCAGCTGAGCAGGAGCTGTTTGAAATGGAGATTTTTCAGAGTAGAATTGAGAAACCGGCATACTTTACTAGATCCCCAGAAATCACAAAAGCCTGTGCCTGCAACAGCCTATATATCATGGAAATCAAGTTGCTAAAACACTTACAAACCTCAGCAGTTGGATACTTTAAAGTGGGTACTCCCCACTTGAAAGTGAGTTGGGTCATTTTTCAGCTTCAAAAACCCATGCTTGAAAGTACAGCAGTAATTTGTTTATCTGCTTTCTCTATTAGTTTTCACTAGCTTTGCCTCCTAGCTGGTATTTATTAAGCCAAAGGTCAGCCAACTTTTAAACATACAGGATAACAATCAAGTTGCAACTGAATAAAAATAAATACTACCTCTAATCCCATAATAACTGTTATCTCTTCCTCAGAAACATAAGCTGTAGATTTGCCAAATCCATTTGCTTTGTTAATTAGAATTCGATAGTGAGGAGTATCTTTTAGATCCTGTAAAAATAGAAAGAAAATAAATAGCCTCAAAGAGAGATGATGACTAAAGATTACCTATTATAATCAGTGAACTTTGAGTGGGCTTACAGAACCTAAATCCCCTTGAGATACATGTGTGTATATATATATATATGTGTGTGTGTGTGTGTGTGAGTATACATATATATATACAGCCAGTTCATTTTTGATTTTACCAATGTCAGAATTAAATATAAAGCAATCAGAACTGCAACACATGAAGTTCTTGGGATATCTGAAACATTTTTTAGGAATCAAGAGTTTAATTAACCTTTTTTTCCCACAGACCTGCAAGAAACAAGATTTACAATATCCTTGCTTTTTTGTACATAGGCCCAATGATGATCTGCTACCACCCTTTTTCCTTCACAAGTGACAATGAAACTCCAAGAGAAGAAGAGACAAGTTCAGAACATAATGCTACCTCCAACAACCACGGTCCCTGGAAAGAGCTAAGGCAGCTTCTTTGTGTGTATATACATGAATCTTCCAACAAAGAAGTACATATGAAAACAAATCCTGGGCCAGGGAATATGGGCCATGATATTCGCTGCTGTCCATAAACATTCCTGCCCAAAGTAACCCACAATCTAAACACAAAAAAGTGATGGATGAATACAGATGGAGTTTATGAAGCAATCAGTATTGATCAATGAACAGGCAGTGGCCTCTGCTCAGTGATTTCATGAAGATCTGGAAGTCAGAGGAAGGCTAGGAAAAGTTGGGCTGAAAACCTGGCCGATGTTTTGAGGGATTTACAAGTACCAAGTTCAGTAAGCTGCAGCCTAAAGGTCAGAAGGCATTTTGCTAAGTGCTTGTGACATGATAGGCAAAGGCAATTAAACCTCAAAACCAGCAAAAGACGCTTGCCATTGCTCTTGAAATTAAAAAACAATAAAAATAAACACAAGGCTGGGACAGCAGAACAGTATAAGGTACATAAAAAGAATCAATGTCTGCTGAGAAATTCTTGGGGGTTCAGCTGGTGATAACAGTACTGAGGGGAGGAAAGAAAGCAAGGATGCAGGTGTTTTAGAAGCCAAAGATGAGGGACAGTTGGATAAAAACTACATCAGGGAAGGAACCAAATGCACAAAATGGGACAATGTCAGTTTCCAGCTGAACATGAATTTTCTGCTATAGGCAAAGATTTTCATGTTTTCCTCATTTTCACTCCTCTGACTTAATAATTAGTGTCTTCCTGCCACTTAAGCAGCATGTCAGTGGCATGCAGAGTATGCAGCACTGCGTTACCAGATTAGCACTGTCAACAAAGGTTTAGCATCAGATTTTCAAATACAAGGACTTAAGCAAAAGAAATTTAAAGGCTTCAAGAATTCTAACAAAAATGTGTTTCTAAATAGATTTACACTCCAAGTAACCAGATCCTCAAAAACATTGCTTTTTCTCTGAAACTGATTAAACACAGAGGATTACTTGCATTTCTTAAGTGCAGTGAAGATTCCACCAATTATGGATAACCAGATAAAAGACTTAACAGCTTCTCAATTTTAGTGACATGGCAGGAGAAATCCATTCAGACATCATAGGTTGACACTGTTATTTCAAATAAAACACTGTGTATAAAAAGTGAGTAGTTATAATTTGAGATATGTCCACTGCCCTGACCAGCAAAGCTTAGCCACTCAGTGGTGTAAAAGCCAAGCTATACTGGGACCACAGTGCAGAAGCAGCAAAGGTACCACTCAGCTGCACAGGTGATGCAGAACTCTGGAGTATTTCCCACTAGGATGGCAGGAAGTTGGTCTGCAACAGTGTTTCTGAGGGTATTTTAACCTGGGTTCTGTGTATATATTAATAACGCAAGAGTTTAGTACATTCAGACCTGTTTCACTGGAGGATATCTGGGTTGTAGTTGTTCTTCTGGAGTGTTAGCTTTTACATCCCATCCAACAATGACTCCTGAGTAGCCAAATCTTCTGTGAATTATTACCTGGCCCACACGGAATTTAATATATTCGGGCTTTGGACTGTGAACATGAGCTGATTCTAATTTAACAAAGAAAGAGACTTATCAAGGATAAAAGTTTGGTCAGCTATATTAAGTATTTTAACAGAAATTATTCTGACTTCTACATGAAGAGAACTGATAATTAGATTAATAAGGGAATTAAAGAAGAACAGGTGCTTTGATTGTTTCCCCCCAGAATATTAATTACTACAATTTACAAAGGAACATCCACTAAGAAACTTTTCTATTTGTATGCATTTGATATTACATAGGGATTTTAACAGAGTTTTAGAAAGCATTAACACGTGTGTGCATTGACAGTTACTTAAGCATTACATACAGTATTTTACAGTGCTGACATGTGGTAACTTATTGTGACATTATTTTTTGCCAGTTTAGGTCACAGAATTCTTCTATTCAGTCTGATTAGGGACTTTTTCCAGGAATAAAGTGGTCAGCTATTTCTTTTTTCTTCCTTCAAAATACATACACTGAGGTATTCAGTAAAATACATACATATAGTTACATCATATTGATACTATTACACAACACAGGGAAGAGGACTTGGATTTTATGTTTACTGTTTTGTTTACTGAATATTATCAATCATGTTTAGAGACATGAAAAAAGGAAAACAGTATGCCATTTACAAATTAAGTAAAAAAATCCACTATAGAAACCTTGTAGACAACATCATAAATAAATTATGAAATTGCAAAAACTTCAATACCTGCAAGATAAGAACGGGGTTTTACTTCATTGGCACCGCTTTTAGCTTTGTTCTCTCCATAGTACCAATTCCTAAAATGTAAAATTAATAACTCAACTTACAAACAAGTTCTTTAGAAGCTGAGTTTTAATAATAATCAGAAGGTTAATTATCCTGAGTGGGATACTGCAAAGCCTTTGATACAAACTTCTTTACAATTTGAAGCCTGCATGAATTTAACATAAAAACACTTTTAAGGAATACACAAGAAAAAGGAATTTGTTCCAACAGGAAAAAAAGAGTATGAATCTCATTTCTATGAATATGTTACTCTACAGTTGCATTAGAATTTTTATATCAGAGGAAACTCACTAATTTTATAGAGGTGAGCAAACACTGCTCTTCAGTGTGATTCTTCAGTATCTTTTGTGAAGTTTTTTAAAATTGGTTTATACTGGTATGGACAAGGTGTCTGGCAATGAGTCCCTGCCTAAGGCTGCAGTAAGTGTAGCTTTTCCTTCTGCACTAGACTGAATTTCATCTGAATGTAAAAGGTGGGCAGCAGGAGATGGACATGTTTAGAAAGGGGAAATGGCTAACATTTTTCATTGCTATAGTGAAAAAGAGAAAAGTGTAAAAAAACAATGAGAATATGGAACATTTCCTTCTGCTGGCAATGTAACAGCAGCAGTCTATGAACAGAGGAGTTTGGGTAACATTCTGCATCCATACCAGCCAGCAAACCATTGATGCCAAAGAACCACAGGTTGGCCTAGTCTCCTTCCTCTTTGATGGTGCCTTTCAGTCCTACTCCCTTCACCCTGCTTGCAGGAAAATGAGAGCAGGTTCCTGTGCAAACAATGTTTTTTACAAAAGTTTTGGTTTAGCTCAAATGTATAGAAAGACTTAAGGCTGACAAGTACCTCTTAACAGAAAGAGGAGTGGGCAAAGTTAAAACAGCAGCTAATATAAGTCTCAAATGACATTATTTTTAGAATAGCAAATTCTTTATAAAATATTCAGAAGACACAGACAATATACACAAAATATATACAAATAATCCAACTATATACAAATAATCAATGTATCATTGCATCTTTTCAGGCTTTATTTTAGATATGCATGGAGCTTTCCATGAAGTTGAGAAGCAATTTATGGTGAACCTTAGAAGAGCACAGTTTTTTATTCCAGTCATAGACCATTCCCCTAGCTTTTGCTGGAAGCAAAACTAAGTCAGAATCCTCCACAGTTCAGAGGACTTGACACCATTGATTATTGTACATGGATCAAGAATAAAGGACATTTGAAGGTCCATACAAAGTAAAACCTTTGGAGTATTTCTACTCCATGAATTAAATCTCACAAATAAGGCTGTCAACAAACTGAAAGAAGTCCATGAAGTCTTCTTAAATTAAAATGGTGTGTATGAATGGATAGAATTTTACTTTTTCTAGACCAATCACTGTTATATGACCAATAATCAAAATTTCACTACTTAGCACACAGATTTTCTGTCTGTGATTCCTAATTCAGATTTTGAACTTGAACTACAATATAGAGCATAAGATATCCATCCAATGCTAAAGCATCTGATGTGGCTAATTGTTCTGCCTTCAGAGTCAGATAAATTTGAGGATAACATGTACAGAATTACTGCATGAGTTACGTTTAGTTTCACATGGAGTTCAGTTTTGATGTTTGTGTAGAAAGTTCCAGATGAGTCTCAGAAGCAAATGAGAGATATTTCCCCTTTGTCACTTATTCCCCCATAGCACACTTTCCTGCTCAGAGCAGACCATGGCTGAAATCTCCTTGGTGCGGACAGTAACACCCTACCTTGTCTTTGAGAGCCACAGCTTTAAACGATCTGCCCACGCATCCAGACTCAAGTAAGATCTTGTTGAGATGCTCCAAGAGGCAATTATCCTTTAGGAGTAAAAATGGTCGTAATGTTGTTTTTAAAACCTTCTCTAGTATTCTTATATAGATTTTTAATATTTAAGCTTTGAAGTTTCACTTCTGTAGCAAAGAGAAAGAAGGGGTCAGTGACGGTGAACAATTTCTCCTCAAGATTAATATCAACACTGAAAATGAATATTCTTTCAGTCATCACTTTTACCAGTAAACCATATGTAAATTTTGGAAAATACCATTTTTCATTGCAAGATTGCTTTCTTCCTGTACTTGGACCATAGGAATTGTTAAATTACATTCTGATTCTGCAGCTTCAACTGTTACTCAAGAATAGAGAGCATGAGATATTTTTTTAATGGTGTACATAATCAAAATACTATTAAAAAAGCCTACAGGTTTTTGCATAAATCTAAATAATAAGTGGTTGACTCATTCCATGAGGCCTGAAAATTATTTCACTCTGGGTCTTTATGCATAAACCAAGCTTAGTTCTCTTTTCATCAGACCAATCTTTTGCTCTTCCTGCTTCATGCACTGGAATTCCACAGATGCACCACACAGTCAGTGCACTGCACAGGCCACATGTACAACTGAGTCTCTCTTTGCATGGTTCATTTTAAGATACCAGTGTTTGCCAATAGACACCACTATCAAAAATTTGGATCTGATGTAATAATCTCCACTTTTTCTTTGGAGATATGTGTGTGGGATTCTGCCAATACACTTCTTAAGTCATAGACGAAATGGCACTCCTTACTTAGCTCTTATCATTGTCCCTGCCTTAGGTAATTTACTGTGAGTGAATTTTGTTGGTTAAGAGTCTGTACTGAGTCATACTATGCAAGAAAATATTTTATAACAGTAAATGTCAGAAGGTGATGGAAAATCAGAACTAATGTTACTTAATCAATCACTTAATTTTCATCTTTTGAAAGGGACATAATCCTTAGTAACGTACGTTGGAATGTCACAAAAAAGAATGAGGTTAAGGCACTCATGCAGATTAATAAGATTTATATGTGAAGAAATCAACAATTGCTGTTTGAATTTTGAAACTAAATACAGTCATATTAAGCCATAAAAATGCCTGAGGTGTGATTTAAATGTTGGTTTTGTATAGGAATAGCCAATGCACCCACACTCCAGCTTTCCAGGACAAAGTGTCATTGGGGATGAGGGAGAGAACTCTCTTACAAATAAACACAGTAGGGAAGGGCAGTCGTACAACCTTCCTGTTATTTGGATGCGCACAGCAGAGTCCGTTCCGTACCACTGAGATATGAAATACTGTGCAGGAAGAGCAAAGAGCAGCATGGAAATCTGCAGAGCTGCAGCTGCATTGATGTGAGGCATTCCAACAGGAAGTTTTGGCAAAGACACTTCACTGCTCCCTGCTCTGAAAAGAGGAAGAGAAAAATTTTAAAAAGAGATAAAATAAGTAGCTGCGAGCTTTGCTAGATGCGTCAAACTTAAAAGTTTCCTTCAGGTTGCTTTGCTGGTTCACAACATTATGTACAATCTGTACTCAGGCATTTTGGCTACAGCTGGAGCACACTTAATTTAGGCCACTTTAACTCTATTAAATTTCATGGTACTTACAAAAGCTAATAGAAGACTAAAGTACACAAGACAGAAAAACCTGCTTTTAAGATTTATACAGGCAACTCTTTTGTCTGTAAACAGAGAGGGGGAAAAAAAACAGAGGAACTGGGAATGTGTATGGTTGTCCAATTTGCAGTAAAAAGCTGCTGTCCGTGAAACAAATTATTTGTGCTGCTTTGTCATCTGATTGAGTGCATTAAACATGTCTGGCATACCAGATTGATGGCCTCAAAAATAATCTGTTTGCATTCAGTGGTAATTGCACATCTGACAGAACTAAGGGGTTTTTCTTTCAGGCTGAAGGCACTTACAGCACTGTACCAGGTTGATAATGTGCCACAGTCCCACCACTAGATTAGAAAAGGATTTGACATCGCCTTCCATTCCCACAGGCACCTGAAACACCATACCAGTGCATATTCATGGCTCTTCCCTCCTTCCCCAAACCATCAAGATATTCACCTTCACCTGAGGACTGTCTTTACATCTGGTAGGCTTTTTCAAATCAGAACTAAGACGTGCTGAAATTTGAGACTTGTGTCTTCTACGCAGGTGTTCTCAGAGTACCCGGTTTACTGCAGCATTCACCCACTCTGTTCTCCAGGAGCAGCTGGTACAGCTCCTGCTCTCTCCTGGAGTGGAATACTCAGCCCACAAGCAGAAGCAATTCACTACAGTTGTATCCGAATTGCTTCTAGATCCTGCTGTCCTAATTTATGTAATATGCAAAATAATTTGGGTTACTGTAATATACACAGCACAGGTGCACATGGGAAGGTATATTTATGAAAACTGCCCAACAAAAGCAGTCGAGATCACAAAGAGGAGGTTCAAAGAATATTGTAAGGAATATGGTAACGTCTTAGTGTGTGATGAAGCCTTACTACAAACTGTATTTTTAACTTCTGCATCATCTGCTTTAGAGCCACCAGTAAAGAAAAAAACGTCTCCTAATCGCCTTTTAGACGTTATCTAAACTTGTAGAGTACTTGTAAAGTACTTGTTTAGCCTTGTGTGGTGTGGGGGGAGGAAGAGTCACGGTTCAGCCAAGTAGCCATGAGCGCCCTGGGGGCTGGACAGGAGCCGGGGGTCGCCGCCGCGCTGCCCTCTGGGGCAGTACAACTTCTGCCGCTGTGCATCTTCCTCCTGTCCCTGAAACCGGCATTTTCAGCAGCCGCATTCCCCAGACAGAAAGGATGCGGTGGCATACATCGAGTTAGCCCGAATCAAAACATTTTTGTGCATATTTGGACGCACCCGAACGCCCGCAAGAAGAGCGCTGTGCCTGCAGCCCCCGAGCGGGGACCGAGCCGCAGCAGCCCCGAGCCGGCAGCGCCCGGGGGGAGCCGCAGCCCCTCTGCTCCTGTCCCGGCTCCCGGTGAGCCCCTCTGCTCCTGTCCCGGCTCCCGGTGAGCTCCCCTGCTCCTGTGCCGGCTCCCGGTGAGCCCCTCTGCTCCTGTCCCGGCTCACGGTGAGCCCCCCTGTTCCTGTCCCTGTTCCTGGTGAGCCCCCCTGCTCCTGTCCTGCTCCCGGTGAGCTCCCCTGCTCCTATCCCGGCTCCCGGTGAGCCCCCCTGCTCCTGTCCTGCTCCTGTCCCGGTTCCCGGCCCCTCACCCGGCCCGGCCCGGCCCGGCTCGGTGCCCACGGGCGGGAGGTGGGGCCGAGCAACAGCGCCCTGAAGGAGCCCGGAGAGGCGAGCGCCGAGCCTGAACCCGGGCCAGGCTCTCAGCCGCGTTGGGAGGTTGCCCCCTGCTCTCGGCTTTCCCCCGCACAAAAAGCTTTCAGGGCAAAAGGATTTCTTAATCTCAAAACGCAACAAACTCCCCCGTGGACTTTACACCCCGACAGTTTTAGAGAGATTAAAATAAAGAAATAAAAAGTTCTAAGTTATTTCTTAAGACTAACTTTAAGACAGTAACATTTCCAACTTCCTTACCTAGGTATTTTTTTCTGTGAATGTGGATGAACAAGTGGCGTGAACCGGTATGAATAGAAGTCCGGTGGTTTTCTCTCATGTGATGTTTATGCAAAATATGTCGTAACCCTGTAGCCCAGCCTCATGTCCTGCCTCTCTCTACGCTGTTGGTACTTCAGAGAGCTCCTGGTGCGGCCCTGGCCCGGCAGTGTCGCGGCTGGATGCCGGCGCAGCTGAAGCAGGAGCGTCCTCAGTGGTTTCCATAGCACGCGTGTCAGCAGCAGGAGCTCCGGGGCTGCCCCTGCTGCAGGGAGTCAAACCCGGCCATGAGCCCCGTCTGTGTCACGGATTGCTGTGGTGTAAATTCAGCTGCAACCAGACTGGCTGATGGCACCCAAATCAGAGTGGGAGCAAACAGAGGAGGCAGACTCAAACTGCAAATGATCCAGAGAGATTGGAGCAATGGGGACATTATAGACAAGAAGAGAGATTCATCAGTGGCAAACGTTGAGCCTTACCAAGAGAAAGGAAATGCTCTAGCCATCGCTTTCTCACAAGAGAAAGGAAATGCTCCAGCCATCACTTCTCACTGAGCACAGCTCTCCAAAGAGCAAGGCTCTGAAAAAAACCAAAAATGTTACCAAGCCATACCTAGTGAACATGTGGGAACTAAGGGCCCAGGCCTAGGATGGAATTTTGTTGATGGATTTAAACCTGTGCAACATGGCAGGAATGCCCAATTGAAAACTCACATGAATACTAGCCTACACTAGAAATTCAAATTCTACCTAAGAAAAATAGTTTTTTAATCATAGAATCATAGATGGTTTGAGTTGGAAGGGACCTTTTCAAGGGCACCTAATCCACCCCTCTGCAATAAGTGGAGACATCTTCAGCTAGATCAGGTTGTTCAGAGCAACCTGTTTGCCTCACAGAGCCCACCCCAAGGAGAACAGACTCGTTGGGGACATCGTGGCTGTGTTTGCATCACCAATCCCAGGCTGCAGTAAATTCTGGGACCTACCAGCTCCCTTGAGCAAAACCTCAGGAGCCATGTAAACACCTGATCCTACCTCAGGGAGGCTCAAGGTTTTAGTGTGACTCAAGCAACTTATTACTACCCAAACATTAAGACATCTTCTTAACACAAAGTAAATCAAATTGCAAGATGATTCTTTTACAAAACAGCTTACTGCCCATGTGCTTGAGCAGAGATCTGCCAGAAAGAAACCAGCCCTGTGTGTTCTGTCATGACGCAGAGGTGGGTAAAGAGGCCATAGCCAGAGGAAAATTACAACTTCATAAATTAGCATGCAAGAAAAAAGAAACAATCCTGACCATAACACAATTTCAGATGATCTGCCCTTTCTTAGGACAATGCTATGTGAATTTTCTAGTAACTTTTCCTAAACAACTTAACCACTGATTTCCTTTGTAAACTTTATTTATCAGAAGTTTGGCACACATTGGTGCACATTTTACAGCCTCAAACATTTTACAAGCATGAAACAGCATAAATGTTTTGAGTTCCAGATATTTAATCTTTCCCCATGTACTTGTGCATGCAGACTAATTGCTGTCAATGAAGGACAGCAACAGTACAGACTGCACATCTACCCAGCTCCTCATGTTGAGATTTTAGCTGGGTAAAAATAGGCAGTGTATTAAGAGGCAATCATTAATTAGGGACTTCTAAGTAGCTCTTTTTTTAAAGCTTTTGACAGCTGTATTCCAATTCTTAGCAGTTCATGGAAGTTTACTCCATCTTCTTTAAGAGTTAAGAGAATTCAACTTTTGAATAAGGTGCTCAAATTTCAGAAAAATAACCCCACTAGATTTCTCTGCTACAGAATACAAATACAGTAATCCTTTCTAATATTTTAATCAGATTCTAACCAGGTTCGCATTTTAAGTTCTGTCTATTTTATTTTGAATATTCTTGTTCAAAGTTGGATTCCAAGATCTGAGACAAAACACAAATTAACAGCTGAGGTTGCCTGGCTCTTGAATGCTAACATTGTTTGAAGTCAATACCTCCAGGAATAGGCTTCTGCAGAAATTTGATGCTGAATGAGTTGATTACCTGCCTCTTGCTTCCTCCTTCTTGAGTTCTTTTTCAGTTGTTTTTTTGTTGTTGTTGTTGTTTTTGTTTGGTTTTTTTGTTTTGTTGTTGTTGTTATTTGTGTATCTATCTAAAGTAAAATGAGAGGCCAACAGACCAAGTTTAGGTAAAATCTTTCCATTTCAGAGACAAAAAAAGGAAGCATGAAGGAAGTTTGTATGGCTGTTACCAGAGTAGGAACATCATTCCCAAATCCTCTACCCTGTCATCCCTTCAGCACTCACACAGATTTCAAAGTATAAGAGAAGATTCATAAATTCTCACTATAGCCCTTTCAAAAAGTAAATTAAGCCTCTTGCAAAGATTTCTTAGCACAATATTTCTCTGAGCTAGAAAATCAACCAGACATTTTGGGCTTTGAGTTTACTGTTAACAGTAGTAAAAGCCACAAATATTTTGCATTATAATTTGTTGTACAGTAACTCAACTTTATGCTATTTAAATTCCAGTCACATTGTCCATTGCTTGCTGGCACTTGCTTTATTTTCACATTTTCTTTCAACTAGCAACATTGATTAATCTTTAAATTTCACTGATTAATCTTTAAATTTCATTGATTAATCTTTCACTTTGCTCATTTATCTTTGGAAAAAGTGACAAACATTTTTTGCAAAGCTCATATTGATGGCTAGAGCAGTGAACACCGGCTTTGGCACAAAAAACTTTTCGCTTTGAAAGCAAAATGGTGAACTTCAACAACCACACAATTCCCTTTGTTTAATGAGCATTATGGTCTGTCCTGGTTAGAGAGGGGGTAGAGTTAGCAGTGTGGGTGTGGCCAAGTTGTTATTCTGCATCACACACTGCATCACCTGGACCTGGACCCAGCAGGAAAAGGCAGGCACCCTTACTGGAAGTTGGCCACTTTTGCCTCTCCTGCTTCAGCAGGAGGGTGACAGCAAAGGACCCACGGACTCCATCCTGGGATACTTTTCTGGGACACGGTGCTGAGGCGAGGCTGTGGCATGGCTCCCATGTGTGGCACTGCAGGGACAGTGATCAGGGACAGCATGAAGCCAGCATCCCAATGGGACATCCTCCCCTGCCCTGGTGCACAGGATCTTTAGAAGCAGCAGCAAATGCACAGAATTGAGCCTGGCAGAGCAACCCCTACTCAGATGACTCAGCTTCCAGGGAGGGTTGTCTATCACTGTTTTCCATTATTTTTGGCTGGGAAATGCTGGCCCTGGGAGCAACCCCACCACACTGCCTTTGTTTCCTGACTGCCACGTGGGCAGCATGCAGGAATGATCATCCTATTGCCTTTGTCTGGAAAAACCACATGGACACAACCACATGTTCACAACCGCCTTTGTTCTTGTTCCTGGTGGTGAATACCTTTCTGTGGGTAAAACACCTTCTCTTTTTGCATTGTACTGTGGGCATCTTATTCCATCATCTCTTGTTTCAGTAAGTTGTTATCTCTTCCCATAATCTTTCCTCTTTTGTCTCTCCTTTACTGGAAGGGGCAGGGGCTGGGGTGTGGCTTGTTTGGCGTTTAATTTCCTGCTGGTGTTAAAATCAGTACATGCTCCAACAGCATTGTCAGGTACCAACATTTCACATCATCTGTTAATACAAAGCAAAGTCTTGATTTCTACACAAAATGAAAGAACTACAGTAGGTTTCCAAAATATACGTGTCACAGAAATGGGAACAGGGATACAATTATATTTTAAGGATTCTGTACAGAGTTACACAGAAAAATATTGTTAGCTATTTTCAAAACAAAGGAAATGTTATTAAGTGCTTAAGACTATTCTCAGCAACAAAACTGAAACCCTGGACCTGGAGTGGCTTACGCTTGGATGAGCACACCACTGATACTGTTGTGCTGCAATACTGGAAGGAAATGCACATTTAACAGAACTATTACCTCCAGGACATAACAGCACCACCAAAGTGTGTCATATTTTCAGCATTCTTAAATTATTTTCTCCTAGCAGAATGTGCCAATGAGCAAAACTCACATGCTTGGGACAGAGATTTTTTCTCAGTTGTTAAAACGAGTCTTGCTTTTGCCAGACTTCACATGGAGTCTGGAAAGTCACAGGGAACTCAATTCATTCCACTGTGGCCATTGCACATTCCTGTCGCCCAGAGGCACAGGTACCTGCATCTGAGTGAGGCTCTCTTCCATCACTGCCTTAGGTTTTCAGGTAAGGAAAGTAAGGAAAAGATCATCTGATAAAGTAAATAATGTGAAATTAAACAGAATCCTTTTTTCTTGCATCTATTGAACAGAAAAATGAAGATATAAACAAACTAACCCTGCAGTTTTGTGAAAACACACCCTATGTTGACTTTTCCTTGCATCACCCACTCAGGGCAGCTAGGCTACAGACCAGTAATCTGCAGGAGGAAGGCAGGGGATCCTCTCTGTTTAAGTATTTCTAGTGTCTTCTGGAGCTGTTGGGAGCAGAGATTTCCATGGATTGGACGCAGCTGTGGTACAAACAGTTGTCACCTGAACAGGGAAGGCTTCCTGGAGGGCTAGAGGCAGGTGCCCTGGTGCACACATGGAAGTGAGCTAAGAGGACTCAACGAGGTGTCTTCAGTGCCAGATGCTACTGCCTTTATATTTTTTTTAGGAACATCATTCAACTTATTACTACCCAAACATTAATCACCTTGAACTGCAGGGCTTAGTGAAAACCCCTACCAAATGGCAAATTCTGATCTCTCTTCAGAGTCAGAGAGTGCTCTGGTTCCAGTTTTGTCTGTTCCCAGGTACCCACTATTCCATACTACCAGATACAGTTATTCCATATTCCACAGGGAATCAAGGAGCTGAATTTAAGGAGTTCTGAAAAACACACAACCAATCATCCCATAGCAGAGTTATAATTAAAGTAAATTACCAGATAGAAGCAAACACTGTTGGACAGCTTAGAAAAACATGTTTTCTATTTATTTAAAAATAAGTTTGTAGTTACTACATTGCAGTGACAGTAATTCTTACACATACATTCTAGTTTGTATAAAAGGATTCAAAGTATTATGCATCAAAACTAACATAGAAAGTGTCCACATAACAGTAAAGAAATTTCCAATCCATATGTACAAAAAGAAAGGGCACTGTTATCCTGGTGAGATACTTAAGGTTATATATAACATGATAATCTAGATTTCTGGAAGGAAAAAAGCCTTGATAAAGCTAAAGAATTATAGTTTTCAAAACTGTTACTCATTACATACAACAGATTTGTGTTTTACATAATTCTGTACAAAATAAGTGTAATTTTTAATCTGAAAATCTGTCAGTTTTAAAATTAACCTTTCTAGGTAATTTACTTGAAGTTGAGCTCCATTCTATACATATTGAAACATTATGACAGAATTTAATTCACGCATGATCATTATCCAGTTGTCCACCACACTTCTGCAGTTTTAGTATGGTCCAAAAATGTAACTTCTGTATGGTCTCAATGCATTAGCAAACCAACCTGCACAGTTGTAAGCACAAAACAGTACATGTACATCACACAGTACATGACAGGTACTTCTATTTCTTTCTACTCCTAATTTGTGTGACCTCATTCTTTGTTCTTTCAGTGTAGAAATTCATAGTATAGTACTACTTTCCCTCCCTAAAATTTATTGTTTGTATTAATTGAAGTGAATTTCCTGATGTATTTATCTGCATTAAAAAGGACCCAAATGACTACTTGTCTCACTACATATCTGCTAAAAGCTAAATTTATTCACCCTTATTTTATTGCAGCATATAAGGTTTCTTTCTAGAATGCCTTGAGGCTGTTAGAACCTTGGGAAAAGCGGGGGGAGGTGTGAGGGGGAAGCAGCTAATCACCTTTTTCTGCAATTTTAGATGTCTTTTAATCTGGCTTCCTGGCATGTTTCCTTCTCTAACACACTGTAAAAGTGGCATGGCGAATTCCTGCATTAAATCCAGCAGAAACACAAGAGCACCTGGAGGTTAGCCCTGGTCTAAAAGCTACCTGCTGATTTCCCCCAGACATCATGGAAAGTCAGCAAGCTGCAGTCACAATTCAGGAACAAGAAGCTACGTAAGCTGTCAATGCCAGATTTGTTATTTGAAACACATTGTCAAGCCCTGACCAGATTTATGAAATGTAATACACTTTCCTCTGCATACGAACAAACAAGTATATACAGTAATTTACAGCAGAAAACTAACAGCCCTTTTATCAGTTGAATATCTAGGTCCCCTTGGAAACCAAACTGTTACAAGAACTTCAGGGATAAAAGAAAACATATACTCATTTTACACAGTTCATTTGTCTTCATTTAGGTCATAAACAGAAAATGAGCTTTTGCTGTTTCTAGGTGAGGTTTCAAAACCCTCTACCTTTTCTATCACAGCACTGTAGCAGAGTTATAATTAAAGATTTTATAACACTGTTAAAAAAAGGCAAAAAGAAAAACCTTTGACAATCTACTGTCAACAAAAATATACTATTTAGAATAAGGTAAGGACTCGGGACACAGTGTAAATATTGTGGTATGGGTATATTTTAATTGACCAGTGATGTTAAAATTACCTCAGCAAGATTCACATGCTACAAATAAAATGTGAATGTTGATGAAACTGAGCTTAAAAACCTCTCAACTCCAATCTACTATATAAATACAGGGTGAAAGGGGTCCCATCCAGTTAAGCCTATTGCTTTTATAGAACCAATCGACTATTTAACATGTGCCTAAATTCAAATTACACACTCAAGAATTTACTTGTAGTCCTCAATCCAACAAATGTGAGCAAAAGATTTTAAAATGTGGTGCAAAAATCCTAACAAGCTTGAAATTACTGAATAGACAGACTGTTTTTTGTGTTGCATGTAGTCCTTTTTTTGGTAAGACAAAAGCCTCTGGCACAGAATTGGTACTTAAAAATATTTGTACAGCAGTATAGTGAATAAACTGTCTCTACACTACAATTTATTTTTGAATAGATATTAATATCTATACGTGCTGCATCAGGGTCCTTCATCAATTAAAAGCTTTACAGATATTAAGCCATAGTAATATTTAACTCAACCAACTCAACCTCACAAGTCTATCAACAAACTGATCACAGGTACAAACGGACACTGTACAAATAAACATCTGTAAATCTTTATCACAGCAGTCGAATCACTGGAGGAAGACATTTCTCTGTGAAGTTGGATCCCTGGTCACTGTGCAGTGAAAAAGAGCTCTGGTTCAATATTGACAATAATAATGAACACTACAGTGGTAAGATTTCAGTTCAGTTCCCAGAGAACAAACTAACAACAGAAACAGAGTGGTAAAGAGTTGTTAAGTATGTAGGCACAGGCACAATGATTCCTGTTAAACATTTAGAGCACACTTATGACAGAAGCAGGATTATTTCCTCACTGGCAGTTAACACACTGTTATCCAGATACCACTCAGCAGCAAATACCAATTTTAACGTTTCCCAGTATAGCGTAGAAGTACCAGAACAGTATCCTCATATCCATGTCAAATATAAATGAATTTAATGAATAAAACTGAGTTAATTGCTGCCAGATCATTTGCATGTGTGTGGCCATGAAGCTATGTTATTTACAATGCAAATGTAAAACAATCACGTGAGGTTTTGATACTCCATTTTCTGAACCAGTTGTTAGGTACTTGAGATGGCATTATAAAACATGCATAACTATAGATCTTAAATTATTTCAGAACACTGATCAATATTTTATTGCTCACATTTAAAAATCTAAGACTCTGTAATCAAAAGCTCTTTTTCTGTATTGATACAGTAACTCACAACCACCTCAAATAATAAATTTTTCCCCAACCAAAATACAGTCTGATGGTGACTAAAGTCTCATAAATAAAGTTTGCAACCTAGTGAAATTAAATTATAGAAAATATAAATTTTAAATAAATTTGGCATTAATTTTTAATAAATGTTTAGCGTTGCTTCTATAAAAAACTGACCCAAATTATCCACAGTTTATTTTTAAAGGAAAAACATTAATGTGTCTAATAAGAATCAAAAAGTTACTGGCTAAAGTCACCGATATTACTGGGTGGGAAGCAGTACCCATGTTCTGCAGGTAAGGCCTTCTACCCTTGTAAAATTAAGATGTACACTCCTCTCCCTGCTGTTAAGGGAACACAGATTATTTCAGTCTCCAAAACTTACACACAAGGTATTTTTGATATATAAATATATACATAAACATGCCGTATAAAACATTATTACAAACGGAGTAAATACAGAAGATGAATTTTAGATATAATCTATTTTATATATTACAATGCAGATAACATCAGGAAATTACACATTTTCAAATGATTGCCTTCATCAGTGAGATTAGACAAAATTAACAAGTAGGATCAATCATGTTTGAATGGTGAAGCTGTATTGCAACTGTACAAACGTAGCTTATCTTACCACGTTTAGTGACTCCATTTTAATCAGATGATAAGGAAATACTTGTTAGAACAAATAAATACACCAGCAAATCAAATACAAACTAATCCCTGGCCCCCAAACTCAAATCCATAACAATTCAAAGAGGATCTGGACAATATCTCAGCCATTTTTTGTAGCAAAACGAACTACCTAAAACTAGGTATGGTGAACACTCAACTGCTACCCACAGTAGCCTATTTATATTACTCTTGGTGGAAAATACCAATATTCTTTCTTCAAACTTTTAGGCTCCTTTTTTGTAAGAAAATAAAGAGTGAAGAATCGGGCCTCAAATACATATACAGAATCTGTGCAAATTTAAGATCTTAATTCTGCATGTCTTCCCTTCCAGACATTGCAGAGGATGTGTAAAAACAAAAAAAAAGTATAACCAGAAAATTTTGGTTACATTTTTGTACCATACCAGATCTCAGTAAATACCACTACTTATGTATTTTTTTCCTTGAAACTGGACAATACTTTTTTTAAGTGATAGAAAATGGTATTAAGGTTTGTTTGTAAAGGTATAAAATAACTAAATGTACCATAAACAAATAAATAACTGCTTTTCTTTTCCAGAGCAGTACATATAACAATACATTCCCCTAAGTCATATAGTTATCATTTACAATAGACAACTTAATTTTAGTAAGGATGCGAGAAATAATAGAATACAAGGCACAATCATTAAATGGAATTTTTCTTTAGGGTGTATATTGACATATGTCAGCGTGATATACCATAAAAAGTGCAGAAAAACACAATGTGCAATGAGACCACTGTATAAAACATGATTGCATAAAAAGTGATTTGGCCTTTTAACCCTAATAATTGAAAATAACCAATCTTCCCCTTAAAATTAAACTATAAAGTATGACATTTACAATTTTCAATTCTAGTGCTATCTAAAAAATCCTGAAAAAAATTTATACCTGGGTAATATTTTAGACATATGTGTTTATGTATATATTAATATATACACACACACTATTCTTTGTAGGTCATTTCAGCCTCTTAAGCATGTCTAAAGTTGTAGGAACAACAATCAATCTGGATCAGAAAGTAAACATCATAATTCCATACCTGTCCTGTAATTTCCTTGAATCCTTTAACCAATTATACAATTAGACTAAAACATCTCTGTCAAAGGACCCCACCAGTGCATTATTTTCTACCAGAAGTACCAAAAAGGATACATTTCAGAACAATGTTAACAACTTACTATTTAAAACAAGACACAGCTTTTATCACTGCAAATGGTATGCTGTACTGACACTCAAAAAGAAAAAAAGGTTTTCCACTGCACTGATTCTCAGTCTTTGGCACAATAAACAGAGATTAGTGATTGATACAAGAATCAAGGTCTGAAAAATTAGACATTAGTCAAACTTTTTCCAATGTGGATATATATATTTGTGATTACATTTTTGCTATGTTTGGCAGAACTTGGATAAACAATGGCCTGTGCTAGGCTTCTTTTGCAGCTGAACATTCCATCACAACTGAAATTAAACTTTTTCAGATTAGCAAAGTTTGGTATTTTATTATTCAATAGAAATGCAAGTGAATTTACTGCCACTTTTTGCCAAAGTCTGCCTTCCTAGGCGACTTGACTTTACAATCCAAGTGTACCTTGCTTGGTCAAAAATAGATTTCTGTTTTCAATTTGTGGCAATTAAAAGTTCTATTACCTTTTTTCAATTGTGTAGAGATATTACCTACTACTTGAGCAGAGTAGCTCTGAACTCTGTACGTCAGTCAGAAATTGCTTCAATTATTTTCAACTGTGAACAAAATGACTGTTGAAACGTATAACCTATTTGGAGGGTAATAAATAGCAAAAGTTTAAAATATATATTTCTTTCAAAGAATGTTCTTTCAGTTTATCATTTTGCTAAATTTTTCTCCTCAAATCAGAACATACTCTTCTAACCCATAATAGCAGCAGGGAAGCAGAAGTCTGTTCTGCTGTTCCTTAACTGTACCTGCTTCATAGCATTCTGAAGTAAAACCCTCGGTAAAAATTACCAACCAATTAAATTAGCTTTTGCTTTTTCAGTCAACTTTCGGACTCTGCCTCTGCTTGAAGTTCCAAAAGTTAAGGAGGTGTCTTCAAACAATAGCTGCCTTTGCTCTTCCTCAGAGTCATCTTCATTGTAAAAGGCTGTCCTCCTACCCTGGTTTCTAGTTCTCATGTGAGGTTCAGAATCTTTAAGCTCTTCAGAACCCTCCTCCACAGGCTCGTGTGTCTTTTTCCTCCTGCTTCTTGTTTGCATTTTCACATTTGCAGGAGCTAAGAGGTCTGAGCCTGGCTGGCAGCTCTTTATCTTCCTTTTTGGCTTTCTACCCCCTCGGCCTTTTCTTTGTAACAAGTCTTCCTTCACATTATTTTCAGAAAGAGAATTGCATGCAGTAGAAACAGAGGCTTCCTCTGGTATATCCCTTGTGGTCTGGATTGTATTCTGCTCTGCAACCTTTTGCTGTTCAACAATTTGTAGCTTTTTTGGTTTCCTGCCTCTTTTCTTGTGCACCACCACTTCACAGCTACTGTTATTACTCTCCACCTTGGGCTTCCGTCCAGGACCTCTTTTAACTGGAGGTTTCAAAGGCTGTCCTCCATGTCCATTCACCTGAATGCTTCCTGATGCCAAAGCATTGTTCTTGCAATCTGCTGTAAAGAAATGGTACAGAAATGTACACGTCACAAAACAGATTTGCATTTACATTCATTTTCACACTGCCTTAATAAAACTCTTACTAAAATATCTGAATGGATTCACAGTGATTGCCAATCTGTCAAAATCTAAGAAACCCAAAGTTGAGCTCAGAGAGTTTCATTCTACAATGGAATGAGGATTAACTTCTAGTTGGATTTAGCACATGGTAGCTGCAAGGAAAAAAACCCCAAGAAACAAAAAAAAAGCCAGGAAAAATGCAGGGGGGGGGGGGAAAGAAGGGAAAAAAGGGAAGAGCTGAAGGGTTTTTCTGAAATGATACAACACCAGTGGACAGAACTTCTATTTTGTATCTGCAACAGCAAAAGGTTGCTCAAGAAGCATTGGGAATAGTGCAAAGATCAGGAATGCTTCACAGTAAGTCATCTCTGGAGAAATAAAGATTTTCTTTCAACCTGAGGTACCATCTTTTGTATCAAATTTGTACAGATTTCCCACACTAACAGACAGCAGAATGTACTTGCTTGGAGACTTTTACAGGGTATGAGTTTTTATTACGTGAGGGGTAATCAATTTTCTCAGCAGGGCACGTCACTGGACCTCTTAGAAAGATGTTCTGACACCACAGCCTTGCCTAAAATATGGCCAAGAACAGGCTCATAGCCAGCATGGTAGTTCCTGCAGCCCTTTTATGAAACACCTACACACAGCTTCTGCTGTGTTTGAATGTGCACCATCATGCACTAAAAGCACAGGCCTCCTCTGTCCTATGAGTCGATGTAAGGGGACAGGACCATGTCAACAACATTCAGAAATCCCTGACATCCCATCCTGTAACAGCTGCATATTTAGCCATGCAATATGGGAACAGCTGAGGCCCTTGTGAGAAAGCTTACAAGCAATGGACAGATGATTTCACTTATCAGATCAAGAGCTACTTTTTCAGAAGCATGGATGAGTAAGAAAGAACTCCTTGGAGAGAGGACTACAAGGAGTAGGCAGATTAATTTGGGACTCAATTTGCAGACTACTGTGTCCCCATTTTCAGAGAAAAGATGTTTAGTGGATCTACCTACTTAAACCATCTTATGAACATTTTAAAGCTCCTTCTTAAACAGGAAAGCTTTCTGACTAGGAGATCCTATTTCAACCTCCACAGAAGCTTTGAATTTTAAGGTATTCTGACATCAAAAGACCAGTCAAGCTCACTCAAGAGATTTCATGAACTAGGTCCAAGCAGGTCATTCAAATATACTAAATAGAAGCAGTAAACACTGCATAGGTTTTTTTGCTGTGCCAAAAAATGAAAGAATGAATTTACAGCTGGGGTATTCTGATCCTTATGCTTGCTGCTGCACAGAATATCATCACACTCAGTGTTACTGACCCAAATATAACCCACAGAAGTTTTATGTGATTAAACACACAGGATTTAAAGTGTGACCATGCAGAAGTCTGCTTTGGAATTTAGAAACTTTTAACATTACATTTGTAATAATTTAAATTAAGGTATTTGGAAAAGTAAATAATTCCAATTTAAACTGAGATGTTAACATTTCAAAATCATCTAAACAACAGTTATCACACCATGGAAATGGTGTTAAGAGTGGTCAAAACCATGCTAATTCATCAAGAAGGCAACTAATGGTGACTGAGTTGTTTTGTTAGATTTCCCTATTCTGCTAAATCATAATGTATTCTAATTTCCCCAAATTACCACAACGTAAGCACAACACTACAGTCACTACATCAATAACTCTGAGGGTGGGGAGGAAGTTCCAGAGAAATTTGGTACCTTGTGGATTAACAGTGGAAGATTTTACTTTGCGCTTAATTTGCTTCTCTTTCTCAGGATTTTCTTTTGTGGAGTTATTCCTAGTGTTATGACTGTAATCAGATGGGGAAGGGTTTGATAAAATATTCTGGTTCTTGGAATGTTTGGTTGAATTCTCCAGTACTAGAAGGACAAAAAGAAAAAAAATTATCAACTTAAGTAGTTTTTACTACACTCAATCCTGTTGGGCTAAAATGGAAGTCATGTTCTACTACAAAAAATTTGACTCTCAGGTCCAAAAGGGAGAAAGCTTCCTAGATAAAATGACATAGCCTAATTGTTCAATTTTCCTCTGAAGAGCTTTAAAGGCCCATCAGTTTGAAAACAGAACCAGTCTTAATGGAGAGAAATATACTAGATTTCCAAAGAGCCAGTTTTGTCTTTAAAAACATTCATGGCTTAATTAACAGAAAATCAAAACCAAAAGCACCCCAACTTGCCTGACTTTCCTGCCCCTGCAGTAGTATTAGGCTTTGTAATTAAAGGCTTTATAGTTAAAGGCTTTGCTCCTGAAGAGGTGGATGGTTGCTCTGTGACAGCCACGTCCGTTATCCCCCTGTTGCTCCGAGTGCGCACGAGGCAGGCGGCCTCAGCGGCTTTTCCGTTCATCTGAGGCGGAGCGTGTCGCGGTGCTGTCGACCGTGCAGGTGCAGAAGATGATGAAGTGGCAGAAGTTTCTGCCTTCAGCTGAGGTTTTATTAATCTCCTCTTCCTTTCAGGGCTGCAAAAGGAGTAACAATTTGTATCCTGGGTGACCATCTCGTCATTTTACAGGAATAAATAAAATTAAATGCTAGTGTCTGAGATTGTGGGAGTAAAACAATCACCTCTGCATGAAGTATGTTAAAAATATGGCATTTACTGTGGAAATTCATGTAAGTTGTGAGCTTCTGGAAAGTGAATCTTTACGATAAATACTATAGTTATATGATAAAGCATGATGCCATCACTATCCTAACGATGCTGTTTTACTGTACACATTTAGCAGTTATTTGAATTTTAAGCACTTACACTAGGATAGCTCTAAGTAAAGTTTAAAACTCTTCCACATCATAGGGACTTGCATGTCAAAGCTACCATTCTGCAATATAGGGAATAGTAAAGGAAGTATTAAGAAAAAAACACACTAAGTTTTATTGTTTAGGTATGTCAAAATTTCACAGCATTTCATGAATACTGTAAAGGAATTCATGTACCTGGATGCAACACTACTGGAAACTGAGCTGCTTCTACTTCTTTTTTTCCTTCGTTTCTTTATTGTATTTCTTTTATGAAAGCGTAGGGCAGATTTATAATCTGATAAAATAGAACTTATATGTTCTTCAAAGAAAGCAGAGAGGCGCAAGCTCATGCTGTAGATCTGAAAAGAAAAAGCCAGTAAACAAATTTGATACTTTTCCAAAGTGTCCCTTTACTTATTTATCACTAAACAATAGCTAGAAAAGTAAAAAGTTATTTATATAGAAATGTTTTAGGGAAATTTATCATCTGCCTCAATAAATATATGCTAACCCATGTGTAGATTTGCTTTAACAATTTTCATGATTTTGAAAAGTGTATCACAACTGAAGATGACACAGAAAAGGAAGAATTGGAAAAACAAGTCTTTCAATTGCCTTTCTAGACTGTATCCCTTTCTAGTTTCAACAGAAATCACAAAGAGAGATCCTTAAGGTAATTTTGCTGTATCATACCTAGGGTCAAGAAATCTTATTTTCTGCTCTATTAGCTTGTATTCTTATATCCTATATTTGAACACTCTATTCCTTTTATAGATGAATTGATACTACAAGTAAGTTGGCTGCAACAGGTACAATAAATGTATTGGAATTATGTAGGTGCACTTTTTTTTTTCTATCTCTAGACTTGGATGATTTACAGCAACTCCCAAATTCAGTTTAGATCACAAGTAATTATTTGAGCACAGCTGCTATTCTGGAAACAGAATTAGTGACCTGTACTTTGAGGAGACACAGCACCTTGAATGAAAGACAAAGACAATATTGAACTAGTGCCTACTTAATGCCACACCAAACCATCTGAGCACCAGACTCAACAGGTTTGACTGCAAATTCTGCATGTGTGACTGGTGATAGCATGCAAAGGAATGTGAGTCTGATGTGCTAAGCAAAAAACAAGCTGATGACTTTAGGTTTACTGATCAAGAAAGCATCAGTGACATCAATTTATGGTTCAAATAAGCATCAGTGACATAAAGTAAGATGCTAAAAATATAAGTGCATGACATAGTATAAACATGACATTCAACTACATATTGCATGCACTGAAAGCACATAGGTTCTAGAGTATTAAAACTCTTGACATTAGAACCTTCCACTTCCGAGTAAAACAAAAAAGACAAATTTATTACTATATCTGTCTGTTTGGATAAAACATGAAAGAAATGAAAATGTCAAAAGAATCTGTAAAACCACACAAAGCTAAAGATAATGTCAGGTATGATGAGGTCAAGGAGAGAAAGAAAAACCACAAAAGAATCCAGACTTGCCCCAAAAGCCCTGCCATTTGCTGCAACTGAACAGAGTAATTCTTTTATAGGTTATGGCAGCCTCAACAGAGAGTGGGCCTGTCTACTACTGACTGGAGAGTAATCACTAATCCTGCTAGTTACCTACTAAGAAATTTGTGCCCAAGTCTTAAAACAATGAAGTCCTAATGATTAACTTGCTATTTAGAACAGCCAAACATAAAAGCTGTTAATAATTCTGGTCTTAAAACCTAACACACATTAGTAGAAGAAAAGCTACACCGAAGCCTTGAACCCATGTAAATATGCATCCATGCTATCAGACACTGCACCTACTACTAGCAGGACATCTCAGTACAAAGAGCTTTGTAAGCTGACACTTTGTGTAAACTGTCCTGTTTCCCAGAAGTCCTAAGAGCTTCATTACAATCCTAGTGCACAGTAGTGAACAGCAGAGAATTTCAACATCCTCATCTGTCTATACCTGCATATTTCAGTTTGGGGCAACCTTCAAAGTAGAGAGGCTCCCTGGGTATTTCTTCTGAAAATCTGGTTTCTTCCCCAAAATACTGGTTAAATTTCACTATTTTACTCATAATCCTGCTTCTATAGAACTTTTTTTCCACGTGCTTTTCCATTTAGACCCACTTTCTAATATTTACTTTTGAAACACACATGCAGAATATCAGAACTTTTGATATTTAAAAAGCACACATTCCTTTCTCTTCAAATACAAAGATGTAATAGTTTCTCAGAAATATTCATATTTTAAGATCAGAAATAATGAAACTTGTTTTTTAAAAGCAATCAAATTACACTGTCTCTCTGCTTTTTCAGTCCTATATTTTTCAGAGATAAGTGTTTTTTCAAACAACAACAATGGAAAGCAATAAAATCTTACCCTTGATCTTTTACTTGGTGTATAGGCCTTGGAATTGCTGAAAATTAGTCTCACATCTTTACATAATTCCATTGGTGACTCATAGTTGCCAGCTTCCAGTGTTTCTCTAACAGTAGCAAAGTCCATAGGAGTGTCAATAATATCTCTATAATCCTGTTTGGAAATAGCAAAGCAATTTATTACAGTTTTTCTCCCAAGCCTGAATATATAATTTTCATTAGGATGAGTTTGATAAACCTGTTTAAGTAAAATGTTCTCTTGAAATAGGTATGGAAGACTGCTGAAGATATTTTCCCCCTTTCCACTAATATACAACATAACTTCCTTGCAGACATACTCAGCAGGGTCAAGGTTAGAAGTTAACTGATAGATGATTTAATTAATTTTATAAACCTATTTACTGAAACGCAGAGCTCAGAATTTGGTGTCCTAAGGGTTGCATTACTGACACACTGACATGAAGATAACAGTGATATGAAAGTGTAGACTACAAGCCTTCTGGGCAGCTTAGCAGCTCAAATTTAGGACTAAGACTAATACTGTTCTCACATATTAGCTTTAAAATGTGAAGTTTGAATACTTGAGCCTGATCAGAGGCTTATCACATCCTTTCTGAAACCTGAGCAGTTTCCTAAATGGAGGTCCAAAAATTTATGAATGTAATGAAGTATCAAAAACTCCACAGGCTTAGGTAGGACCCAAGTCAAGCCAATGCCAGAAATTTTTTTCCCAGACAATGGAAGAAACAGAGACATGTTCATACAAAGAAAAGCTTAAATAGCAAATTTAACTAAAAAGTTTTAGTTAATCCATCAGAGCAAACAGAAGCTACAGGAGTGCCTCTGCATGTTAAACAGGCTTGTGACACCAGGGACCAGTGTGTTTCATGCCTAAGCCTAGCAGAGTGCTCTCTATCAGCTCATTTGAGGATCTCAGATATATAGGGCTACTTGCAGTTGGCCACAGCATAAAGTTTAGGTTACATAAAAACTAATGGTACCCAGCGGCTGCAGAAGTGCCAAGATGGATCTACTAGTGATGTCTGAAAAAGAAGCATTTCTTTTCTCTAATTGAGACAGTTAATTTTGCCCAAGTTAATCACTCTGGAATAATATTTTACAGAATTTAAGATACAGTAGAAGGAAAGCAAGCAAAATATTTGCTTTATTACTCCAAGTTTTCATATAATCTTACTTTTAGTTTTTATACTCTGAAATGAAACCAATGATCCTTGACAACACATCACATGCAGCAACAAATATAGGCATTTCATATATATGACCATTTTTCAGTCAGGAAAGGAAAGACATCTTAATTGCAAAAGCTGTAATTTACTTTAAAAGCTGTAATCTACTTAATAACATAAGCATCCCTGAATATAAAATATTTTCCAACAAAAGTATCTGAGAGAGCAGAGAAGTATTATTTGTTTAGAAATTAGTTGAAAAAAAAAGTAAACATTATTAAATAAGTGACAATGAAGTGCTGAAAAGAATTCTGTCACTACAGCTGCCTGAAGTTTCAATTGAAAGAACTAAAGAAATTATCAAAGTTAAAAAAAAACAAACCAATCCACCACTTACCAACCAGATTATAACCAGTCATCTTGTTCTAAAATACTCACTGGATACTCAAGAAGATCCACTGGTTGTCGAAATGGTTCAGAGTCCTCACACTGAAAAATGAGATTCAGCAGCTCCTGGCATTGCTTCTTCCATGACTGAATGTCATATGACTGAGCCCTGTTACGCAGCCGCCGCTTTGGCTGATGGTCCTGAAATGACAATATTGCCTGGTGTACATTAAATAAACTAGCTGCTTTCACAAAATCTAATGGGACAGTTACCCCCACAGGATATAAATGAATTCACAACATGCAGCAGCAGAGACAGAAATAGTTTTACATTGAACAGTTCAGTAGAACAACATATCACAAAGTTCAAAACTTTCAAAATGCTGACATTACACAATACTAGAAATAGGCAGTTTTACATTCCATTATTTACAAATACAATATAAACAAGGCAATTTCAGCAATGTAGCACTAAAAATATAAATTAAAAATTTTAAAATAATTTACCTTTCTTTTTCTAGTGGAAGTCCCCGGCACATTTGTGTCTTTCTCTTCTTCCTTTGAGCAAGATAATGAGTAGCATAAAAAGGTTAAAAAATATAAGCATATATGAGTAGGTGAGTTCTTTTATATTCTAAACTTATAATTTGAGTCTTTACAGTCCTACCTACAGTCCTACATCCTTCTGAGAAGCATTTCATATGGCAGTCAATTTTGAGAACCTCTCAGAAACCTAAGCAGCATCCTCCAGCAAACTATTAAAGCTCTCTGCACTAAAGGAAGAGAGGAGGCTGGATTTTCACCCAGTTTCCCAGCTGACAAGAAGAAATGTTGTACTGACAGAAAAGTACACTCCACTTCCCAGCAGTGAGTGAAAGCAGTACTTTGGTCAGTACAGGACAGACAGCAGTCTGGTTTCCCCAGTGTATCAATGCCAATGCCCAAGACACAACCACTTACCTCATCAGAGTCAGACAACACTTTCTTCTTCATTGCGTTGTATAATGGAATTATGTCATAGCAGCTCTGGTCTCTGTAGAAAGAAACAGAAGCTAACATTTATTTTCTATCACCTGTGGAAACAACTGTAATTTGCTTAGGAAAGGCAAAATATTTATGAAGCCATCTCCAAATAAATTGAGAATGTGTTTAGTGCTATATGAATACTAAGAGAATTGAAATAATAAGTCAAGCTAACCATCTGCTCAAAAAGTTGTAAAATATAGATCACTTAACAGTGTGAATGTTTTAAAATTAAAAATCATAATCCTTTACCATGCATTTGCCAGCATCAGAAAAATCTAATCCTGTACTATATAAAAGGTTTGAGGCTTGCAGTTTTTTAAGAAGCATTACAGTAAATTTATCGTACAAAAGTGCAATTTCATAATTTAATTTAGCACTCACAATCTATGACATTTGAAATGCACGTATGGAAGGACCAACACTGTTATTGTGTAAACCTGCATAATGAAATCAGCAAAACACGCTGATTCTCAATTCTTGATTAACATGTAAAGCTCCTTAGAAAGGAAAGCTCAAAGGTGTTCTATTATGTAGCAATACAAACCACTGGGAAGAAAAGTGGTTTTTAACACTTTTACCACTTGTAACTGCAAACACTCAGCAACTCCACACAGAATCAGAATCCCTAATACAGGCTACTACCATTACCACTAGAACAGCTGTGTGTGAGAAAAGGTAAAAAAGATAAACTAACTGCAACATCCACCACCCATCTTCAGCTCTTTAAGATACTTGGGTGATGTAAGAAACTAAGACATATATTCTCAGAGGCATCGAGATATTTCATTCTCATTAGAACCATGGGCTTTGCTTTCCACTGTCTAGGCCTTCTACCTTACAGTTACAACCATAAAGCCTGGGCTTTACATGAATTGCTAGTTCACTTAAATTAGTGTATTAATAGAGTCAAGCTATAGCCCCTTATTAAATAAGAATATCCAAGAATATCCACTAATTTAACTAAGCCAATTAAAAACATACACTTTGAAAAACTCTGAGCTACATACACTTTGAAAAACCCTGAGCTGCTTAATTAATCAGAAAAAAAACATGTAGGACAAAGATGTTAAAAAATAAAATTAGTAACAGAAAAGCCCTTTAGATATGCATCTGTTCCTAATGGTATATACTTCACTAAAACTTTTAATGTCTAAAGCAGTTAAGTGCTTTACATTCTCCAGCAAATATTAGAAATCACAGGCACTAGAGAAATTGAAGATTTATTTATGGACTCAAAGTCCTACATTTCCAAATACTAAACAGAGTTCCAATGTTTTTTAAGAACACACAAAATAAAAAAGAACTATATTCAATTTAACACTGACAAATGAAATTACTAAAAATGTCATAATTTTTGTTAAACTAATTAAGTATCTTGCTGTGTCTGCAAGGTGGAAATGGCAGCGCCCACTGTGTACGAGCAAACCAAGGCTGTGGGCACAGTAACTTCTTACAAACTTCAGCTCTGTAGATGTGTCAACTGAATGAAAAATCTTAAATATTTGTCATTGAGTTTGTTTATAGATAATAATATAATGTTTGAAAGACAGCTATAACTTCAGTTGACTACAAAGCCTTTAATTTTTACTTTGCATACATATAAAACATCATTTTCAAACCTATTATAAATTGTAGTCTAGATTTCAGATTTATGCTAACATAGCCAGTATTCAACCTCAAAATTAGAACTCCTAACTTACCAATGAATATATCTGTATCTCCATGAAGATCTGTAACTCCATGAACTCAAACCCATTTTTATCATTTAGGAGAAAGTCTCTCAAAATAAAATGCCATGCCAATCTATGCCTTTCAATGTATTACAAAACTTGTTTTGCAAACTTATGAATTCTTTGTCAACATAAGCTCTATTCTTTTCTGCCTCAACAGCAGACAACAGGTTTATTTAAAGTGCAGAACTATCTTACTTTAAAATTCCGATCTAAAAAGGCTCTTGCCTTGATAAGAGATAGGAATAACAACAGACCTACTAAGCAACTCACTTTATGAAGTGTAGCAGAAGATCTGTGACAAATTTGGCAGATTTGACAATAGGGCTTCCAGGTTCGTTAAATGTGCGAGTATTGTGTTCAATGTACCGCACTTCCCACATTAACGAAGAAAGGCGCCTGTATCAAAACAGTTACAGGAAAGAAAAGGAAAAAGAAATAAGGGCAACTTCTAGCAATAAATATGAACAGGGGAAAAGACCTTACAGCCCTCTTCTCATTCACCATTGTTTTCCCTTACATCAGAAAATGTGCACATCGGATATGCTGCCCTGAGTGACCAGCAGCAGGCAGCTTCCTCTGGCTTCCCATTCTTATGTTATATTCTGTGGTAATCTCTACAAATGGCTTTAAGAACATATATTCACTTCAGCTTTTATTTTTCCTTTATGATATATATAACCCATCCTACATAGCCTGTGAACTCAGTTAAGGATTAACAAAATAGTAATAAAAATGTTTTACAGTGTACCTTTTTCTGACAGACAACAATCAGATTTCCCCTGATTTAATAACCTAACTATAGAATAGTCACATTATAAAATATTATGTTATTCTGCACAAAAGCAGAATAACTGAAAAAATAGATCCAAATATAAAAAAAAGTTAAAATAAGAAGATAGTAATGACTGATGGCATAAAAGTTACAGTTTTAAGGTAAACCTCATGAAAAACCACCAAAAATCAAAAGTGATCTGAACAATCCACTAAATATAAATATAAATTACTGCAAAGTGCAACAATATGGTTGCTTATTACCTAACTAGGCCTCAGCAATATTACAAACTAAAAAAGCCCATTTATTTAAGGTGTGTTGATTACCAAAAATAACTGCTTTCTCTTTTGACAATAGAAACAAAATCCAGCAAAAAGTTCTCTCTATCTGACAGCAAAGCAGTGCATTATAGAAGAGAAAGTTGAATTACCTCCTATGACACAATAAACACGGAATTCAATATTGCAATAGAATGATATAAACCAGAGGTGCTATTTTGAAAATGAAAAAGCAAATTTAGTTTAGAATTCAATCTTCATTTAGCATGTTAAAAGCATTAAAAATTAATTTTGAAATTTGGCCCGAAACAAAATCTATCCACATTTATTCAAAATAAACTAAAGCGACACTGATTTTAAAAAGAGAACAAAAACTCAAGGAAACTGAAGTAATTTAGAGAACTATATTCCTATATAGATATTTACTAAAAAAAAAGAAACCCACAGCAATTGAAATCACAGTTTAAGAAAATATCAAAACAGTATCAAAAAGTAGAAACTTTTTTGTTGCTGTACAACAACTCAGAAGTTCAACACCAATAATTCAAGAAGTCAGATTCTGTGTAGCTATAAAAATATTTTTTAAAGCACATCAGGACAAAAAAACCACTTGAGATATTTCTAACATCTCTCTTATTAAATTTTGAAAGTACTTAAAAAAATTATTAAGTGGAAATTTTATCCTTTGGACTAAAAGTTACTTTACTAACCCTGTAAATTTGAATCTCACATGGAACAAGTCATTTACATAATCAGGAATTTGAATGCCATGTCATTCTAAAATACATTTTGGAGGTGTTCAATCCTTTGTTGAGTTTTAGGAAATGGAAACTAAGATCAAGAATAGAAGATGAAAGGAAATAAAAGCACACACCCGTGCCCACCTCCTAGTTTGTATGACAAGACAGAAAGCTAACAAAAATAAAGCTGCTGGTAGATCACAGCAGAACTGAGAAATGGTCTCACCTGTAAAATCTGCTTTCCAGTCTTTGTTTAATGGTACTGAGGTCTGTGGGATATGCCACAACAGTGCAATACATTGGGTAAGCCTGAAGATCCACTGGTGCCACAAATGGAGAAGCAATATCTAGATGAAAAAAAAAACAAGCAAACCACAAAACCCTCAGTGTTATATACCACAAAGTTCCATAGCAGTTTTGAGATTCACCCCCCTGTAACATAAGCTATTTCTTCCTGTTTGAAATGCACAGCAGTTTCCCAAAAATAACAGTAACTAAATATTCCAAATGATTACTGATATCCTATTTAGAGTGTTTGCTGAGGTTCTGTTGTACATCCCATTGCTGCAGTGACTGGGTGCCCGTTATGTTATGCATGAAGCACCACACTCCCCAAAGGCATAGCCAAGTGCATATTTGAAATATATGCATTTGAAAAGTATAAAAATTATACGCAGATGAAGGCATGCAATTCAGTATCATTATTTACAGCACAGGCTCATTTCATTTCACTTTATATTGCCACTCTCACATCTTTAAACAAAGCGATACATTAAATTCCTGCCATAAAAGCTACAGTGCTATTTCAGCCTCTGTAAGATGTGGGTAAAATCCATGCTCAAAGTAAACAGAAACACTCATTCCTGTCCCTACCTTAAAGCAGGGAAGCCTTCCAAAATCTATCCAATATAGTGCTAGAGGACTGCTGAGCAATTTAATCTGTGCACCTGAACAACCTTGCTTTTTCCCTCCTGTACTTAAAATCATCATGAGGGCTTAGACACATCATTCTAACATCTTGTATCTCAAGGAAAAAATACTGCAATAAAAAACCATAAAATCATCTTTAAAAGTGTCAAAAGTCTTTAAAAACAGAAAATGTGCTGCTGCTAAAAAGACTGCTCTTCTTCTTAAAGCTGTTTACTTACTCTTTTGAATGTCCTAGCAACTGCTACTTTGTACCAATATGCACCACACCTGCTGCAGCTGAATCCCAAACTGAGTGCTCTACCATACACCACAATGCAATATATAAAATGATTACTCTTAGATGGCACAGCAAAAACAACTCAAATTTCATCTCCTCAGTGTTTTAGGGTTTTTTAACAGAAATCTCTAATTTGTCCTACTACACTATACAGATAACCCTTTTGTTTAGGAAGCAAAGGGAGGCTTCTTATGCAGTATATCATCAAAGAAACCATATGGAATATACAGGTAATCAGAATTATTTCAAGAGTTGAGAGGTTTTTGGCTTTTTTTGAAACATAAATTGTTCCACAACTAAATAGCAAGTAGTTTTCCTAAGGTAAATCAATTACTTTGCCCTCAACATTTTATGTAATTAAAGAAATGTGGGGAAGAAATCAGGAATTAGCAAAGGAAAAATCCACACATTATCCATTCATTATCTAAGTAAATCTATGCTTTTTTCCTCCTCCCCCATATGTCCATAATGTAGTTAATATTCACTTAATCATAAAGGTTTTAATTTTAACCCCATCAGGAGATTCTGGTAGCTAAAGTTAAAAAATCAAGTAACTTGCTTTTAACATATAAAACCCAAACCCCTAGCATATGTAAAATTCTCTACCAAAAAACAACAGTTACCTTGGGAAACAAAAAAAAAAAAAAAAAAGTAGGTTTCATAAGTACTCACTATTAAAAAAAACTTCAAAAATGTTCAATGAGAAAGTTTTGTTGTGTTTTTTATCACATTCATTTTGGTAATTTCAGAAGTGCTCATGATCATAGTCTGAAAAACATCAACTACAAACATACACATAGAATTCAGAATTTACCTAGAGTCATAAGCTGGTTTATCCCTGCAATAATTCTGTCACACTCCTCATCTCGGGCCCTGGAACCCCACTCTCCATCCAAAGGTTTGTAGAGCAGTGTTCTGCGTTCATCGTCAGTCAAAGGAACACTGGTTCCCAGTTCTTCTGGAAATACAGCTGGAATGAAATACGAAAGTTAAATCAAACATCGATGTTTGTATCTTGTGTAATACATATACTTGTAAATCAAAGATATCATGAAATCATTTTTATAAATACATAGCCCTTGATTTGCTCAAAGACATTTTGGATGTATCCAGTATCCTTTCTGTATATTATGCTGTGTTACATTTAAATCCTTGCAATGCAGTTTGGTGTAGAGATCCTCCCTGAAGATTCATCTTCTTCCAAATACTAATTGTAAAATTTATTTTAGAACCAAGTCAGACACTCATTTATCACAGTTAAAACTTGTGTTTTGGTTTTGGAGTTATTCTGTGTTTAAAAGCCAGTATTTTTGGTAATAAGTTCTTTTGGTAAGGAATGGTGGATGATTTCCAGATAGTTTAAGATAACTTTGACATTGCTGCTAAAATATTCTCCAGGTAGTAGTTCTACATTGCCACAGTTTTGAGGTCAAATGCTAAAATGACTGCTCCTGAGTATGCAAATTAATAGTCTCATCACCTTAGCATCCTTGAGGACCTACCAGTTTTGACAATTTATACTGTAACAGCAGATATTTAAAGTATGATGTTAAGCAGTCCTCTTAATTTTTAACAAAAGTTGATTTTGTGAATATAGCAAAAAAATCAGATTCAGGTTTAGTTATCTTAATCAATATTTTCTGAAAATTATTTTTCCTTTCTTAAAACAACAGGAATTGGCCTCGACTAAAAAGTAAACAGGGGCACTCTATTTTAATTATTTATTTTAATCATGTTATCACTCTAACACCTGTCTTTTACTTATGATAAAGAGGTACCCATTAAAAGAAGGACTGAACCAAAATAAAAAGTTGAAATGAACACAATTACAATTAAAATAAATAAGAATTATTTATGCTTACTTTCGAGAGACAATATAATCAAATGTTTCATGGAAAACACAAGGAAAAAATGCTGATTCTACTTTGCTTTTTAACAAGAGTACTATGAAGTCTTAGAAAAACCCAAGCAACCAACCAACAAGCTGTGAACATGTGAATAGTGCCCATGCCATGCTGTCCACCCTGCAACCTGAGTATCTGCTACATGTGCTGGGCCAGAGGGAGAGGAAAATGCTGCTATTACCAAACTCTCTCACAGGCACAGGTTGCATCTGCAATGCACTGAATGTCTGCAGAAATGCTGGCATATCTTAAAGCAGCAGTTTCCTCAAGCTGACCTTGGGCATAGGTTTATCTTCATAATTGTACAAAGAGTTAAGTTTAACTGCACATTATCTATAGCAATTTTTGTATTATTTCTATTTTCAACATCACTCAGTTTATCTAGCATGGCTGGTTTTTCCCATTTCTTTTATCTTGATTCCCTTTAAGGTTATTAATTGATTTAAAGATATTCTTTAAATACAACTGCTTTGTGGGCCTTCTTCCCCCTCCCCCCAAAAAACAGGATTGTTTATATAAAACCATATAACATATTTTTTCTTCTTAAAATACACTTGTAAAGCAAATTATATTAATAAGGTAACATACCATTACTTGGTATCAGCTCCATGTCCCAAGGGCTCATCTTCTCAGTATCACCATTGTCCCAGCTTAAAAAAAAACACACTTAAATTATCCACTAATATTGCTTCAACAATGTAATTATTTAATGTTTGTAACAAAACTGTAATTTATACACTACAGAATATTATAATAAACTGGTACAGTGAAATGCATGACAATTTAATGAAAGTAAGTTTCTCAGTCAGTACTTCAAATGAAGGAACTAACTAACATAAAAAAGATTGAAGATAAATTTGCTAACCAGACATTGTAGCACTGAAATAAGCTATCAGGATAATCAGGCTGAAGAGGTTCCTGGCTTTCAATTGTTCCAAACCACCAAGCATCATCTATCACTGACCTGAAACGATCACCTAGGTAAGAAAAAAAAAAAATTTCATCAATATAAGGCATGTACCCTCCCAGAAAAGCAGGTGTAGATATATCTGGCTTGATCCTGAATACAGAAATCCTCTGAACATTTACAGCCTCAGCAGGCAAGCATGAGTAAATGCTCAGTTAAAAACTAACAAAACTATTACATTCTTTTTGAAGATTGTTTTTTAACCAAAATGAAAGTTAATATGGCATTTTAGAAAAATAATGATTTGCAAATCTACCTACATATTCTTTACTTATGAATTTATTTCTCAATTTCATATAAAAGGTAAGACATTTCAATGCTATAAGACTCCTTTAAATCTCAAATCTACTTGCATTAAATGCTACATGCTACCTTAAAATAACTGAGCACTGTGACACTTCTGTATGGGGAATATTTTACAAGCTGCTGAGCTCATCCTCCTGCGTTTCTGAAGTGCTTTTTCAGCAATGCAAATGTAACTCAAGAGGTTCATTCTCTTTACTGTGCAGGCAATCTGACTGATAATAGAATAAAATTTATTAAAGCTTGCTCAAAAGGTTAGCAAAGTAATTTACTGTGACTTGCAATGGCTTCACTACCACAAAACATTCATGCAGCTGAGAAAAAAAGCCAGAAGCATTATTAAAAAAAATTACACATGAGAATGCATGTATTACACACCATCACAAATGCTAACATTTTCTATAACACATGCCACAAAATTAAGAAACAATTATAGTGTAGTATTCTGTTCAATATAAGAAAAAATGTAATTTAAGCTTGAGATTCCAAGAACTACACATTTTTATGTGGGATTTGAATATATACACACTCTCAGCTGCTTCAGTATTTGTTCCATTTCAATACATCCACCCTCTGCCCAAATGCTTGCTGAAGTTGTCTGAAATAATAGGAAGTAAATCTATTCTCAAAAATGGTCTGCTTTCTTTACTGCATTTAAAAAAAAATTGAATTTAATGGATCACTAGTAATTCGGGACAATTATAAAGCTTCTATCAATAATCATAATTGTGCTGAATAGAACCAAGTAAACCAGAAATACGTGAAATGCAAGATCAAAAATTAAAATAAGGGCTGATGTTTTATTTTGAAAGAATAATTTATTTTCTGAAGAGCTATAGAATTACAGTTTTCCAATATAGCCTTCCCTAGAGATCAGTTTTACAAAGAAACATCCATAGGTACAACTAGGAGAGGCTTCACTGAGCTGAACATAAAGCAGATCAAAACCACTTAAAGAGGCATATACTGGCAGCTGCTTCTAAGTTCTCAAGAGCCACAGCATTCCTACAGACAGAATGCTAAAGCAGAAAACAACATGAGTGAAAGAACCATCTCCCGAATCTCTGCTTTCCCCATGTTCTCTGTGCTACCCCATCTATGCAGGAAGCAGTCAAAAATCCTTTAGAAGAAGGTGGCTCTAGTGCAGTTTTCCAGAACTGAATATCCCTGCATAATGCTCACTTGAGGATAACAAAAAATGTATGTGCAACTCACAGTGGCTGCTATGTAAGAGACAGGCAAGCACACCTGTCTAAGACATGCAGCATGAAGATGCAGGAGTGCTACTGGGATAGCTTTTAGCCCAAGTATTAAACTCTTTAATACTTGGGCTAAACTGATAGAAGTTTAAATATATCTTAGTATAGTTAAACTTGAAGGTTAACTACAGTAAGATAAAGATATGCAGTAAATAAAATCTGAATGCAATAAGAACCTGTAATTTTAAATGTTATGTTCATTCCTTCTAAACGGATTCATACAATTATATAAATTTAATATTAAAAGATATAATAGATACACAGATATTCTTCCCTGAAACAAACCCAAGACAACAACAAAAATTTACATTATTTGCATTAGAAGCTTGATAAAAGGTCCTGGTACTTCCAATACTTTCTGTGTAGCTTGGATTTACTCCAGACTGGAAATTTCTTGAAATATAGCATCAGCTCAGGAAGCCTGGCTAGGCTGTTCACAAACAAGCTGTGGCAATCATTCTGCTGCTGCTGCAATGATTTTGTGCCAAAACATGGCATGGCAGAGGAGGACAAGACCGCAGATCCATAGCCATAAGGAAAGAGCAAAGCTTAGTGACCTATTAGTAGATCTTCATCAACCTTGTCACTTATGAGAGCTTTAAACTGAAATGATCTTGGAGAGGAAATCAAGGTTTACATTTCTTACTGGATCACAAGTCTAGGGTCTTTACCAAATTCCCTGTAGGACTGAAGATGAGCTGTCTTTCAGACAACATACTGCAAAGTATGAGATGATATGGAACTTATTCCTATGGCATCATGTAATTTATACATGTAAAGTAGCCATCCTAAGGATACTGCACAGGCATACAACCTAAGGATATCAAAGGACAGGAGATTAATTCATTCCACAGCTGAAAGATGATCTTTGTCATCATATGGAAAAGATGACTTGGAAATAGATCTGACTGGAGGACCTACCAGATATGGGCATTGTTCCAATATCCAGTACTCTGAAATAACTGGGCACAGGCAAAGTAAAAAGAATCCAAGTCATTCCCTCATCACTTGGCAGCAAATTATAACTATATACACTTCAGTGAAGCTAAACCATAGGGTTTAGAAAAGAACTCAAAAAGGATAAGAAGATGGAAAGAGCATTCTTTTTGTACAACCTAGACATCAATTTGCAATTTTTGAAAAAGTATTCCCATGTTTTCAGTAGAAATTTCAGAAATTGATAAACAATCATCCTAGTAGCAATGCAGTTGTAGGAGGGCCTTCAATAAAAAAAAAAAAAGAGATACAAACAATATATAGGCTACAAGAAGTTTTCAGCTAGCAACAAACACCACATTCCTAAAACCTATCCCTAACTATTCCCTCTACAAATATACAACTGACATTTTCTTTGCACTTTCTTTTAAAGATCACCTGCAATATTTAGCTTGCTTGCTGCCACTTTGGTCAAGGACTATGTAGAACTCTCCAGCTAACTATGGGCAGAGTTCACTCTCTGACTTCAGTATAGCATTAGGATTTCTTTACCATAATCTACTATTAAGAAAGCTATCATGAAAATAGGTAGACACTTAGAAAAACAAACAAAACCACAGCACACAACTTTCCCCACAACTCACCTATATTCCATCGCCTATGCTTTGCATCATCAAATTGTTGCCTCAAAACTAGGAAATCTATGACATCTGGCATATCATGGTACCTAATTACAACAGAACACACAACTATTAAGCAATAAACCAGCAAAAGCATAAACCACAGAAAAAAATTAACACTTCAAAATCAACACTTGAAAAGCACAAGGCAATATTTATGTAATCATTCCACTTTCAACCTCAACACCCCCTGGCCATCCCCATCCAAGAAAACCCCCAATTTGCATACAGTATTGCTTTCCTTACTTCATGGTGAAGGCTCCTCCAGTCAGTTTACCCGTATCAGGGTCAAGAAAAGCTAGTTTAAGACAGCAGAGAGTAGGCAATCCCACTTCATACTTAATCCCAACTATTTTCATCAGCTCTTGCTCCTAGAATAAATAAAATACTATGTACCATCACTGAAGTTAATTGAAATAGCTTTCTGAAACATGAAAACATGGGTATATTGAATGTACTATATTTCTGCCAGATCGTGTAAAAATCAAGAATCTGAAATTTAGTCTTTCACAACGAGCTATCATTTCACAATGAAATATGTTTGAAAAATATTTTGCTATGAAGTATAAGCATCTTATCTGCTCAAGCTGATACAAAAAGTATTAAAGTTTAACGTCTGATTTCATTTGACTATAAGTCAAATTTTTCCCCTTATCTTACAATATTAAGAGCACTAGATTTACTTGTATCAGGGACTTACTTCCAGTTAGGTTTGTTTGTTTATTTGTGGTTTTTGTTGGTTTTTTGGGTTTGTTTGTTTGGGGGGTTGTTTGGGTTTTTTTAATATTAAGTTAGAAACAAAAAAGAAAAAGAAGCCATACCCGCAATTCCATTTTATGCCACGGTTGTTTCTTGGGATTAATATTATAAATTTTATTCTTCTTGGCCATTACAACATATGCTTCATGACCTTGTCGGAAATAGTAAACCTAAAAGTGAAATGTGACAGTTATCCTACAAAGACTCTGTGGAGCTGAAATGCTAAAAAGTCACTGTCGTACAATGTGTGCACTTTCTATTTCATCAACTTTTCAGTCTGTTTTCCTGCCAAAGTCAGGAGTTCTCAAAATTTAAGTGGAGGAAAATAAAAAAATAATTATTATATAAAATTATAGAAACATTTACAAAAAAAAAAAAAAGCAGAAAACACTTAGAACATTATTTTCTGTATGGACAAAATACCCTAAATTACACATGAGTGAGGCCAACAAAATCACTAACAAAACCATCCATTTATCATTGCACCACAGAGCAATTAAATGACAGCAACAACTAATCTATCTGTTACACATCACTGTAGGACAGCCCAAAGTCAACTATCAAGTATCACTAAACTCACTATCTAGCCTATCTTTTTTGAACAAGAAATATATTCTAGAAAAAAAGGTCTGTTATTGTTCTGGTAAGATTTTGGTGTTTGCTTCCATATCACTCAAAAAGTAGTCTAACAAATGCTTGAACAAACAAAAATAGACATTTCCAATGCTTATTAATTTTTTTAATCCTTCTAGTAAATATTTCCATGGTTCAGACACATCCAGTCTAATCCAGTTCTGCTTTGATCTTGTTGCATATATCATACCACATGGATGAATGCTTTTATAATAAGCCATCACTGTAATGAGTAAGTAAGCTGAAACCCATTAACATGCATTCAAGGAATGCATTTGAAATCCGAAACAGAGGTTCCCCAAACTAATAAGAACAAAGATCTGATAAATGGCTGTATTCTTGGTGCAATTTATGCCAAATAAAAGATCCTCTTTAAGTGTCCCAACATGGAATTTCCATCTAATTGCACAAAGGAAAGATAGCTTTAATGTAAAGGTCCAATACAACAAGAAAAAGCAGAGCAGAAATCACTCTAAGTTTTAAAATACACAAATAAACACACTATATTTGTATTCCTACCTATTTGCCAAAGCACTTGTATCATAAAACATTATAAAGAAGTCTTTGCCAGGTTTCTACATTAACGAGTACTGAACTCTTAGTGCCATGTGTCAATTTTTTTTTTAAATTAAGAACTCAGCACCACATTTTTTTAAAAATCCCTGTTTTCAGAGTATTCAATATGCATAATATCCTCATAGGGACAAAATATATAGCAGCTACAAAAGGCATGAAAGCAGTGAGAATCTCCTAGGCACTGTCAGAATCTATCTGTCAGGAAAAGGAACAGAGGCTACTGAGACACATCTGAAGGCAAATTTACATTACATTCTCAACATTATGATGATTGTTTCCCATACATTCCACTGAATCAAAACAAAAAAAGTGCACAGGCTACAAACAATCTCTGCTACACTCAGTGTTTCTGCTAAACCACTACATAAATTCAACCCACTGTTTACAGAAGTAAAATATTCTTTATTTTGCAAATGACTCTAAGCATTGCATCTTCCGGCAGAAGAACAAACTGCAAAGATATTTGTGAAAAGAAAAAAAAATTCATATCTTTTTCCAGGAAATAATATTTTTATGCTTGATGAATTCCTGCTTCTGCATGTTTGTTGTAGTACCATACAAAACTGGTTTTTATTGTGTTAAGGGCAGAAGACTCCAACAAACATGCCTGGTATTTGAGTATTCAAACAGGAAAGTTGCAAGCCCATCCCTCTGGTGTGTTTCCACTATTCTACAAGTCACAGGGCAGAGATCTGTAAACAGCACTATTCAGAAAGGGAAAAAAGGGATGGTATGTGCTATTCTTATACCCTAAGTGTAACTAAATATAGCACTACTGGCTTTTTATTACATGTTTGTACAGCTTGAGAACAAATTTTAAATATACCCCTTCCCAAATCTTATAAAACATAGCTACCATCCAACAAAGTGTTGGAAGGCCACACAATATCACTTCTCATAATATTCCTCTAATTAAACAAACTCTTTATTTCTGTGCATGTCAAAAGTAACTTTCTAGATGAATACTTTCTTTTCACATATTAAGCAAATCCGGGGAAGGCAAGTATCAGAGATGGAATTTCAGACAGAGCAGCTGGATTACAAACATACTCTCAATTGGAGCAATTATTCCTATTTCTAGGCACAGGACACAAAACCTCCTGTTTTCCCACATAAAGCATTTTCAGCAAAAGGATGTACCCTACTTAGATATTCCTAGTACACACTGTACGTGGTATTCAGCCGGTGCCAAGTCAAACACAACTGTTTATCTTACTAAACCAATATGATGTTAAAGTCTCCTGAGCAGTATGGTACTGATAAATCCTTGGCTGCTTCACTGGATCCAGATGGTATCAGTCACCAAATATACTTATTTGGACTTGATCTTTTGAACAGCAGAGTCTCCAAAACATGCTTCCTGGAGGGTATCAATCCATAAGTATTCTCTCTAGCTGCAACTCTCAACTTGAAATGCTCCTTCCCTCCCTCACTAGACTTTGCTGATGTAATTTTTGCATAACTGTGCTATGAACTGATCAGTGAAGTGATCCAGTAAAAACAAAACTGCTTGCACATGCAACCTCTGTTCCTGATTCTGTTCTGAGGTGGTGCTCACAAAAAGCTTCAGCTTGGGAACAAAGTTAATCAACTTTGTCACCATGTCAAATATTTCTCCAACAGCATTCTAAAAGTGTGAGCTATACAACAACTCTGTTGAGTAACTCAGAAAACATGCTGCTCCCCAAACAGACAACACACACTGCCCATTACAGCATAAGCCAGCTATTTCCTCTTATTTTAACCTGAGGGGGTTTTAAGAAACATGTACAGACTCTGGCTTTCAAGATTGCATTCTACCTAATACTACTTAATCATAGAATGCACTGTAATGTTCACCTGCTACATGTTCCAAAACAGAAACTGGTGGGTATACTTTTGCTACTGTATTTTGAGACATCTGGGTCATTTACAGTCTGGTTTGTATAAAATACATATATACAAAACTTTTCTCGTGGTTTTCCATGGTAAGAGATGAACAGAAGCTTTTTATATCAGGAACACAAGTGATAAGGACAATATCAGTATTTTTTTTCAAAATAAATGATTTTTTTTTAAAAATGACATCAAAACAATCATACCAAGCAAAAAAACTCACAACCTTCCCCAGGAGGCTTGATTCCTGGTGTTTATTTTCAAGTCCCAAACTGAAGTATGTTTTCCAGACTTAATTTCATATCTGATTTCTTACCTGTTTTTCAGGATCCTAAATACTCTACAATTAAGGAATACTTTTACAACATAAAGCACCTCACACAGCTTGTCTACAGGTGTCATAAGGAAATCCACACACTGAATAGCATACAAGAAGGAACACTACTGCAACAGCAGGGAATAATAATATAAAGTTAAAGCAACACTATGCAGAATATTTTCGAAGTACAAAGAAGCAAAAGCAATTTTAACCAGATTAAAGAATGTTTTTAAGAAAATCCAAAATATTTTGATTAGAAGTCTCTGGAGGAAAAATGTACAGATGAAAATACAAAAGGCAAAAACAAACTGAAAGAAGCAAGGACACAGAGGCAAAAACTGCAATACCTCATCTCCCATCTGTGGGACAAACGGGCACCGCCGAGGAACAGTGTCTGTAATCCATGCTGAAGGCAGCCATTCCTCCAGTGTCAAACCATTTTCTGCCAGAACTCCTACAGCCAGCCTCTGAAGAAAACATAGAGGATTTGTACAAAATTATTGTTACTGTGAGGATTAATCTTAACTGCCTTTTGAGATTTTTTGGGGGGTGTGTGAGGTAATTATGTCTCATGCCCAAAAAGATACGATGGAAACATGTCATTTTCTTGAACCAAATTCACATGGCTGCATTGGCCAAAAAGGCACTAAAATTATACAGCTGCTTCCAATTAAGGAACCTTGCACAAAAAAAGGAGGAAGATTTATGAGGTAAATCATGTGAAAATTACCTGGATTGGGCACATCCACAATTACTATATTTACTATAAAGTGCAATGCAACTATATTTTCAGAATGCATTTCCACATCACATACTTGTAAGCAATGACACTCAAGGCAGTTGCTCATCCTAGGTGCACACTGCTTGTCTGTATCCAATAAGTCAGATAAAGCAGAGGTTTGTACAGCCATTCAGGCAAGGCTGCTTTGAAATTCCTAACAGGATCTTGTGTGTGTGTACAGAAAACAACCCTGGATGTCTGTACAGAAATCCACTGCATACAGCCACTGCTGGAGGACTGCATCTCCAGACTGCAAGTAGGATATGCCATGTGTAATTCCATTACACCAATTCAAATGTGGTTTCACATGACAAAAAGCACTGTGATGATTGCACCAGTGAGTATCACAGGAAAAAGCATACATATAGTAAAAAACAAAAGCCCACAAAAAAAAAAATAAAAATAGAACATCTCTATTGTAATGAGTCAATAACATGGAAGCACTTTGTGAATTCTGAGGTTCAAGTAGGTCTGTCTTGCAAAAAACTGATATATTGCATCAGAGCAAAGTGTCTAGCTAACTGGTGAATTATGGGAAGGCAGAACCTTCCCTTATTATAACTTTACACATTAATCATCAGTTGAAAACATTCTGGAACTGAAGTCTGAAGTTAGTTACTCATCATGAAGGGACTATTCCCAGTGATTTTATTAAATAATTTCTGAAACTTTACCAAATCCTTTAGTAATTAGTTCCACTACCTGACTACACACTCAAGTGGGTTTGGGGTTTTGAGCTTTTTGTGTCACCAGGTGCAACATCTCACTGTAACAAAAGAAGGAAGGAAATCATTGTGCATTTATTCCTTTCTAAACCATTATAGTTTTATACAAGCTTTTTCATCATATCTCTTCCAAACTCTCTCCCTTCTAAGAGTCAGCCTCTGTGTCTGATCTAAAGAAAAAAAAATGTTCAGCACTTTTGATCTTCCTGGGTGATCCTTCCTTGTCTTTCTTTACTGCTGTATAATTTTTTAGATTGATTTTTGGTAGAGGAGGATTAGAAATGTAAGCACCGTTCAAGATCATTAAACCCATGCATTAATAGAGATGAATGTCAATTTTTTCTACTCCTTTTTTAATTTTTAAGATTCTATGTGTGGCTACAAAGACATTCAGAAGTTCTTTCCTCAACTGAAAGACCTAATTTTGAATCAGGATCAGAATGAGGAAGAACTTTCTACCAGAAAAGCCTGTGAGCTCTCTGCTCACTAAAGAGGTCAAATGTCCACCACAAGAAACTTCAAAGACTAACATCTGTCAGGAATGACAGGTATAATTAATGCTACCAAGGGATAGAGGAAAGAGAGATGATTATTTAAAGTACTTCCAGCCTCATATTTTCTTCTGACTCAAGAAATAAGCAGGTCAGCTTTTAAAGTCTGAAATATCTAGCCCTGGTACTTTTTAAATCAAAGATGTCCCATATCTCAATAACTGGGACTAAAATGGATGCAAGATTCTCAAAACCCTCTGGTTAGTTTTAATCTAAGTGGAAATACTAGGCTGTCAACCAGTTTTTAATAATAAGAAGCTAAACTAGAAGTTTCAATCATCTAAAAAGTCCCCCAGCATCTATTTCTCTCATCTGCTTTCTTATCCCTTCTGATACCTTCTTTTTGTTTCAGATTGTATGAATAGCAATATACTCTTAGTATTGACAGTGCAACTAATGACTGTGTACAATACAGAAAAAGTAGCCAAAAGAAAGAAGAAAGATTACCACCTGACATCCTGTATGCCATACCAGAGATTCACAGCTAATCTGACACTGTGCCAGCCTCTGTGTTCGAACAGCTGCTTTGTCAGTCTACCTTCTAATGAGGGCTAAGACACTGAAATAATTATCTTAAAGAATGCTGAGGACTCCTAACCTAATAAATAAACAAAATACAGGTACTTAGTTTAGATGATATAGTTAGCTTCCTTGGGTACTGCAAAAATAGAAGCTTTAAGCTTACAATAACAACTAACATCTACCAGATAGATCACTTCTGCTCTCTGTAAAGAAAGAAGGAAGAATGAAGTTTTCAGATCTAACAATTAAAAACAAAACAACTTCTGAAAATCCCCACTGAAAATAACTAAAATCACTGGAAATTTCTATGTACTGATATAAACTGTAATTACATTATATTAGAAAGCAAACAAAATACAGACAGCAACAAAGTCCTGATCAAGTCATATTTCTCTTGATGGAGTCAATAATAACGAGCATAATGCAAATATTATATATCACAGAATTGACAGAAAACAATTACACGGTTGTGCAAATCTAAAACAAATTGCAATTATATAAGAAGACAAGTCAGCATAGCTGTAAAAAATACTGGCACTTTATAACAATACTCAATTGTATTGGAAGTTGAATACTCTACTTCCACAGAAAGGAAGTTTCTGGTGTGAGCAAGGATAGTGATAAGGACATTAGAAGTGCTCCTTACATCAAATGTATCATATTCAGAAAGCATATCATTATAGTTACCTGTCTTGCAAGAGGTCTTTAACTACCATTTGTAAAGAGTAAAAGTCATTATGTACTTTAAAATTAGACAATATTAAGTTGTATATGTAACTGAATCATTCATCCAATTATTTCTAAGTCAGCTGGAATTGAGCAACCTGCAATACACAAACATCTAACCTTTTGTTTTCTCTCTTTGGGTTTCCTCTTCTTTGGTGATGTTGATGGTCCATCTTTCTCCTCAATGCCCTTTTTCTTTTCCTTTTTAATTTGCTTCCTTTGTTTTTCAGGTCCTTCTTCATCCTCTGAACTACTTTCTGCTTTCTTTGTTTTAATTTTAGGAATTTTCTTTGGTGGTTGCAAATTGATTCCTGCATCTGCCGTCCAGTCAGAATAATCACTAGAATAGTCACTATATATGATATAACAAAGAAAAAAGAAATTAAACCCTAAAGTTACAAAGTGCATTGGATTACATAATATAACCCAATAAAAGATTGCAGTTAACAGTCTAGATAACTACAATGTTTTGATAGTTAAAACCCTGATGATTAAAACCCTATATTCTATCTACAATTTACATGGGAATAAACCAAAAGCCCTGACATATTTGGTCTTGCAAGAAACTTAACTTAGAGCATCCCTCAAAGTAAATACTTTTATTTACTTCATCAATTCAAGAGGATAAACATTGAAGTTTGGATATTGTTTTCAAGACTTCTGGTTTTGAATAGCTTTGAATGAAAAAATAAAGGACGCTCTATTTGCTCTTTAATTCCAAACCAAGGATCACAGCTCAGACTGAGCACCAAAGGAAACTGCTACTACCTGCCTGAAGTTTTGGTATGCCTGAAAAGAAATACCTTCCTGCAAAACAATTCTGCTTCTAGCAAACAAGGAAAAACCTTCCCTAAATTTTAGTTAGCAACATGACTGAAAATTAAATCCTTAAAGTTTCGTGTTCTTGTTCACTTTTTCTTCTAAATCTGCACAAGTTATTAATCATTAACTATTTACAGCAAAAATTACTAAAGATTTCCTAGCAAGAATTTTCTCTCTATGTTATATATACTGTCACTTACCTAGAACTGCCATCACTGTGCCATGCTCTTTCATCATCCTCTGAAGTTCCACCACTGGCAACAACTACTTCCCCTTCCTAATAAGGAGAGCAGAGAGCATTGGGAAGGGGGAGAGAGGGAAGCAGAGAAAAAGAAAGGATTTTCTTTAGAGTTTAAGTTATAATATATGACAATACAATGAAAACTTTTCTAGGCTTTATATGCGTTATAAACATCTGGTATTCTAGAAGCTTTATGTTAAAAAGGAATTTTAGTTTGCAGGAAGTTCCTTGGCTTTAGTGGACTTTTTATAAAGAAGCATGAAGATATATGTACCTGGCCAGATGCAGTGTAGAGCAACATTTTTCATCACCATTTGAAAAATTAGTTTACCTTCTCAAAAATTATTTTTAACATTGTATTTCCACATCTTTTTAATACTGAACAAAAACCCAATATGAACATTATGTACTCCTCACTCATTCTCTGCCATAGCTACAGAAGCACAGAAGAGTTGAGGCTGGAAGGTACTTCTGGAGGTCATATTATCCAACCTCCCTGTTCAAACAGGGTCACCTAAAGTTGGTGACCATATTGCTAGGCCATGTGGGCACTACTGACTAGGCTTACAAACTGCACACATACTTTAGAAAATACCCCTACAAATGAGCATTTTTCTCCTTTGTCAATTACTTTTTAAGTCAAAGTTAAACATATACAACAGCATGTGAAAACCTAATACAACATAATTTTTTAAAGAGGTGAAAGGAAACACCCAATAAAAAATGTAACTTGAGTTTCCACTAAAAACAAGGTTTCATTCACTGCAGCAGGAGCTTTATGCATAGAAATGGAATGTGTAAGACTGCCTCAAGAATAAGGCTCTTACATCTGAAGAACTGTGTCCATTTTCCAGCTCTTCAGCAGGCCTTGCAGTTTCTTCTGCTGCATATCTCGTACGATAGTTGTGCTGATTGGCTGCTTGTTTCTTTGAGTCACTAGCATCGAGTAAATTATCATGAGAATGGTTCTGTGAAGATATAAAAGTCAAAATACATAATATTTGAGTATACATTTTATTAATACATAGCATTTTCTTTAATAATACTATTCCAGGAAGCAATTTTTGGATTGGCAAAAAGGTACAAGTCCAAAACAAAGAGCTGCTGAAGAAAACACTCCACATGCATAGTTGAATGAATTTAAGCACCAAACAGTTCTGTGTATCCTGGAAATAATTAAATTTCTTCCCAGACACAAACACAATTTTTAAATCTGCAATTATTAAAAATATTCATTCTCTGAAAAGTACATGTCAGTTAATAAGGACTAAAACATAACTACTGATAGGCTGCTAAGGGTTTGTAAAAGCTTAGAATTACACTAAAAATGACTAAGGAAGGAAGACGCTTAAACAGAAGTCCAAAGTGTTATTTTGCAGCCAAGGGGTCAGATGTGTTCGAAAAGAAACCCGTACAGTAATACATCCTTAGCATAGAGATGACTGTTAGAAAATACAGACCTTTAAATAGTATGATGATGCATTGAAGAATTCAAATGAATGAGTCAGTTTGAAAGAATATGAAGCTTAAAAGAATGAAATAAAGCTGTAATTTAGAAACACTTCATGCTCCAGCATCAAGAGATTTTGTTCCTCCTGTAGAATATATATAATGCAAACACTTGCTCTCTACAATCTTGTCTTAGTCCCCAGTCACTGGGAAAAAACCCCAAGAGTCATGATCACAATTTCAAGAGTTTTGTGCTTTTTTTTTTTTTTTTGGCATGTATAGTCAAACTTCATCCTAGTTCAGATCCAAGAAAATAATTTCTGGGCTCATTACTAAGTGCCACAAAAAGAGGCACACTTCCTTCTTTTCCAGTATTATCCTCCTGCCACAAAGAAAACCTCGAGTATCTATCAGGTGCTGATAATAGTTTAAAAAAAAAAAAACACTCCCAGAGATGAAGAAAGCAAAACTGGAACAAAACAAAGAAAGGAACTAATATTTTGACAACCTTCTAGTAGAGCAGACTGCTTATACCTATTCCTCTTGATTTTTTTTTTCTTTTGTACAAAAGAAAATACCTTTTCTATCATGTAAGATATAAGCTGGTTCATTAGGTTAAATTTTCTTCTTGAGGAAAATAACTCCCACTTTTTACAGTAAAAGCTGTACTAAAACTTGGCTATAAGATTTAGTTTTCCTTAGCCACAACAATCATCATTAAAGTGCAGAAGTCCAGTAACTGTTTTTTCTCCCATGCTCCCTGTCAGAAGATACACACCTTTTGCAGGCATGACGGCAACAGTTCAGTAAAGCAAGCCAGCACACCACTCTGTAAAGTTGTGTTCAAGTTTTCATCAAAGCACAGAGGACCAACACAAACTGCTCCATGCTCTTTTCAGTGAGCTTCTTTACTGTGCTTCAGTTGTTCTGTCCTTCTGTCTAGTTGGGGAAGTTATCACTGACAGCACAGTTACCAGAGACACTTCTAACGGGACTGCTCAGCTATCAGCATTTTAACATTGCCTAAGACTTTTGAGACCTGGGGCACTCATTCCTCCTTCTGGATTCCCTTGGCACTGCACAAGGGATCTCCTCAAGCTGCTCTGACCTGACCCAGAACAGCTCCAAGGCAGCCCTGAGCCCAGTGGCAGAGCCCATCCCACAGCCTTCTGTCCTTCAGCCTTCTGGGGCTGCTCACTTCTCATCAAGCTCTCAAGATGCATTACCAAAGCAAAGAGGTCACAAAAGCCAGTGCTATAGTAACTTGTTTCTGCTACTGCACTGTGCCTTTTTCACCATAAAACATAGTAGGGACATAGGAGGGACAACAGAATGGAATCCCATAACCCCAGTGAAAGAAATTAGTCAAGTATCCATCACGATAAGGGGGACATATTTTGCAGAAGCTACGTTACAGCTTGACTGTGATGTTCATGTCTTCTCTCTAGAAACAAAAGTCCTAAAATCCTTACCTCCCTGTTTTTCTTCAGAGGTGAGGTTTCTCAAACAGTTATCATCAATACAGCTTTTCCCTACTCAAATAGAACTACAGATGCTTGGAAAACTGAAGCACTTTGCATTACTCTTTGGTTTTGAAAAGAGTTCTTTTCTTTTGGCAGTTCAAAGCTTGAGAGAAAAATCAACTCCCCAGCCCCTCCACCCAATCATTCGCACATGGAAAAAAGCAATACCACTGTATAAGTACTGGGTCATAGTGATGCTGTAAGGAAAGATACAATGTCAAAACAAGAACAGAAAAAAAAAAGGAAAACAAAACCAAAAGTACTTATCCATGAGTAACAGAATGATAGAATGAAGTTGGAAAGGACCTCTAGATGTCACCTTGTCTAAACCCACTGCTCAAGCAGGGATGAGAAAAGTGGTCATAATGTATGCAATTGTCTCATCTTGCCAAAAAAATACATTTTAACTTCATTCCTATTCATCTTTATTTTTCAAAATCTGAAGAGAAGCTGTAAAGGCAGAACTTTATTTATTTGGGGAGGGGTGGAGTTGAATGTGGAAGTTTGACTATAAAGTACAACAGGTTTTTTTCCAACAAAATGTAATTATCACCAGCGTGTTCAACTAAAACTGAGGAAACACAGCTGATGCCTCCTCTCCCTCAATATAGAACCTAAAGAAAGGGCTTGAAATTGTACTCTCAACTCTAACAGTAGGCTGGGAAATAAAGCCAAGATAACCTATGATTTGAAGTTCAATCATCACTTTCTCTCTAAACACTTTGATGAGCAGTAATATATGCTGACAAGTACCTTGTACCTTGTCCAAGGCTTCCAGTCAGTATCAGAGCATATCTATTGATACAACAGAAATGACAGCTCCTGACAGAAGTTTTTCTGTGAAATAAAGATTATGGCATTTCCTGTATTTGAGAGGGATACTGGACACTGCTGGGGGTCTTGGTAACATCATTTCTGAGAGATACAGTGGAAACCCAGTGATGTCCTGACAACTGAGACCACACAGCATGCTAGGGTCCTTATGACTCTGACAGCACTGGGAAGCACAGCTTTGCTGCAGTCTCATACAGGGCTCAAGCAATTTTGGAAAGCTTTGTCTGTAGCAATTTCATGGTATTTCTTAACCAGCAGAATCTATTTTTTGTGTGAAAATGATCCTTCCTTCCTTAAGCCAACAGGAATGAACTTCTACTAGGAAGTTTAACAGGGGCAAGGCACAAGCATATGCCCAGTATCAGAACCCCAACATTAAATAGGTCTCTTGCCCTGGCATTTTTTCTTTGGCTAAAGAGCACCTTCCACACTGACCTCAAGTCTGATTCAGTGTCGATAATTACTTAGTATTTACTCTTACCACATCACGTGTATGTAAAAAAATAGTAAGAACTGTTCCAAAAGCAGTGAGATAACAGACACTAAGCACTAAGAGCAATGTTCTGGAGTTTTAGATTACTTTCCTCTTAACATCTTGCTGATTTAATTGGAAATATTGTTTAAATAACATGTAAGTAGAAAAACTTATTTCTGTGGAACAAAAATAAGCCACTTTCAGCAGAACAAAGTACATGTTGCTCCTCCCTGGGTTCTGTTAGTTTACAATACAGTCATTTGCACCCATCACAACAGAGGCTTACCTACTTTTGTCCGTCCATAACAATTTCCCATGTTAATTTGCATCACGTTTCCACTTAATGATAATGAGGAATATTTCCATTTTTGTCACATTTTACTAGGACACACATCATATCAACCCTCTAGTGTACAGAAATTTCACACTCTTAAACATTTATTAAAATGCTCTAATCCCAGTAGTTTAATAGACTAACCCTCTTAAGTACTTGGACTGGGAATATTTACCTAAGCATGTTATTTATCTCAGTTTTCATCTGCTCCTGAAAACAAGTAATTTGGAATACAGCTCCATTTTGAAGATGTAAAAAGTCCATTCTATCCTCTTTCATTAATGTATTGGGGGTTCAAGTTTCTGCTGTTTGCTTTTTTTACATGTTTTTGTTTAATAATAGAAAAACTCTAATCCTCACCAATGACTTTGAAAGTCAAACCAAGTTTGTCATTCAGCCTGCAGGTCAGTTATACTAAATACTATTTACTAAAAACTATTCAGGTCAAAATACCCCAAGTTTATAGTTTCTCCCCCACAACTCCATTAGACCCTTAAGCAATCACATACAAACACTTTTCTGTATGACCTGTGTCAAAAAATGTGGGCTTTCAATGGCAGAACACTTCTGTAACTTCCATTTAAATTGCAGATATTGTTAAAGAAGAAGGACTGAGCTATAATTTTGTACTACTTTTAACACACCCTACAATGACCCTGAATTAAAAATTAGCAATAGGACTTTGGAATCTCCTCAAAATGCAAGTACAGCTGCTCTGTGTTCTTCCTTATTGACCTGCACTTCAGCTTGCAATCCAAAATGCTAATAACATTCATTCCTGCCCATCTTTTCATTTTACTTCTGTATTTTCAACTTTTTTCCAGTTAGAAGGGAAGAAGGAAACAGAAGAAAATATTATTTCACCATTATTATCTGAATACACCTGATAAATTTTGGAAGTTGATATAAAAACTAGTATTTCCTACTGGTATGAATTACAACTGAGTTTTCCTATGAAGACAATGTTTTAAATACAAGCCTTGGTTTACTCTGCTCCCAGAGAAGCTGACAGTTCTATAGAGTGAGACATTTTCTAGAATTCTTGATGCTGTAGTTCTTAGGTCTAGAGATTACTGGAAGAAAATGTCATGCCCTGTATTTTGCTGGACGTGTTCCCCATCTCCTTTAGCTCATAAATTCTCTCATAAAACCCGTAAGAATTCCCTATGCAATAAGGAATAGTCTTGCAACAATATTGTAGTATAACTTACAAGGAATCAGTATCAAAACCTACTGGATATTCTCAAGGAAAAGAAAGATCTGCACTGTGCTTTCCAGTTCAATCTTAAACCTAACACAGTTTCTATTTCAAGTCACACTGCCACTGCATAAGAACAGCAACAGAAGAAAAACCATAATGAAGTTATAATTTCTACTATAATTTAGGGTTATAAAACAACCCTAAAAATATTGCACAACAGTTTTTGGATTGCAGTCAATCTTGTTTCTCTTCCTAGGTGTTTATTTGAATTTATTGTGAATGCTACAGAAGATGACAATTCCAATTCACTATTCCTGTTGCTTAGACACTCCTGAGCAGAAGTATTGCTCATGTTCACTATAAGCAACAACAAAAATCATAAAAATCATAAAAAGCAGTTAATTGAATTGTGAGACTCAATCACTCAAGATCAAACACCTTTTCCTTCTCTAAACATGCTTATTTAAAGCCCATGGGATATCTACTTATTTCTGAATCCCTCTGAGATTTTACTCAAGAGATCTGAATTAGTGAACGTCTCAGCAGTCTAAGTCCTCCAAACAGAGATGTATTTAATAAAGAATCAGCTATGGAAGAATACCACTTTTTTTATTCCAAGGTGTTATAAAAAAGTATTCAGTAAGACTTATGAAGGCTTTAAGTGTTCTGAAAGTATTACTAAGTATATCAGTAATGTTTATGTAGAAAATTTACTGACATACTCATATGAAAAGACCACAATTGCCTGGGGTTTTTCATTATTTTCTCAGAACAAAAGTAGAAAGTGACTAAAGGATTTACCAAGTTATCTCCCTCACATTCTGAGAATCCAGAATCCAGTCACAGAAACCCCCATGTGTAAATATATGAAACTGAAGAAAGTTATTCCTAAGTAGCAGTTGCTCTGAAGGATTTCAAGGACATAAATATCTGGAATAAAAATATGGGACCCAAAAGATCCAGTGCTACCATTATAAAAATTTTTTACCATTAAAAAAAATGTTTAAACAGGATTTAAAAAAAATTTGCTTTAAGTTTCTTTATTGCAAATATATCATAAAAATAATTGCTAAAACCACAGTGCTGGACCAGCTAGCCAATTCTATTAAACTTTTATGTCCTAGTGATTTTTAGAAGAAAACTGTAACCCAATTAGAAATTTAATGGTAATTTGGTATGAATTCACATTATCAGGAAGGATCTTTTGACTAGGCTGCAGCAAAAGACAAGGAAAAAAATAGAAACCCTTAAGCAGTGCAACTGTTAAATTAAACTAAAAGAAACTGTATAATTCAGCACCAAAATACATTCCCTCAAGACAGGAAAATATTTTGTTAAATGTGAATTTGTCAGGCCCATTTGCTATTATTCCCAAAAGAAAAATAGGAGTTAAAGACTTCTGATGTCCTAGTATTTCACTGAGTCCTGTCATGTGGCAAAAAGTTTGGAGACAAAAGTGAATAAATTTCTTTCAGTGTATCTTGGGAAAACACAAAATGTTGGTGCCTGCAGAACTGATAAGAGTGCATCAGGATCATTTTTTAAGATAGCAATGCATTTAGACTTTAATACAAGAAAGAAATTGAAGGAAAAAGTAAGAAATAAATTAAATAAAGAAATTTAAACTTATTAGGGAACTGTGGGCAGAGGACTGTTCACATCACTTTTTTTGAAATATTTACTTTGGTTGGGTATGAAAAATGTAGCAAAATAATACTCAAATGTAATATCAAATATAAACTTGCTCATTTCAAATTTACACTATTACATATGAAATTAATTCATTATTATTAAAAATTACAGAATCACTACAAAGCATGTGAAATTTATTTATTTTCAGATTGTTTTCAATCTCAGTTCCTTCCTTCACAGGCATAAAGTATGGTACTCTAATGAATTAAGAGCTGTAGTTTTTTGCATACTTGTTCTTTTAATTTCATTTATTTATTTTTCCACCTTATATCTCATGATTTTTAGTTTTCATTCACAATTGCCACAATTTGCAGGTGTTCCTGAAAGCTGTTTTTACAAGCTTCGGTTTGAGGACAAAAAGAGTCTCCTCCATATTAAGCATACTATGAAACTCAAAGCATGAGTTCTTTACCATTGCTAAAATTTACTTCCTTTATTACAAAAACATTGCTGGCTATTTAGCTGAAAAGCATACATAAGCATGTGCAATTAATAGATAAAACTAATTTTAAACAAAGAAGACTTAAAATTCTTTCTGTAAACATAAAATATATATATTTCAATTTTTGTAACCCGCAAGAATATGCAAGATTGAAATTTTCTGCAAGTCATATTTTTAAAAAAGCATGTCGCTTATGACAATCTAATTCTTAATACAACTTATGTCCTTCTACTTAACCTATCCTGCTTTCATCTTTTCTGAAAATGTACTCCCAGCTCTAGCAAAAAGCATGCCTTAGATATAGCCCATAATAGCCCAAAATATGATTTTTAGGGTACTATGAGAAAAAATACCCCATTATCTATTTGGAGATGTATTAAATCTGTTAAACTTAAGAACTGTGACTTGAGTTTTAATACAACCTTTCCACAGGACAGTATGTCAAACAGTAGACAACAGCAGCGGGGTGTATTGATTAATAGTGACAGACTCCCTACAGCAAATCACGTCCCTAACGCCAGATTTGGAGGGATTTCTCCCCACTTCTGAAAGCAATCCATGTTGTTTATTATTAAGAACATATTGAAACATCAGTACAGACAGGCTTCCTCGTTCTGGGGAGGCAAACAAACTCCCATACTCTGGTCTGTAAATTTAAAACTGAGAAGAGGAATACAAATTTATGCGACCCAACTTACTGAACATTTTATGCTTCATTCTGTGATAAGGTACATGTGGACCACTTACCTTGGAGAAAGTAGGTATTTTGTTTTCTCTTGGAATGTGACTCATTACATGTTTTCTTTTCTCTTCTGATCGATACACCCTTATTTCTTCTTCTCCCTTTGCTGTCCTCCATTCTTCTTGCCTACTGAAAAAAGAAAATGGAGATGTTAACTTCAAAGGACATTACTAAAACTAAGAGGATCTATTCCAAACCAAGGAATAGACATTCAACATCTACACCATTCTTTGAGCAGCAGTTCTCCTGTTGACAGTTAGCATATGGTTTTAAAATTAGCTTTTTTCAAACAAAGTAAGATTTTTATCTTATTTTATTAAACTAAAGCAGCTTATGCTTAACTATGGAAAGTAGGTTTTTTGATTTACAGATTTAAGTATTCATCATTTACTGATAAAAATTGAAGTTCCAGTTCAGAAATCAAAATTCATCTCAGGCATCTAATAGTTTAGGTCAGTATTCCAGCCATTAAACACTATATAATGACAGGATATAATCTTATGCTACAAGTCAGAAGATATTGAAACAACTAGATTCCATTGCCTATACAACTTCAATTACTTTGTCATTCATTAAAAGGACAAGTTTTATTCCTAATCCTTCTGGAATTACAAGATTTTTCAAGCGATATACCAACAAGTGATTTCAAACTGAAACTGACTTTATAAGAAATTTGAGATGACAAAATAGAAAACAAATGACAATGTGAATGGCGATAAGAATTCCAAAACCGTTCCATTTAATGAAGTTCACCACAGTAAAACTCTCCATCTGTGTTTACCTGGCCACACCAGAAGACAGTTCAGGCACTACCACCCTGCGGCTCCAAGCCACCAGGTCCCGCTCAGTGGCGATTTCACTTCTGGGTGCATTGCTGTGCATCTGACGCACACCTTCAATTTGCCCACTGCGCCTTAACCCTATATTTGGTGGGGAGTGTACTTCTGAGGTAGAGCTTACAGATCCTAAAAAGTCAAAAAGCAATAGTTCTTGATCTGAAATTCTTAGGGAAGCATTAGAAAAGAAAGACTTGGAAAGAAATGGAAAAAATTACTTTAGTTGATCTATTACTTCAAAAGAAATCATATGAACTGAATATAAGTATTTCAGCAGTTTCTACAGTCATCACAACACAGCACAAACAGCTACTGGGCTGCAGCACCCTGTTTAAAAATTCACATTGAAAAGAAGCAGGTGTACCAACAATCTGAAGTGAAGCAAATGTTTGCTTCTTTAAAAATACCTTTGAAAACATTTATGCAAAGCTGACTATTGCTACTGCACTCTAGAGCTGTATTATAAAACAGCTATCTCACTGGATCAGTGTGTTCCTTAAACAGCCTTCTACCTTCAAAAAAAAGGAAGCCTCAACCCTGGAAATTAGGAATCAAGCTGTAAAATTTACAGACAAAAAACTGAAATGGTCAAGAGGTTAAAAATAACTAAACCAACCCAAAACAAAACCACACACACATGCAAGAGCCTTCAAACACCTACACAGTAGCAAAATATCAACATTTTTCCATATCCTTACACTCACAAGCTAATCCTGATTACTCTAGTGGATTGCTAACCATAATTTTTAAAGTGTTGAAAACTACTGTGTCCTCTAGTGCAAGACACTGAAACACAGAGCAACTCTGCAGAGAAATAAGTATTTCCTTCCACTTTTCTTCCTCCTGTATCCTAATTTGAAAGAAGACAGATTTCAAACAACTAGGTGGCCAGATTAAACAGTAGGGTAGTTACTCCTAAGGGAACACAGCTGCTGCACTTCCCTGTGTGAGGAGACAATAACAAAGATAAATCTGTAATGTTAAGAAGCCAAATATTTTGCAAAAGGCAAAAAAAAAAAAAAAAAGATGGGAAAGCTGTACTGTTTTCTACAGCTGCATACCTCCTTTCTAGCAGTTAAACAAAATGCACAGATCATGACCAATATAAAGGGATTTATGTTTTCCAGCTCCCAGCCTCAACACCCATCCCCCAGTGATCTACCTCTGCTTATCCGGCTGGTACTGCTGGTTCCTGCCTCCCCAGAACGCCTCTGGTCCTGCTCCTGCTGAAGTCTTTGAATCATGCTGTCCAACGGACTAATTTCTTGATTTGCTTGCTGACTAAGAACTTGATTCAATCCTGTGAAGTAAAATGTACAGAACAACATACAAATGTAAATTTCTAGGAAATTAATGTTACAGACAGCTCATCTAAGTTTTAGCTTTGAAACAAGGTCAGAAAATTATCACATCTAGCTACAAGCTAATGCTTATTTTTCTAACAGCCATTTCTTAAAACAGGACAACTTCTTTTCTTAAAATATTTGAGAGCATTATATTTTCTGAAGCAGGGTCAAGATGACCACACTTCACTTCTAATAAAACGTTAAATTTGATCAAGTGCCAGCAAGCCACAGAAGCTTAATACAACTGTTGTTTGTCAGCTCAGTCAATGCAAATTGTCCAAATGCAATATTAGCCTGCCTCAAATGCATTAAAAAACACTTTATAAGCTTCAATGAAAGAACCACATCAAGAAGGTCTAACTGAATTAGAAAATAATTATCTATACTGTAGACAATGAAGCAGTAAAAATGTTTAATTGAGCTCCACATGGACATAATGACTGCACAGATCAAGTAATGGTAATTTTCTTTGGTATGTAAAGCAGTCAAGAAACCTCCTTTGGGATAGGTCTTGTGACTGGAGGATGGGAAACAGTTCTAAAGAAGTGATTACAAGGTGATAATACTGTTTCTGAGCAGCAAGCAAAATACACAGCACATAAGCATGAACAACACAAAACCTGTTTTCATACTTACAATGATCACAAAAAAGTTAGAGAGGTATAAAGAAAAAGACAAGGGTTACAGTACTGATTCAAAAAGAAGTCAGACATCTCCACACAGAATAGTGAGAGAGTGGAGCGGAATGGTGGGAAGCTCTAGTCAAGAGAAGCAGAACTTGCAAAACTTTGTAATGAGGAATAACAGTGTTCAAAGAAACAAGATATAGAAATTATTTTTCCAGTATGATTCCAAAGAAATATCACATTACAAACTGTACTTTGCAAGATCAAAGGCTAGATATTACAGTAATTGTGCTATGAAATGACGAGCTTTGATTATGTGGCTGAACAGAAGCTGCTATCTCTTAACAGTATGCAGAAAAAACCATACTTAAGGTAGTGCTCTCAGGCTTTAAAGGTTACTGAAGTCAACTTCCCTAAAGCAGCAGAACCTTGGAATAATAGAAAAAGCTCTGATATAACTACAGTTGGATGTTTTCTGAGTCAGGTAAGTGAGACATTAATTTGCCAATCTCATTAGCAGACATACTGACTACTGAGAACAATGGAAAATAATACTAATAACCCAAGAATGATCTTAAATAAGGAAACTGCTATCTAAACAAAATTAATGTCTCTATGTATCTAGCCTGTGAGACAATGCCTTAGCAAGAAACAGCAAGTGGTTTCTTTTTAAATGAAATAATGAAGACACTGGTGTATACTTGATGTTTTCAAAACATCTGATTTAAAGGAGCATCATGTTCATCAAGGCAGTAAATCAAGTATGACTATCTGAATTCCCCCTACTCTTAGAAATCCTTACAGAAAACTTAACAAGAAATAAATGGTCAGTGCTCTGAGTGAGATGCATCAAACCCCACAACAAAGCTTCAGAAAGAAAAGGAACTTTCTTAGTGGAAGGGAACATATAAACTATATAAATGTTGTTTAGGCCTGCATACAACTGCATTGTTGCTATATTGTAAAAAGGTAGAAAAATGTCTTGTGTCTGTCCATCACCTGCCAAGCTGATGGATGGCTCTCTGATACTAAACAAAATGCTATGGACATCATTTTCCTATAGGCATTCATGTGTCCTGCAGACAGACCACTAAATTTAGTTTTGTTGGGTCTGTGTGTAGAGTCTAACTTGTTTCTAGATACATTGAAGAATGTGCCCAGCACATTTTGAAATTTGGAGAATTTCACAATGCAATGGATTCACACTTTAGCTGTAACAATGAAATAAAGTCAGATCCTTCCCTAAAAAGCAAATTTTGTTTCATAAGTCACTAACTAAAAATTTACATCCACTAGGAAGCATATTTTCCTTCTTACAGTTGCTTCTCAAGTAACATTTCTTCTTGTAATTTTGGAGGAAATATGGAAATCCTCCCCTAAAAATGCTTAAATATTCACTGCCCTGTAATCTTGAGAACTACAAATAAGGATAAAGAGATTTTTGGTAAAAACACTCTCAGTTACCCTTCCTGGAATGTCTGACACACCATGGGTTTAAGCATCGTGAACATATAAACTATAAAAATTTATAGGAACAGTCAGTTTTCATGTATTTTCAAGAATATCCAAATAGTTAACAATGCTTATTTTGAAAACATTTAAAGCTACTTTCACCAGTCACCAGTTTGTTTATTCATACTAATATCAAATTTATAACATATAAGTAGGCATTATTTTTCTATCCCTACCCACATGAAACACCTTTAGGCAGTTTCCAACAGCCAACCATTGGCCCAACATATGCATGTTCTTCTCACGTCATGTGCATGAGAATAAAACTTACAAGGAACTTCCTACATTTTGTATCTTTTTCAAGTCTTCAGTTCTTTAACCATATCACTGAAGCTTAAGAGATGTTCTTGTAAGTGTTACCTTTTCTAACTGATCTGTGGAAGATCAGTCTGTTTCCTAGGTTTTCTAAAGGAAATCTTATCCCAACGAGATAACTGAGAGCTCACACAACATTATACATTGCTCCAGTAAAGAAACAAACTCCAAGCTAACTGGTGTTGTAGCATCAACAAGTGCCAACTTGGTTGCTAACAATGCTGTAAATGAAATTGTCACAAGCAACCAGTGCCAAAGGCATTGCAATTCTTCCACACTGCATGAACTACTATGCCCATAAATGAAGAAAAAGGACAAAGTGAAAGTGTAGAAGAACAACTGAAGGTAACTAGATAGACTACTGGTCAGTGAAGTCAAATTTTCCATACCTGAAGATGTCACTCCCATCTGAGGAATAAGCTGTTCCTCTCTGCAGTTCTCACGACCAGGAACTAGTCTTTGATACCTTGCAGGATGAGGGTTGCCATCCACATCAACCAAAAATGGGGGAGGCATAAGGTGTGGAGCCTGCTGTGTCTGTTCATCCAGGACAAAGTTGTTGGCATCACGGATAAGGGGCCGATAATCACTATGAAAGAACATCTGATCTGCTATCTGTAAACAAAGTCATTTTGTAATTTTTTTAAAGAACCTATTACAAAAACATACAGAAGAGAACTGCCAAAAGTATTTTTAACAGTGGTATTCATGGTCAGTATTGCAAGAAACAGGGCTATAAGCTGATGTGTTTATTTGAGTTTAAAGGGGAAAATTTAATGACTCCATTATTATTTTGTTTCAAAGTACTCTTTTCTATATAACACTGCAAAGGGAATAATCCACATGTTTGACGGTGGGAAGCATTTAAATAATAGGGGAATGGGGTAATATTTAATTACTAGAAGACATCTGAGCAAATACAGCATTAATGTATTAGTTAATAAATTTTCTTCTACAGTCTGAATATATGAATAAATTTTCTGATAATAAAAAATGGTGTCACAGACTTATGAGATATGGTGCAGGCAGAAGACTAGGAAAAATATTTATTGCATGAGGGCATTGCCAAATATTTTAACATCAACAAAATATATATATATCCTTACTATAATGCTAGATATCAGAAAAAGTTTCAGTTGATAAAATAAAGCCAAACTAAAAATTGAATTTCTCACTTTATTTCTTCAAAATAAAAACTGAAGTTTTCTCTTTTATTTCTGTCCATCTGCTCCTAATTTATTATAGACGACTTTCCACAGACCCTCAGGACTGAAGAATATTTTTGTCCAAATAAATATAAAAAGATGGCCTCACTGGCACAGGTATCTCAGTATTGAACAATAAGAAAGATATTGAAGTAAAAGGAGAAAAGAAAAAGTGAAGAGGAGAGAAGTTGATGCATATATTACACATCCCAGGACCACCTACTGGCAAGCAAAATTTGTGGCGGCTCATGTATTCAGTTGAACTAAATGAACAAATGAAAATCAAATCATAAAATCATCATTCACACAAATTAAGATTTCCAGCGCAGCATGAAAACAATTAAATGATTGCCTCAATGCATAGAGATCTCAAAAAAATCTTGTCTTTGGAGCATGGAGAGAGGAATGCCCAAGTCGTCACAGAACATCCTCTAATTTCTGGAGAGTATGCTCTACCATGACCAATCCATAACATGGTTTCCAGTAATTTGTTAAGTAGAAATCAGTAAGGCAGAGATCATAGCAGCTACTCAGAGGTCTGGTCTCTCAATGATAAATGTCTCCCACCCTGGAAGCAAGAAGACCAGGAACAAAGGTGGCAACAAACATTTGTCAATTACAACATCAGAAAGTGCATCCATATGATATGGATTTTAAAAAAAGAACTGGAACAAATCAGAGATATCATGGGCTCTAGACCTCACAAAATCTCAGAAAAATAACAAGAAGAAATTTGAAAGATACAAAGAAAGATCAATGGAAAATAATTCATTTCAGAGATTTAAAAGACTACTATTACAAAATACATGTGGACAAGGTGATATCCCACTACAGTAAAAAAGTTGACTGGATGAAATCTTGCTGCCAGATTCTTTGTTAACAGAGGCTGAATGAGAAAGATAAAAGTGCTTTCATGTGTCTGACTGACAGAATCAAGGCCTGATGAACACCTTTGTTTCTTCATCTCACAATAGCTCAATATGATATAGACAGAGGTCCCCTAGGAGCATTCACAATGCCTGTGAAAATCATAATACAATATGCATTACGTACACCTAGTATAAGTCTTCCTACTAAGTACTTCCCACACTGAGAAACAAAGAGTTTTAAATGGCAAGGTCATACAACCTGTGAGTTTTATGATGTTGTGTCTTGGCTGTACAGTGTAGTGTGCATCCCAAGTTTTGTGAGCAAAGGGAAGACCTGGTACAAGAACACAAGGGACTTTGTTGCAATTACACTTCTGTGCACACTATATGGCAATCAAGTTAATAGGGAGACTAAAGAACCATTCTCTACTCCATAAGATAATGTGGCATTTCTTGGAGAACACAGGCTCAGAACAACTCTCAGGTAGAATATCCCTACTGGAATCCAGGAAAATGTCTTATCCTGAGAAAAATAGGAAGAATTAGACATTCCATCAGAAAACCAGCCAGAAGTATTAACAATGAGACTTATTTGTTTATGTACTCTCAGAGATCTAATCTATGACAGTAAGATGATATCACATCACCATTTGCATGAGAGTCTTCTTTTCATATGACTTCACAAACCCAGCTTGGGAACGAGCACAAAAGCTTTCCACAAGCTCTGAGCTCTATAGATAGATTCTCCTCCAATCACACATTCAGAATGCTCAGCTTCTAAAAATGGGCACAGTTACACAAAGAGGTTTTCCCCAGTACTGCACCAATCCACCGTACAGGAACTGTCAACTTGCAGCTAAATACTGTGGTTTGGGCAGTCTGCAGGAACAAATGCCTTAGAAAGCTCAGAGATCAGGTTCCCCAGGAAAGTGGCCATGGCACCAAGCCTGCCAGAGTTCAAAAAGCATTTGGACAATGCACTCAGGCACGTGATGTGCTTTGTGCAGAGCTAGGAGTTGGTCTTGATCCTAGTGGGTCCCTTCCAATTCAGAATATTCTATGATTTAAAATCAACAGAATAGTATCTTACACTCTAGAACTCCTAGTCACTCCTGGACAAGTTTCCACCTAATCAAGAACTTCTGAAGTGCACATGCCCTGCTGACAGTGAACTTGGCTCAACTCTGGTGAAGACACACTCATATTTCAGCTGAGACTGGCTCAAGCAATCCAAGACAAGCAGCACATGTATTCTTTTTATTTTCCCCCACAAAAGAATTACTTCACAAAAGTATATATCATCCAAAAAAAAAACCCAAAAAACCCCAAACAAAAACCAACACCCCACCCTATTCCCCTTCATTGTGGCCAAGATCACACCACAGGAGAAGGAAAGCCTAGGCATTGGTTCCAGTCAACCAGGAAATGTAGATACTATCTGAACATAACATGAAAAAACAAAGATGTAGAAAAATAAGAGCTTGTTCTCTCAGTAGAATTAGCACCATCTCAGCTATAATCACTGTCAATTCCAAAATGCAGGAATACAGGACAGGTTGCCACGCTTCTTTCTTCCATAAAATTAATTTCCCCAGAGAGATGGGAAACACTTTAAAGACCAAAAAAAGCATATCCTACCAGATCATAGTCTGACAAAATGTCTGAAACCCTCCCCAGTATCTGAGGGGAGAAAGACAAAAAAACTTCACCATCTCCAGCACCTACCTACCTGTAGTAACATTTTCCCATAAATCAGGTCAGACAAAAACAGAGGTGATGAAACCACACATGGAAGACACCAGACACTTCCAAGCTGAGTTTTCTGTGAGTGGAAGACTGAGATTAAAGTGGTAACAAATAAGTCCTATTTGGTCCCATTTCTGCTATGATGAAGCATGCCAAGAGTAACATTGGCACAGCAACCAGGTAGAGGATTATTTTAAATCATTCAATAAGTGAAAAGTTTAAAACAATCTTTTCTCAGGGGCTGCAGCAAAAACCCCAAGAGAGCCAAGAGTCTGTAGAATTCAAGCAAGGAAAAGCAACTGCATTCATTCTACAAACACATTTAATCTTTCACAGGTAAATTCTCAAATAGCAGCATAAAGGAAAATTTTGGTCTAACCTAGCAAAGACCAAAAGACTCACAGTTTCAATTTAACATCCAGCATTTCAAAGTAGCAGAGATCTAAATTCTCCCAAAACAGTTGGAGAGAAAAAGAAACCTGAAACAATCCATAGATATGGTAAGAAAAATGTTCCTATTACAACAGGCTTTAAAGTCTAGAACAGTAAGAATCCTGAAACACAAAGAAAACTATCTGATCATCCTGATTTTCCTTGCTTGTGATGTCTCTACTTATTTGTTTTATTTGGAATGGAAGGGGAAGTGCACAGATAGTAATAACTGAGGGATAGCAACAGCAGCTTAGTAGTGAGGAATTCAAATCATAGTTGAGAAACAAGGAGAAAAAATAAATCTCCAAATGCAAATCCTCCTGCAAGTCTACAGAAAGAAATCCAGTAGCTTACAAGATAAAGATTTAAATTCCTTTTGCACTCCCTCCTCAGGTCCCTCTGTACTGCTGTTCACCAAAATGCTTTCAAAACCTGCCTGAGCCCAAAGATCCAAAGCAGGAGGCAAGATCCAAAAAACAGCACCTCACCAACAGCATTCAAGTGTCAGCTGCCAGAAGCAGAGATGAAAATGGAGCAGATAGGTCTACTTAAGTCCTAGGAAAAGGGAGAAGAGACACACCTCATTTCTTTCCTGGGTGGTAAATGAAGAACCAAGAACCTGTGGACACTCCAAACCTGTATGGTTCCCAAAGCACGTTCCTCCAACAAAGGAAAATAAACAACACCACATATCTTTACAGTCATGAGGGTCTGTGGCAAGACACCCACACTCAGAATACACAATGTAGACTACTAGAATAGACGTTAGATAATAGACATTAGAAAAAAGATATAATATTTAAATCACACTAATGGTGGAATACTGCTGTGCAAGCACAAAGGTATCCATGATGGTATTTCATTAGCAGACATAAAATTGCATCACTAAAACATAGCACGTTTTTTGTAAATAATTCTCTCATAAGTTATGCAATATTTAAATACAGATAGTAGGAACTAATTCTATTACACAATCACTTTTTGGGCTTAGTTAGGAAGTAAAAAACAAAAATTCAAGTAGAATGTGTAACTATTATCAGTTCCACTATAGCTTATTCCCATTATCCATGTTGATCCATTAGTAGCTATTTGTAAGTTTATCACTTGAGAGTAGACAGTGACTGGTTAATTTTGAATTCTGGTTTTAAATTATCATTATTATTATTATTATTATTGCTATACTTTTCATGTAAACAGTAGCTTAACAAAATGTTTCTATAATTAAAAAAAAAGACAGTGAAAGAAATCTCATTGTCAACAACATCCCAAATTAATAGCTCAAAAGACATGCCCTCTTGAAATGAAGCTCTGAAGAAGTTTGCACAAATGCATTCAACACAGACAAACATTTTGGTTTACATTTTGCACTGTACCTTGTCATATTTGCTACTGGAACCAAAGCCAAAAATCAGAAGGTGACCATGAGAATCAGTACATGCAAAATGCTGTCCATCAGGAGAGCACTTGCAGTCGAAAACTGCACCATGTCCTTGTCCTTCAATCTGAAATACATCAACATACAAAATAATTAACAGAAATTAATAATTTTCAATTATGATTCTCAAAACTGTGGTGCTGATACTGAAATTTATTATAAAATTTGTATGACAGTATACTGCTAGATGGAAGTTTCTTTAAAACAAAGCTTACTTTTTTAGCTATTCACTTTTCAGTGAATTTTGTAATAATGCTCATGAAAGATTCCAAATTGATAGCAGTAGAAACTGACAGACTTTATCCACAAAGCAGGCACAGTATAGGAAGTGAAAATAAAAGCTTCCCCTTGAACGTCCTGCTAATGAGCCTACCCAGAGAGCTGGGCCCAGTTCAGGGCTTAGTCACTACACCCTTTCCATCCTCTGCCTTCTTGCTAAGCTACCCCAGTAGCAGTGGCTGCTGCGGGGTGTTCCACAACACCTGCCCCCTGGCAAACGCACTGACATAGACAACCCACATTACACAGCTTAGCAACTACCTGCTTCTGTAATTCCTACTCCTAATTTATTGGAGTGGGGAAGAGTAAATTTGCGTAAAAACTCCACCTTTTATAGGAGAACTGCAAAGATTTTAAAAAAGGAATTTTTACCTGATACTCATTTTCTGTTTTCCAGTTCCATTAAGCCAGAACAAATGGGTTTTTGTTTTTCCCTGCAACCTGTCAATCAAGCAGAGGTGACCAATCACCACTCTGAATTTTCATGTCTTCAGCACCTCTTCAGAAAGCCCCTTTCTATTCTCCCCAGCAAAGCACTTTTGCATTTTCTTTAAATAGACACCAAACAAAATTCTTTCCCTAACTGTGGCATGCCTATATATTGCCAGGAAAGGGGGGAAAAAACAAAACAAAACAAAAAACAATGATATTCAGCCTTCAGACAGTAACTCTGTGCACTTCTGCAGCACCTTCCAGAGGCCATCAGCATTATTTTAAAAAGTTAACAAAGCCTCAAAAATCCTGTGAGATATGTACTGTTTTTACTCTCTTACAGGCTGAGACAAAGGCAAGAATTCTAAATCTTTTCCCCACAGTCTTACAACACATCCATGCCCCTGCACATCCCCCCAGTGAGAGAGGCTGCTACATCTATTGCTTTCAGGTCTTTCTCACTACAGGCAATTTCCCTAAAAGTCAAATGAGTTTCTGGACTAGCGAAAGAGGAACATAAACCAACGCAAGTCTTATGTTCTATTTTGCCCATTATTCCAGAAGAAATGAACAGAAGTATCTCACAGAAAGGGATGGAAAATAAAAACAGAACTTCAAGCAAGTGACACTAACATCACAGCAGTCAGGAATGCAGAATTAATTTAGTCTAAGCGAGATCCAACTACCACAGCAAAGTTACAACTTTGTGCTGCTTTTTGCATATAGAAAGCTCACTGTATTAAAGGGAGACAGTCTGGGAAAGCAGGTGGAAAGCAGACAGAATTTCACCACAATAATAAGCTTTGTAGAAACACAGTTGAAAATTGGAAAAGAAATTTTATATGTAGAGATTTCTGTTCCCTTACCCTTCCTCCAACAAAGGAAACATGAGTATCAAGCTTCCTAATGTTGAAGTCCTTCATAAATAGAATTTCATGGTTCAGCCTAAGTTTTTTCTACCTTTTGTTTTGCAAGGAAAACAATACATGTTGTGAGAAGAACTATTTGCTAACCAGGGTGAGGGGAAAAATTATAAACAGAAGGAAAAAAAAATCCAACTAATAAGATGATGGGGTTTTTAATCCTTTCCATCAAGAAATGGTTTGGATAGACCATTTTCAAGAAACCTCTGGAAATTAGAGTGTTAATCAGAAAATATTCCCTTCTTATGCAAAGAATAGTGTTCTACTATTCGGGGACAAATGCAGTGCAAATAGTTTTAATCTAAACGTGCCTAGAATTTGGTTTTAAAAAGGGCAACTCTAAGACCTTTCAGCACAAATCTTCAAGTCTGAAGTACAAATACTTGGAAATAAAGATTCTTATAGGAACAAAAACTACCATTGAGGATAACCTTCCAAGATATAATTACTATTCTAAATTAAAGAACAAAGTCAACCAGAGTGACCAGGAAACCAAATTCTACCAAGTAGAATTTTCTTTTCAATAAAACTATTTCAGGATTAATAAGTGACAACTTCCAATACATTTTTTTCCATAATAAAGCTAATATAGTCATTTGAAATGGAAACTAAACATTAAGTTACAAAAAGGGAAGCTGTAGTAAATCAGTGAAGCTGTTACTTCAGCAGGCTAGATAAAGAATTTCAGCAAGAAGGAAGTTGCCTTCCCCTGTCCATCTCTTTTAAATCAAAGATGCAAGAACTACGTAAAGACTGTATCCCAAGAAGATTTAGAGTGTTTATTGTGTCTTGAATCTTCCCATGCTGCATGAAAGGATATCAATTGTGAAGGGAAGAGACTGCTCAGGAGTGCAGAAAAAGCACTGGTTAATTAAGAGCTGTCATAGAATCACAGAATTATGTGAGTTGGAAAAGACCCTTAAGATCACATAGTTCCAACCCCTGCCATGGGCAGGGATAGCTTCTAGCCCAGGCTGCTCAGAGCTCCATCCAATCTGGCCTTGAACACTGACAGGGATGGGGAGCCCCCAGTTTCACTTACATCGTGTTCCAGTGCTTCAACAAAGGCTGTGTCACAACAAAAGGCTGTGAAAAGTGAACAAGACACTCCTGGTAGCAAAGCAGTTAGCAAGGATTTTTCAGCTAAACAGGGAGGAACCAGTGATGCTATACAATGAGGATTAAGTAAAGATTATTTTTAGTTTTAGTTCCAAGAATGAAGAGTCCAGTTTGCTCATATTTTCACTAGCAAGAAAACATGTGGACATTGGTATATCCAGAAGGGAGGAAAGATAATGAAATGAGAGAATGAAAAAGGGAAGACTTTTCCTCTCAGTTTTGAGGAAAGCTTATTGTTTGCCCCAAACCAGGGAGAATAGAGCTGTCAAGCTTGTACACAAAGTAATGTCTTAAATGCCTAAAAATTATTTGTTGTGTGAAAACAGAATAATAACACTTACATAGCAAGCTCAGTAATAAGCCTTTTTGACCTGTTATCAATAGACAGTATGAGATAGCTAAACTGTACTTTTCAAGAAGAGTATAAGACATGGAAGGAAAAGTTAAAAATTCAAATAAGATGAAAAATTAATAGAGAGTACCAGAGAAATTTAGGAGACTTTCTTCAGAAAAATAACTAATTTTTTAATGCCAAGAAAATATAACTCATTCAACCTAGCTAGATTTCAAAGGCATGATACTTAAACTTGATTAAAATGATTGTGATTAGTAGGAGAAATGCAGAGTAGGCAAACTTTATAAAGAAAGGTTAACAGTTACTGATTCCAGAAAGACATGCAGAGCTAAAAGGATGTTATTACTAAAGTTTCTCAAGTCAGGCCTTTCTGTTATTGACTAAATAAAAAATAAGAGCCCTTTGATGAAATGAACATTAGCGAATCATCCACTGAGAACAAATTTGGGACCGCATAAATGATATCAATTGAAGCAATGAAAAGCCAACAGGACAAAATGCTAAAGAGCATGAACCTACTAAGATTATTAGAAATAACTTACTAGCACATTTATAATGAAACTCAGTCTACATAAAATAACACTACACATTTCTATAAAATCTTCCACTACTAGTCACCAGCACAGTTTAAAAAAACAAATAAAAATCAGTGAACTAAAACCTCTACTAGCCTGAGGTAGAATCCATCCTTCATGTTAAGGAGCTGAGGCAATAAGTTGGAAATACAGGGAAAAAGATCACTGTATTCTTTGCAATACATTACGTATGACGCAGCAACAAAATGAAAACTGCAATTCTAAACCAGACCAGAAGTTCATCCAGAAAAGAAAGTGCATATGTTCTAGACAAATAGAGAATGCTAAGAACAAAATCTTCCAAAGCAGTAGACATTTTTTCCTTCCCATGTTCAAGATGAATAAATTCTAAGAGGAACAGCTGCAGAGTCACTCATCATGATAACACAAAATCTAAGAGCTCAGATTCTTTATAAGAGCACTAAGGAGAGAGGACTATTTTGTATGACTGTACTAAAACACATTCAGCAGGAAGAGAACTACAATACTAAGACCTTAAAGAGGATGAGAACTTCTCTACTTATATGCATAGGAACAAATGAATATAAGTTACAAGCAACATCCAAACTTGAAAATTGAAATTCAGATTCTAACAAAAACAATGGTATGCTAGAACAAATTTCTGAAACTAGCAAAGAAAGCAGCACTAATTATTATTAAAATCTCTTTTATAAGTGATGAAACCACATCATAACTGCTCAAGTCAAACCAGCTTCCAAGTATTTGGAACTTCCTTTGTAGGTTTGTGCTCTCCTTTGCTTTAAAGAAAAATTTTCAGTCACAACATGCTCCCCATAAGCCAAAAATTATCTACAGACTTTCTGCAAAGTTAAAGGAGGTTGCTACTCATTTGGAGGAGTGGAAAGCAGACTGACTTTTTAAGCCAGTTTAGAAAAATTAAAAAAAAAAAAAAACAACAAAACAGCAGATCTTCTACACTGCTCCCAGAGCAGTAACAAGAGATAAAATGGTAGGAAGAAGACAAGGAATAATTAAATTCAGAGTAACATATTTACTAAAAATGTTTCTATTCTCCTACTAGCCAGGTCAGTTATTTATTCAGGAATGCTGCATGTGTCTTAAAAAATAAATCTATCAGTGAAAAGGTCTGATAGGTCACCCACCCTGTGGATGCCTGAAGTTATATAAAGGCTATATATATATATACATATATATGTATGTATGTATTTAAATTATTTACAGCTTTTTTTTGTTATTGTGAAATATTTTTCTTACTATACGTCCTGCAAACAGTACTGGCTTCTTCTATTTGAACTGCTAGAGCATTATGCTGGTTTTATTCCCCTGAGTTGGTTTCTCAGGATGAGTTCTTATGTGCTATTCAAAGGTGGAACCTCTCAAAAATTTCAAACCATTACAGAAGGACTATAGACAAACTGATTCAAAATAACGCATCCATAACCTTACTTAGGTCATTCTGTATTTCACATAACTACAAAACCTGATCTAAAAATACAATGCTACATAATTCCACTGAAAGTGAAAGCCTTTATGAAAGCCATAACACAAGAAATATTGTTTTCACATCTCTAGTTCCCACTGGAAGTTACATTGTTCATATAAGCAAAAGTCATGTCTTTCAGACATTAGTCAAAAAAAATCACCTTGTGTGACAGAAAATCCACACACAGAGCATTCTGCTGAGGTGTTCTAAATGGAACCTGATCTTTCACACTGTTCTTTAGACAAGGACTTCCAATCTTTTGGTAGATCATTCAGCCTAAAACTAATGAAGTAGCTGCTAACAAAGACCTAGAAAGGCCTGATAGGTTTAAAGGAAAGAAAACAATATTATTGTAAGTGATATGATAATGCTATCATGGCTTTAGAGTTTGCCAGTTCGCATTGAAAGTAGAAGTAGAATTAGAAAATAAGAAACCACATCACACAGATGAGTGGAAGATCAGACTTCAGAAAATGGGGCAGGAAAAACATTAAGGTACACAGACATAAGTAGCCATAGCATAGGAACTGCCTGCAATGAAGTGTCCACTTAAAGCTAAAAATAAAGGACAGTTAACAACCAGCTCTCTGAAGGAGCAAGAGCACAGAAAAATCCAATTGCAACTCAGTGGTCTCTGCTTGATTGACAACTTGCAGGAAGAAACTCTTTTAACCTGAATCAGTTAATGCCATAACACTGACAGTAAATTCTAAACAAAACAAGGATTAAACTGCACTAAAACATTAAAACAGTCATTAACAGGAAATGTGTGTGCCCAAATTCACAAAAACTAGAAATACATTCCTACTACAACCTCCACGGGTTTTCTAATATTTTAGACTGATTTATATAAAAAATATAAAATGTGTAAAGAGGGCAGAGAGACTGAGCAAGTAGACAACCAACACATTACTGCATCCAGACAGTCTGATTCTTCAACTGTACTACAGACCATCTATTAATAGGATCAAAATTACACCCTCCACAATTTCCATTGTAGAAATCAGGAAAATTCTTGCAGCTGCTTCAACTTGACCTTTTTATGGCCAAGTTCTGTACATGATGACTTCTGTTACTGCTTCTGCTAATAACCCCAAATAAATATAATACATATCCAAAGCTCTCAAAAGCTAAGAAAGTGTTTCTATTAAAATTTTTCAAAAGATACATTGTTTAAAAGTTGGAGAAAATGTATAAGCTTAAAAAAGAATCATGCAATGCAACTACCACACATCCTAGAAAAGTAATTAAGGATTTGGAAAGAAACGCATGGAACCAGGAATAGCACCAGACAACTTTACATTAGACAATCAGTTTGCTACAGACTTGGGGACAAAACACTTGGACATCATCTTCAGCCATCTTATTCCTTAATTTCTGTGTAGCCATAACTTTCAACCTTAACACCATTGTGTGAGATGATTTTAGGGTTGAGGGTTTTTTGAGTTTGTGTGTTTTGGTTGGGTTTTTTTTAATACATAATATATAAATAATACTAAAAATTTATCTCCATTTACACACATTTACTTGTATCTGTCTATGAAAAGGCATATATTCACCATGGTAACCTCACATAGTGAATGTAAAACAAAATTAGCATGAATATACTCACTTGCTTCAAAGTTTTCTCACTGGATGCATGGCAATATGCATTTTCAGTTTCAAAAACAAGTTTAATGTTTTAAATACAATTATTGCTTTTTAAATTATGTATCACCCCATTTCCTGATTTTATGCCAGCATATCTAAGTATAATCTGTTTCACTACTACATCATTTTAAATAAAAGCAGCATTTAGAGAGATACAACCATAATCTTCACATAACCAGATAAGCATAACCTTACAAGGCAGGTTAGTATCTGCTTGCTGATTCTACTGCTCCAATTGTTTTCAAAGGCAATCAAATGAAATAAAGGAATTTCAGAGATCAACTTCCAAACAACCTTATCATATCCACTTTTTGTTTCTTCAGCCCAAGGCTTCTCAATAAAGAAGCAACCTGAAAAAGAAAACTAAGGACCAATACAAGTCAGGGTTTTTTCTTTACTATAGCAAAGTCGTAAGAGCTTGGGTCTTTACTTCAAGATTCGCCAGAAAATCAAGATATCTAAAAATAAGTTTGTGAGTATATTCTCTCAATCATAGGAAAGCACTCTTCACTGTATAAGAGGCTTGAATGCAGTCAAATGAAAGCTACTACAGCAAAACTAAAAGAAAATCAGGTTTTAAGGAGTGGCCCTGCACCATTCCAAGATCCTTCCAACACACCTTTTCTTCTACCTAACTTGTGCAGTGGTAACTGTTAAAAATATAGTCATGTTGTAACCCTCAAAGTGAAAAAGCAGATCCTGGAGTCTTATCTTCAAGTAACACACAGAGGTTTTGTAGCGAAGTAAATCTTTTGCTCTTCACAAACAGTACTTCAGGAATAACCAGACATAACCACCATAGCTCTTCAAAAGCATCTAGTAAAGTTTATTTACACAACTGTCTCACTTCATGTACCTGACATTGATGCATAGATGTTAAAAATTTAATTTACAATTAGGCAATTTTTGACGTACCAATATTTAACCCTTTCACTAAAAATTAAATAGCAATTAGAGAGCCATAACACATGTTGGTTTGAAAACTACATAAACAAGCTGTGGTAAATTTTCCCCTTTAGGGTAATTTCTCGAGAATTTGTGGTACAACAATTACTTTAAGTCAGTCATGCTAAATACCTGGTCCTCATGTCTTGCAAAGAAATCCTGACCAGCTTTCTCAACCACAGCTCAGTATTTTCATCTCTCTGATAACAAGCACTGAACCATCATATTTGAGACTACATTAGGGAAGCCAACTCAACCTATGAGTCAAGTTGGTAAGACAGGATAAGACATTCAAATTTTACAATTCTATAGTTGAAAGTAGGAGATGTTTGTATTTTATAACTCTATAACTAAAACGTTTGTGAAATCAGTAACAATTTCACCCTGCTGCAAAGCTCTGAGGTTTGTTTTTTTTTTTTTTAATTTGATTTGGGTTTTTTATTGGTTTGGGTTTTTTCCCCCTAAGGATTATTAACTTCTGCAGTATTTTTCCAACTCCAACCAAGAACATAAGCAAAAAATCAGCCCTCCAAGTTTGCTAGGTCTGATAAAGTAGCTTATACCTGTTGCACTGTATGTTCAACAATAGTTCATATTTAAGTTCTTTAAAGAGTTTTTCAGTACCAAGAACTTTAGAGTTGTTATTCCGTATTAATACAGTTGTTAAAGAGAATGACTACATTTAAGTTTTGATGTGATAACATAATGCCAAGTCATATAACTTTATCTTGCTGAAAATATCTGTAACTATTTACATAAGGTTCCAGTAATATGTTCTTTCATCCTTTCAGAAATAAAAGTTTCCTCTCCATTTCTCTTTTAGTTGTCATGATTTTAATTTAGAAGAAAAAAAATCCAAAAAGAAACACATCTTTGTTAATGGAGTTAAATCCAGGTTTATCCTAAAATTTTACGTAATTTCCTTCTGGGCTGACAATTATAAATGAAGTTGGACAAAATAATGTGCTGCTAAATTTATATGGAAATTGCAAGGGCAAAACTTTAATTCATTAGAAAACTGTCATTTTTCAATTCAGCTGCTTACATTGTATCTGTTTCAATTTGGTTTTTGACACATATAGGAGAAACTACGCTCATCACACTAACCAAATCTTTGAACAAGCTCTTCAACCTTTTTAAGTAAACACAAAAATGTGTAAATTCTTACTTTGCTTTAAAAATGTTCATATTTAAGGTTTAGGTTTCATAATCTGTTAAAAATTAAAACATATTATAAAGAACACATGTAAATCACATGTCACAAGCTTTCTAGTTCTGTATACAAAGTCTATTTACATAAAATGTAACTAATGCATTTTAAATGAAAGTGTGGGACCATTCACCATAAGCTTCTAATAGAACACTGCCTAGAAATGAAGAAAACAGATAGAATTCTGATATAGAGACTTAGAACAAAATATGCCCTAGTTAAATAAAAAAAATAAAAATAACAATTTTTCCCCTGGGACCTAGGACCCTAGGATGAGAAGTCTCATCCTACCTTACACCAACTACAGCTACCAAAGCCATTGTTGTCCTTCTAAGTGTCAGTGAAAGAGCATCCTTAGCTCCAGGATCAGAGTCTTTCAGAAACAGCCAAGAAACAGAACTGTGGCCTTGTATCTTCTCCAGTAGCGATGCAACAAGCATGTCAGCCTGTCCATCAGGCCTTGCCATTTTAAAGGTTTATTTTGTATTACTTCAATTTCCTGACCATTTCCATAAAGCTGGGACAGAGGGCATAAGAATGACAAATACCAATTCAAGCACTAAGAGTTACACTGCTGGTTTTGAACTACCAATATGGTTTCCAGGGCAAGCAGCATTTACTAAGTGGAGAGTAAGCATTTACACAGAGGAGAACAGTGGTGTTTCTGGGGGAGATTAAAGCTTTTCTTTCACAAATCTGAGTTACTTGTCATTTCAGAGGAAGCTGAAAGTGGGAAAGAGGAAGAACAGGTTCAGTTAGAATTTTTCTTTTTCTTCCTTCTCCTCCAAAAGAATCAGAAGTTTGCTTCAAATGACCAGTTTACAATTCAAATTGTAATGCATTTCTGAAACACTCTTGGTATTTCTATATGCTCTCATGAAATGTGCTTTGGCATTTAGAAAAAGACTCATCATATAATTCTCAACAGTTAGAGATATACACACTGTGATGTGTAAGTGCCAAAGGATAGGGTGGCTTAGCCTTTCAGCAACTCAGATAGTCACAAAGGTAGGGGGATTTTGAAGTACTTGGATCTGTGAATTTAATACCGAATTGTAAAAAAAGAATCTTTTCATGTCAGTATTTCAAAGCATTCCTCACAGTACAATGAAAGAGCTACGGCCATCTTAGCCCTGAGTTCCAAGGGAGTCCCAGAACTATCACCCAGAGCGTGTTAAGGATACCCTACCACAAACACTGCTCAGACAGATCCCTTAGCACTGAGGTAATGTCACAAGAATCAGTCCAGACAAACACTCCACAACTGGCAACACATTAAGATTACAAATAAGCAAAAGGCCGACCTTGACAGGCTGTCAGGCACACAGGAGGCACCCAAGGCACACATATGTCAGACATAAGAAGGCTGACTGCTGGCTACAGCTGAGCCTGCCTTCTCAAAGAAGCCACTCACAATGAGAGTCAATCAAGTAAGACAGGAGAACAACACCTAGCCATGAATATCTTTTGTGGTTGGTTCTCTTTGGGTATTTTTTTTAAAATCTGTTGTCCAGAATATTTTTTTTTTCTTTAAAGGCTTCAATATTCCCACTTGATTAATTTTTACATTACACAGAGACTTGTTAAACATCATAAGGCTTGTCTTTATCAAAACACAGGCCTCCTGTTTCAGTAATTGCAATGCCTACCTACAGAATCTGCCTAGTCAGGTATCAGATTCAGGTAAAGCAATGACATTCAAAGCCACAGTAAGAATTCCAATATTCTATAGTGAAAAAAATTTTAAAAATGCCTGCTCTCCCCTAATCTTTCATTCTTGCTACTGTAGTACAGCTTTCATACTTTCAAAAACATACTTTAAAGTAATAGGAGTCACCATATGTTCCTGCAACTGTTCATAAATCTATGCTATAAACCAAATTATTCTTTTAAAAAAATTTTAAAAAACAACCTAAAGAAAAAAAGAAAATACAACAAAAAAACATACAAAAATCAACAAAACAAAACAAAACCCAATCCCAAGCAAATAGAAATAGATAAAGAAAAGAACTACAGGCTTGTACATATTCTAAAATCTTTTAGGAAACTTCTCTCAATATTCTTTCCCAAGGCAGCCTACTCATGGGACAAGAACTATCAGAAGAAACCTATACTCCAAGGCCACAGACAAAATGCTTTTTGCAAGCAGTCTGAGTAAACAGAGCCCATCCCAAGAGATACTTCTTAGAGGAAAGTGTGCCTAAGTGAAACTGCCTAAGTAACAATCAAGGGCAGCACCATAACACCACAAACCTATTTAGGATCACTCTCAAGGAACACCAATACTTAATGTCTAAATTATAATACCAACAAAAACCCAATCACCAAACCAAAGACCTGTGCATTCACCTAACATTACCAGACATGTCCATTTAGATCTGAAATATTTTGTCCCTGTAGGGTTTTTTGCCTTCATATGTTCTCAGCATTGAGAAACTTCTGTCTAAAGCCTAAGGGCTAAGCTGCAGCACATATCAAGTGTCAAGCCTGGAATTTCTAACAAACCAACAGTGTCAGATCTACTAGGAAGTAACTTAGTGGGAACACCTGAAAGAAAATAAATGCTATGACAAGAACTGAGTGGTGTACACTTCCTATTTTTCACCTGATGGAACAGGAATCCTGTAAATACCAAAGCTTGCCTGAAGGCAAAGAATTTCCACCACTTTCTAATTTACCTAGAATGATTTGTACACCCAAGAAAACTAGCCAGTACCTAATGCACAGGCTACAGGTTCAGTTCTCTCCATAGCAGCACAATTTGGGAAAACTGGGAAGAAGTCCTTACTAGGGCATTTATAGCCAAGATGGTCTCCTGAGTAAGCAGATGTTGAATTGAGTGCTTTACTACTGAGGATGTAACAGAATCTAGGTCTTCCATTTCCTGACTCCATCAGCCAAGGTTATCCCAAAAAATGAGTGCCACTTGCTCCTGTAGGCTCCTTTAGGAAAGCAAGGACCTCCCTCAGTTGTTGGAAACATGCCTTACCACTCAAGGGATCCAGATGCCTCACTGCAGCTTTGAGTAAGGGACTGCATCTCAAATACATCTTTATCTATATTATCATGCAGCTGCTTTCACCAGACAGCCTACCATTCAGTGTATTTTTTCCCCTTGATCATCCACAAAGACACCTACAGCTCATACATTCTTCAGCAAAATAAGCTACAATTTAAACATTTACAAGAGTCTGCACCGCTTTTGTGTAGCAACAGCACTGTTTTTGTGAAATACATAAATTCTGAAACAGTTGGCTAAAGGAACCACTTAAGAATTATTACCCTGTTTCTTCAGAATGCTTCTTTGTACCTGGGAAATACTGCAGATAAAACTGCCCTAATACTGCACCAAGAGCAAATTCTTCATAAGCAGCTGTACTAAATCAGGCCTGGTGTGAATATGACATAGGCCAAAAACCAAACATCTGTATTTACATATGCAATTTAAAACCATCTCATCATCTTGCTAAATGTCAAAATTGCCTAAAATGCTTTAACCATCTCACACTCTTGATATTTCTATGACAAATTGCACTCTCTGGCATATTGAAAACACCCCTGAGTGTAGGGGACTCAAGTCACTGAATTAAACCAGTTCTGAATGTCCATGGACTCCAACACCAAGTTATGCAATATTTACACAACTAGACCAAATGAAATGAAGACTACAGGTGAAAACATGAAATATATAAAGCATATATATACTTACTGACAGTACCCCATGTGACAGTGTGGGGTGACTGTTAATGATAAAGACCAAAATCTGGCAAACACACCAAAGATGCTTCAAACAGACCAAAGATGCTTCAAATTAACCACAATTATGACAATTAATTTAATAGCAAATCTTCAGTTTAAAAACCTGGGAAAGGATGTTCTGCAGGACCACCAGAGTCACCTAGTGGGACCAAATTGCAACCAGCAAGGAATAAATAAATGGAGGAATCAAAGTTTAAGTTAAATACAAAACAAACAGTATATTTGGTTACTATGATTTTCTTTGCAATTTCATGTTCACTGACTGGATAAAAGAATTAAGATTGACACTGCTTGCATCCCTTGATGTTTTGTTTCCTTTTTGGGTTTTTTTCTTTTTTTTCTTTTTTTTTTTTTTTTTAATTTTTGGGGGATTTTGTTTGTTTGTTTAGGTTTTTTTCATGTTGACAATGAAGGCATTTGGGGCAGGGTGGAAAGTAATTTTAAAAAACCCAACTCTACTTTAGGGATTTGCCACAAGGCTTCAGATGTACAAAGCAATTAATCCAGGATAGATGGACTGGACCAACATTAATCCAACAGTCATCTATGATTTTGCTAATTCAACCGACTCCCCCAAGTTCTGCAACATTTTTTAAGGAACTTTTATTATGAGAAAATCACTAAGTGCTACTTCTGGTACCACAGACCAGGCAATGATAATGAGAGATTTTTCATTTGCCATTTAGGAAACAGAAGACTGGCAGCTCTGTATGGATTCATTTACCTTGCTGTTGCAAACCAGAGCACTTAAATTTTGCAGCTCTGCAGAGGTGACTGCACAGTGTCCTCTGCCTGCCACCCATCACCTAAGAAAACCTGAATTCCACCCATGTCTTTTAAAGCATCGAACACAGTGGTGAAATATGAAGTCCATAGAGAGATGCCTCTCCGGCATACCTGGCTCACACAGTCTAATTCTTTGGTTTGAGATGAACTGATTGTCAGATTTACAATTCCCCTCACCTCACACAGCAGGCACACTTCGTCATATTAGTTTCTAGCATAAAGCACAGGTTACTAGCTGCTGAGATCTTCTGATTGTCTACAAATTTCTCTGACTCCAAATATAGTAAAATGTATGTGACTACTACCTTTTTAGGTGCTTATGTCGCATGGCACTCTTGACACAAATATTTCAGTGTTTTGGAGGCTGCTCATTATCAAAGGCACCAGTAATTTAGACTCTGATAGCTCTTAAATGGACTTGGTTTAAAAAGAGCAGATTAGCTCAGACTCTTCTGACCCAAACTCCATGAAAACCATCATATATCCATTGTAAGTAGAACTGGAAATGCAAGCTAACCATGAAATGAGAACACACACCTCAACTGGCAACAGTGAATAGCACCAAGTAATGAAGATGCATGCTCATAGCTCCAATATGATTGTCTTGGATCCTTCATAAGCTCAGTTACAGAAATCACTGCAGAGTACACTCCTCAACTCAGGCCATTGCTGAAGGAATCTAGGTTGCACTCTCTGATTAAGACTGGATGAATTTTCTCTAAGACCTTATGAACTCTATTGTAATGCACATCTCAAAATCTTTCTTTAGGTTCAGTGACCTTCCTGGCTTGAGTTCATTTCTACATGTCCCTTATCTTTTTGTGACTATATCTATCATAGACCTCTTCCTCAGATGATTTTCTTTATGCTGTTCTCCACAACTGCCATTCCACTACAGCTGAAGCCCATCTGTCTATTCTCAAGCATTCCAAATTATTGTGGCTATTCTACAAAGGCTTTTGTAATTTTGTCCATGAGACAAAGTCTGAATTGCACAACACATCATTACCTTTTTGAGGAAAAAGGTATGTACAAAGACCCACTTAATGTCAAGAAACAGATGAAAAACCTATTGCATTCATCTTGCAGGAGAATTAGTCTAGTGCAGAACAGACCAAATTTGAAACCTGCCTGTGGGGGAGTCTACACAGAAAGACTGACAGTATTCCATTCAATGGGCCAAGGCAACTTACAACAACCTTGTATGAGATCAGGAGACCCCTGAACAGCTTTAGCCAGATTAAGAATTAGTAATGCAAAAATAAACCAAGTTCCACCTTGGCTGCCCAGGCAGGAAAAAGCACAAGAGGAGGGTCTTTGTCACCCTGTCTCTTACACATGATCTTTGACAATGTAACTAACATTCCAATTTTGTGTGGATCAAGCATACAAAAATAAAACACTACGAAATACAGCCGAAGAAACAATTTTTAACATTTTACAGATTTACTCTTTGCCCCACTGAACTGAAAAGGAATTTCTCGCGACTTCACCAGATGCAGGATCTTGCTCTATACATAAATCATACTTCAAGATGGCCTACATAAAAATGTACTAAAAGCAGAAGGTTTAGAATGATTGCTTTGGCATATCTGTATAAAGCACAATAATTACCATGTTGAAGTAAGACCGGATTTTGACCCCTCTTGCCAAATCCCAAACTATGACATTTCCATCATGTCCAGCAGAGAAGAGAACTCTTGGATCAAATGGGTGAGGTTCAAGCACAAACACTTCATCTTCATGTCCCTGAAAACAAAGACACAGCAGAATGAAAAAGAGTATTGTCTCACATATTACCCAAGGACTCAATATGATAACACTAGCAGTTGCCACATTAACCTATGAAATACCCAGCAAAAAACTACTTTAACCACACTTTATTTTTGGTAGTAGTGGATTACACTCTTTTCTTTCCAGTTGCAATTTTACCTTCCTAAGTAGTTTGTCAAGTATGTCACCTTCACAAGTACATCCCAACACTTTCTCCGGGATTTAAAAAAGATTAGTGTCCACAATACTTGGTATCTTGAGGTCTTAATATTCCACAAATTTTCATTTTTTTAGAAGGGTATCAGTTAGAAATTTAATTTAAACTCATAAAGGATGAAATATATAACTTAAAGGTAGAGAAAAACATCTTTCATCTTGCTATATTTCAGAGATTTGCATTAGTATTTCCATGTCTAAGCAGAGTATCAAGTTACCTAGAGTTAACCATTTTCTCAATTACAAAAAAAGTGTCAGACATTAGTAAAATTGTTGATTTATTTTAGTTAGAAGACAAAGTTTTGTACTCATGGAATGATTAGATTGAAGTGTCACTGGTTAAAGAGGGCAAATTTACCCATTAACAGTATTTTAAAACATCACATTAAATAAAGATTAAAAAGTCAACCGTTTCCTTCTCTCCTTCAAGATAGAACTCCATTAAAAAAATAAAAATCAAAACAAACCAAAATGTCCAAAATTAGTTTCAGACATCTTGAATAGCAGTGGTTACTTGCAACTTTAAGCTTTTATTTTCGAATAAGCAGCTGACAGACATCTCTATTACACTTCAGTTATCTGGAAACATCCGTCACGGCAGTTTTCAGACAGGAGAAACCATAAGGAGCAATGTTGATAATGTATAAATAAATTTTGCAATCAAGATGGTACACCTTACCATGAGAATGTGAATGAGCTGGCCAGTGAAAGAATTCCAGACTTTCAGAGTCATATTATTGACTGCAGTTATAACAGAGTTGTCATGGCGGTCCCATGCCACCATGGTCACTTTCAGCTTTGTGATTTTATCTTCAACTCCTTGACAACTTTGTCTAAAACAAAAAAGTAAAAAAATTCATTGTAATCCTACACTTTACCAAAATAGTTTAACACTGTTAACAAGTGAAAATACTTCTGTATTTTGCTGTATTTTTAAGAACATTTCCTGAGAAATATTCTTAAAATTTCTCTGAAACTAGAGAAATTAAAGATGTTTTCTATAATGCAGCACATACAATCACAAAGAATTGTAGATACTTAAACAATGACTAAAGGATCTTCCAGAAAATGTCCTCTGATACATAACCTAATTTACTTAAACTGATAGCCACAGTACTTTTTGACATCTAAAGAACAAAAATCCACATTAACCAAGTAACAGCAAATTGTCCTAAAGAATATTTGTAACAAGTGGTTCTTAATATGGAGAGAAGTATTCTATTCCTTTAAATTATCTAAATTCTCAGGCAATATTTAGAACTACACCACTACTCTGGCATCATTTTACTATTGGTAATAATGGCACTTAATCTTGCATGAAACCCAAACAACAGTAATCTATAATATAATATACCAGAATACTCAAAAATTACATTTTGGTGGTGTGATTTAAAGACTAATCACCCTTGAATTCTCTAGCACATTTACTTCTATGAAAACATCAACCAAATGCAACAATAGCATGTGACCACTAAGTAGGCAGACAAAATACCGAATCTTCCATATAGTAAGCACAACAACACATTGCACAATAGTATGCATTGTAAAACTCAATAATAGAAAGTGTAGTTATAGCCAAATTCCCTTCTAGATGCAATGCAAAACCCAGCAGGCTTTATAAGCTGAATTCACTCTTTCCTTTCAGTGCAGCGATTTCATTTTTTGATAAAACTGTTCTTGTGCAGAGAAGATCAAATTTGGAACTGCACTTATTCCTCTCACCAAAAGGATAAAACAGAATTCTGCTATAGTGTTTTACAAAAAGAGCATTTCAGTTTCTCAGATAGATTCAGCATTCATGACCACAATGCCCAGTATCAGTTAAAATTGGGAATAACTCAGTCTGTTATCAAAGTAGCAGCATTTTATACACTCTTTTCCAACAGTTTGATAACTTATGTTTGGTTGCATCTGTCCAAAACTGAAAAGATAATGTCTGATCCAAACATCTAACTAAATTTCAGCTTATTTAGCCTTCTCTTCCATCTCTCTCTTGGTCTTTTAGGTATCTTACCACACATTACTCCTGAAACCATTATAATTTTTTTTCTACTAAATATCCTTCAAAGCACTCAGTAAGGGGAAAAAGGTTTATTCCTTAAACCTGTTATAAATCTTTTTCATTTATGCCAACTGGAAAATATCTTCATGTCAAAATAAAAAGGTGCAAGCCACAATTCCTAGGAAGTCATAATCCATCTTCAAGCATTTTTTGTTGTTTGTTCAAGTGTACAGAAGTTTCCCATACCTACAAACTCTTGTAAACACAGATTGCTTTAACAAACACAAAACCTTTACAAAGCCAGCAATTTCTTTGCTCTGGCATATTGTATGAAAAGGACCCAATACTGCTTTTCTGGGCATGCATGTTCCATAATATCTGTAAATAATGCTAAAATGCAAGCAGTCTCAAGAAGAGACCTGCCCTGGTTTTCTTGCTCCAGAAATAAATGTCTGTGTGAAAAAAACATATAAATCTGACCTTCAATGGGTTTTGATTATCTTTTATTGTTTTAATCTAATCAAAATACTAGTGGCACTATTATCAGACAAGCTAATTTCCACAGCTGAATATGTAGTCAAATATTTATTTTAGCTGGATTTCAAGAGCTAGATAAGCATACTGTGCATTTAAGCAATAATAATTTAAGCCGTCTCTTTTTCTTTTCTTTTCTCTCACTGTCTTTTAAATTTTTTTTTACTAAGTCAGCAAATTATATCAAAGGCCCTCAAGAATCTATGTGATAGCAGAACATTTTACATCACTTACCCTGCTGGGCGAGTAGCCATATCTAACAAAATGCTTTTCCATTCCCTTCGCTTAAATTGCCAGATTCGTGCTGTTCCATCACGGCTTCCACTCACAAATCTAACAAAAGGGGGAAAAAGTTACTCAGAGATCAAAGGCAGATCTGGACAGAAAAGACACCTGAAAATTGAAGTCCCAGACATTAGAATTCAAAACCAGAAGGTACAATTAAGAAGTCCAAACAGTGTCAGAATGCTGTACAAATGGTTTGAGGTAAAAAAAACTTCCCACACCAGCAAAAAAACTGAAGGCCTCTAAAAGGTCAAATCTGTTTCCCTATCCTGAGCCCCTTCCAAACTAACTGTTCCATGACTTTTGGTGTACCTTGCTGAGTTATGACACTGCACTGGCAGAGGGATAGCACAACCCAATGAACTTTCCAAGGGACAGACCCTGTAACACCCGGTCAAGAGGAGAACCCTGCCAGTAGAAGTGCAGACATGATTTAAAACAAAACCTATTCCCAGTAAGTTCGCACTGTATACAGAGTAAGTATTATGATATTTATATGAAGAAGTGTTTCCCAGGCTGAGTTTCTCTCCCATCCTTTTCATCACCCTTTTAGAGTTTCAGGGGTAGGAGGAGGAGAAAGAGGTGGGTGAAGCTTGGTTTACAACTATTTGTGTCATGATAAAAGTGTACATTAGAACATCAAATACGTAAAGTGTCGGATGGTTCATAATAAACCAAACCATTTTCTTGAGCATCCTTCATATCCAACATTCAGAACTTAAAGTGAAACATTAAAAAAAGCATTAGGCTAGCTAAACAACACATTGTTAGATCTAATTTGATAATTTCTCTGTATGCAGCAGTCACTTAACTGCAAAAAGGTTTACACATTAAAATATATCTAAAAGTACATGTATATGATATGTGAATATATATATATACACATATATACACACACACACATATATTTCTCAGGAAGAAGTTCCAAGTATTTTTATACCCATAATTTTAGCAAATTGAAAATACTTCAATCATTACAATGAAAAAAACTGTGAAACTAAGGAGTACCATTAAAAAGAAACAGTAAGACTCCATGAGTTAGACAATTTTACTGGATGAAACTCAAAATAAAGCCCTTTTTCTAAATAACACTCCCTGGAAATTGGTATTTAAAAATGTCTACAAGGTCAAAAAGCTAGCTCTGAATAATGTGCTTACCTGCTACTACTATTAGAAAACTGAATGCTGTCAACTTTGTCCTATATAAAAAAAGAGCAGAAAAAGAAAAAAGAAATCAAATTTCTCCAAGTTATCCCCTTATATCCAAATTATTACTTTAATCAAGTACATATGTAATTTTAAAAAATGTATTTACAGTATGAAACTCCAACTCTGATATCTTCTCTGGCTGACCTGATCCAAAGAAATAAACCCTAATGATGTGATCTGTACTCCCAGTGGCCAAAAACATTCCACCTGAGAAAAACAAACAGATAAGTCTTAAAAAAAGGCAATCTACTGTTATTACAATATTATCAAAGGGATGTAACATCAAATATTTCAATTTATTCTCTGAAATTTATAGCTTTATCTCATTTCAACTATGTCTGTAACTGACCTTTAAGTCAAAACAAGATTTAGAAACTCCAAAGTTTAACTGGAGCTGAATTACCTCACATTTGCTGTCAGTGAATATGCATCAGCAGATGCATCCAAAAGGTTAGCTAACCAGAATAATTTGCTTGTAGCTAAGCCCTTAGAAGCCTCCCTCCTAAAAAAAATCAAACGGAACTAGAGCTCCAGTACATTTTGATATTTTATCCAATTATTTATGTAGCATTCTTCAGTTACCAGCTCTAGAATCAATGAAACCCAGACTGTGAGAACTCTGTAATCAGCCCCTTCTTGTACAAATCCCCACATATTACACCTCAGATAAAGATGACTCTCCTAATTATTCTGAAAAAAAGGTATATATCTATCCTGTTCTGAAAAGACTTGCAGTCACAAGACACTTACTTACAACATTTCATGTTTCTAGGAATTTCTGTAGCAGCAAGTATTAATGCATAAATTCTGAATTTCTATTTTAAATATTTGGGGTCTTTTAACAGCCACTTAATCTCAAATCCATCTCATTAAAATGAAATATGCCACAGTAACTGTACTGTACTTTATTTTACACTTCAAATGACTTCCTACAAAGATACAAGGAGAGGAGGAAAAAAGAAGTTGTTTACCAGCACTAAAAGAAGAACAGATCATTTGGACTCCAGGCCGAGGACGTTCTGTAAACTTCGTTGGCCTTGGACTACAAATAAAAAAACCAAAAAAAACCCAGTTAAATAATTTCCTAATAGAGTTTCAAGAAACTAGTCAGTATCTTAGAAATAAAGGACAGAAGGATAAAATTAAGTATGAAGGAACAGATGGCTGCCCATTTATAAACAATTTTGTGTGACTATGCTTCATGATCTGATCTTTAGGAAACTAAGACATCCAGATGGACTAAGTAATCCACGCATCAACAAGAGTTGTAACGTAACTTAAATCCCATTTCCTTCTGATATTGCTACACAAAACACTCTCCTGAAGTTATCAGCAAGGCAGAACTGAGCCAGTTTCCCGTGATGTTCAGTTTTAAACCGCTGGGTGTCCTGGTTTTCTCCTGTGGCATATGCTTGCTTTGACAAGAGAGAAACAGAGCTGGGTGTTCTATACAGACAAGGATATCAGAGAAATTTAAATAAATTTGGAGTTTTTCATGGTATTAGAATATAAGAGTTTATTCAAATGACATATATCCTTGTAGGTTAGTTTCAAACAGTACCCAAAATGTCAGGACAAAGACTGAAGTTTGTAAAAAATTTTACTTTATGGCCCCCACTTTTCTCTAGGCATTTCAGAATCTGATGTGCAAGGAAAACTAAAGCTTCAGTGAACCTAGCACTTTAAGGATGTGTAAAGGCAAAACAAATAAGATCAAGTTCTTCAATCATTATTTCAATTCTGTTCATGCATTACAGCAACCTCAAACCAGTAGGTGGTCTTGCACAGTATGCCATCTGCAATCTTCCCTCAAAGAATTAACTTACGAGAGAACAGCAGCACTACACCCACGAGTGTCATCACTAAAGATTTGCTCTAACATAAAAGAATGCATATTCAGAACTTATCCAAAATGTTCTATTTTAAAAGCAAAATGGCCTGTATAATTCATTTCACCTGAAGGCAGATGCATAAAAGATCTTTCTCCACTAATCAGTTATTGCTATCTCAAAAAAAGTAATAAGCATTAAACCTTGGTGATGTTTATGCATAACACAAAGTAATAAACATCAGCAGTACCTGTTAAGGACTCTTTCTCCAAATTATCCATTCAATATAGGCTGTTTCTGTGATCTTTCCTGCAGGAGTTTTAAGGTAACTCCATGCAGATTTGTGACAAGAAAACTTCACAAGATACACTAAACAAAACAAAGATCTTTCCTACAAAACAGTTGAAATGTTCCTTAACTGATATACTAACGAGAATTATCAAACAATTCAATATGCAGTTTACATAACTTGGAACAAATGTAAATAAATACGCTGTTATTTTCTTCCACTGTTGTTTGTGAACTCTGCCTTTGGCATTAGGACAGCTACAAAATAGAGAAAGTATGCACTTACATCCTAGTTCAGAAAATCAATTTAAATTCTCAAACTTGCATCTCTCCAATGTGTGCTATTTTAGGCATTAGGAGACAAGATATTACAGCACTCTTCTATAATACAGCAGATTGCAAAATGAGTTGGGCAATCAGTATTTTTGTGAAGCATGGAAAGGCGACAAAAGCTGGTTCTCTCCAGGACCATTAAAGTGTTCCACTTTAAATATATTTTCAATGTATTTATTAAGTGTTTTATTAGTTTATTAATCTAACATGCAGACTAGCCAAACTCTGGTCATGTAGTAGTTAAAGCAAGACTTCTTCACAGATGTGAAGATGTGTGATATAATCTTTCTAACTTAAGTCTTCATTCACAAGTTAATGAAAAAGGTTCAGCATATCTGAATTGTGATATATTACCAGCCCCTTTAACATCAAGTGCCTTCTGCATAATAAAGTGTCGTGGTTTGAGAGGAAATAAGTTTTCTGGGATATGCTGTGGTCAAGCCAATAGGTATTCAGATTTGCATATTGGCACCTGGTGTGGCCACTGGGGACACAGATACACCTCTGAGAACACAGGGGTTAAAAGCAGAGCACTCCCAGGGGAAGCTCTCTTGGGTTCCAGTGGGGAAAGAGTTCGGATCCCACCCCCGGCCCAGCTGCTGGCTGAGCAGGGGAGGGGAGGCCATGCGGCCGGGTGAGCTAGGCCAGGGCCTTGGACAGAGATGGGAGGTGAAGAGGCCCCGAGGATGGAAGGGTGGGAGAAGCACCAGGAGGGATCAGGCGGCTCCTCCCAGGAGAGAGAGAGAGAGAGAACAGCCTGTGCCTGTGCTACCTTGAAACTCGATAACATGTGCCGGCTGTGCTGCCGAGAAGGAGAAGGGGTGGGGGGGGTGCAGTGAGAAGGTGCCCAGCCTCTGTGGGAGATCTGGGCGGGCAGTGCCTGAGCTTTAAACCCTTTTTTGGACAATGAAAATTTGCAGAACATTAACCTTTCCTAGAAGAGAGATAGAGATGAAATGGAAGAAGGAAATGTGCAAGTGTGAAGGTCTGGGCAAGTGAAGTGAAAGATGTCAGAAGAGTAGAGAAGTGTCTTAGGTGGGAAGAGATGATGGAGTGGCTTAGCTGGACTTTTCTTGTTATAGCCATGGACAGAACCATGTTTTCTGTGACACAGAGACTGCATCCAGGGAGAGGCAATGGCTCAGAGCCTCTCTGAGCCAGTATTCAGTGTTCAGTGTTGAGAACCCATGGGCCCAGGAGGTGAAATTTGGGGGGGACAGGTGTCCTGAAGGTGAGACTGTGCTTTTTTTGGAATGAGACAAAGCATCCTTAAAAGGACAACCCTAGAAGCAGCTCTGGTCCATGGGCAGTGGTGAGAGCACTGGGCATGGAAGGAAGAGGTCACGATGGCAGATGTTCTCCAGGCGGTGCTACATGTGACAGGAAACATATGGGGTTTCAATGGTATTTCCTGGGGAAGCCTATGGCACAAGAAGGACTCATCTCCTCTTGATGAACTGAGAATCGATTATCTAAAGGGTGGTGATGGACTGAGAGTTGGTGATCTGAGGGATGGATATATTGGAAATTTGGTGGGGGGAGGAAGAATGTTTTTGGAAGGTTTTCATTTTTCTGTGTGCTCCTTTTTACAAATAGTTGTAGTGCAGTTAATAAAGTTTTCTTTTCTTTATTTCTAAGTGGGGGCCTGCTTTGCTTATTCCTGGTCACATCTCACAGCAGACACCAGGGAGGGTGTATTTTCATGGGGGCACTGGCATTGCGCCAGCATCAAACCATGACATAAAGCAAATGGGAAATATCACATCACACTGATGACAATTGAGAAATCAGTGTCCTGTCCAAAACAGGAATGTCACAATCAGCATGTGTTTTTCCTGAGATTTTTTTCCATCTTTTTAAAATTATGGGAAAATAAATAGATAAGAAGAAAAGCAGTACACCAAGCTCCTCTATTCAAATCTGTGAGACAGTTCTGCTGCCTTGCTCATATGGTCTGTCAGTAACAGGCTAACACTGCAAACTTGTGATGCAAACAGGTGGCACAAGAAAAATGAAACTCAGTGTCTTCCTCTGAAAGGATATATAGGGAAATATTTCACAGTGCAACTAATTTAACTGTGATGCACTGACCAGTTGTAATAATAATTCTCCCTTAAACTTGAATGAAGCACATGACTATTCAGTTTCTGATGAGGCAGACTTTCTCACTCCTCCCTACTGCAAACTGATGCAGGATTCAACTCCTGTGTTTACTACCACCACCCAGAATAGTAAAAGAAGACTAAACCCAGGGTAAGATTTGATTGCCTAAATTTTCAATTGTTTTACCATCTTGTTGGGGCTACATTCTGTGAATTCCTTGCCTGCAGCAACAACCAGTCTTCCTCTGTTTGGAAACTGAATTATCCTACCTGGAATGTTACTGCTTTTAGACAGACATGATAGCTTCCTGGTCATGGTCATAAATCTCTTCAAGGAAAGAAGAAGAGCACACAGGTGCCCCTGTAACACTAAAGAATATGCATCCACACTAATCACAGAATCATGTGAACAAGGTTGCTCACTTTCCTTTGAACAACCTGAGAATTTTTTGGTCAGCTGCACCAATGTCTCTCTCATCCTGTGACACTAAATCTATTGTAATATGTCCTTTTGCAGTTCATCAAAACAAAGCTGTCACTAGCATCTCCAGACTGAGCTATATGTCTGACCCAAACACAGAACATGCCTCAATTAACAAGGCTATCAAAAAATGGGAGACCAACTAATTTCAGACATACTATTAATTAAATTATATAAACTGTAGCAGAGTTGTTGTCAAAGCTGAATTACAAGATTTTTGCAATCTGAGAATGAAACAAAATAAATATTTGCAAAGATAAGGAAAAACCACAGAAAGTACACAGTGTAGTTAAAAATAAAACTGATTATTTTTGAGAGCACACTGAACACAATACAAACTCTGCCTCTCCCCTATTCCATGAAACAGCTCAGCAAAGTACTAATGGCACTGCCAATCATCTTGAAATGACAATCAATCAACCACATGATCATCATGAGGCTGCCCCTCACCAGGGGCACCAGGTGATTCGAGTAGTGTTGAGTACAAAAAGCAGGCATGGGATATATTGATTTTTTTTTTTCTTTAAAGTAGCTAAAATTTCAAGACTTTACCAACCCATCCCCATTTGAAGCATGGGATAATTTAGTGACACATTTTCATCACTGATAGAAATTGCATCCTTGTAGAGCAAGCTGCAGTCAAGCTCAGGAGGAACATGAATTCAAGTTCCGACTTAAACATGTTACAGCATCTTTCCCCTGATCTACTCAGAACTCTAAGTCCTGTTTGAAAGCTCCTTTTGGGGGTGGGAGTTGTACTAGAACAAGACACAGGGCAGCAAGCTCAGAGGCTGAACAACCATGGTAAGATCTTATTGTCCCTGCCAGCTTTCCTCCTCTTCAGAAATATTGAACAGAAGAAAGCCTGTATTTTTTACTAGATAGATAAATGGAAGGATAACCCTCCCATCTTACCAGTGATACTCTCTTCCAGATGGCCTACACATCATATTTTTTTAATGTAACTTCAAAAATGACATTATGGCAAAAATGCCTTATGACAAAAATTAACAGGCATCTTTCTTTCTCTTGATGCTCTTATATTGCTGGTACTTGTTTTCCCCCAGCACATAACTGAATGAATGTAGAGGGAACCTGCCACACTTCTGCAGCTCTGGGAGGAGAACCACATCCAAGTGTGTACGAAGTGCAATCACCTCATTGAAAATTGCTCTGACAATACAAACCCATTGCTGAGCTGCGCTGGCCATGCAATGCAGCCTTCTTGTGGAAAATTACACTGGATTGCAAGTTTCCCAGTAAAATTTATTTTGGTTTACCGGAATAATCATGATAAGCACATGAGTTTACAGGAAGGTTTACAGCTTAGCACATAAAGTAAAACTTCCCCTAACCAACAATTTCGTAAACTAGTACACTGTTCAATTCAAGAAATTAAGACTCATCTGTGTGTCCAACTATTTTTGGTATTATAAATGGCACACAATTATACTCCAGGCCTAAAAGACATACTTGTTTCTAATTTAGACATTTTTATCAAGTTTTAGGTTGGATTAAAAAGCATCAATTACTTCAAATACATTACAGCTCTCTTAAACAAAGACCTAAAAGAAGAAAAAGCACACAGTGATGCCTTTTAATATCTTTATATAATGAATAATACCCTGTGGCAAGGAGTTTTGTAACTCAGTTGCATGTTTTGTAAAGAACCATCTCTTTCCACTTTGAAAATTGATACTTTCATTTGATACCTTCTAGAACCATAAGGGCCCACAAGAAATTCCTCATTATATTCCCTCTTCAACACACTCACAACTGTACATTACTCATCTTCATCTATTCCTTTTTTTCCAGACTGAAAAAATACAGCTTAATGACTTCCTCTTCTTCTCAAACCCAACATAAAAAGTATTCCAAAACAGAAGGTAAGAGCAGTAGAAAAATTCCAGTCTCAAAATTTAATCTGCACTCTGTTGTTAAGCAACACGAGTCACTGGCATGACTTAGGTTACCAAACCACTTCCTTGCTGTGCTGCACAAGACATCTCAACTGATCTGTTTTCTCTATGCCCCTGTCTGATCACATCTATTGAAATGACTTCTACATGAAAGCATACCTCAAATATCTTCTCTTATTTTAATATTTGCTGAGCACATCACTAACAATTTTTATTCTACAAATATACATCACCATGGGAGAATCCCCTACCATAATAGGTACCAATTTTCTCCCTAAGTTTTGTCTCAAGACAAATCTCATCCAATTCCATGATTCATTCAAACTTTCATGATTTCTAAATAATCATCTCGCAGCTTATATATTATAATCTACCTAACTCTCAAGGATTCACTATTTTCTAATGACAGAATTAGTTTCAAAAATCAATTCCATAGGCTAAACCTTTACTTAGGAAAAGAAGAAAAGAAAGAAAAGAGAAAGATAAAAGAAAAAAACATGTGGGCTCAAAAGGTTTACCAGTCAGAGAGACTAAAATTTCATCTTGTCAACAAGAGCTCAAACTTAGGAAGCCTTAAGAAAAATAATGTGGTGGCAACTCCTTTCCTTCACACAAAAAGAAGCATGTAAGCTATCTCCTGCTGTGCTCAGTAAAAAGAGGAGTCTTAATTTGATTACAGCTTGCACTAGACAACAGAGGAGTAAGAACGTGCGACACAGCTTCATTTACAGTTCCAAAAGAGAGACAAAACATCCAGGGAACATCAAAATAGTTAAGGCCCTAACAACTAGAAAAGTACCAATGCAAGTGTGCCTGCATGCTCTGCACAACCTCAGCACACTGGAAGAAAAAGATTCTAGCAGCAATTACCAAAACTACAAGGAAATTGAACTTACCTGTGAGGAGCATATATCCATAAGAACATATCCCATCATCAGAGCTAAACCACTGATGATTACTAAAACAACTATTTCCAATTTTAAGCTATAGGTTTTAGTGATAAAGGAAAACAAAAAGCAAAGAACATTTGAAAGCTGCTGAGCAAGTTGATTTTAAAAAACTGTGTATAAAAGTCCTGAAAACATTTTTAGTAACTTTGAAGGCAGAAACTTCAGGCACAACTTCAGCCATCAATAATGGCTGTCCAAGAATTCTGCCTTCTGCCATGTTACAGCCAAGAGCAACTATGAAAAGGTAACATAGGTAAGGAAACAACAAACATTAAAAATATTCTATCCTGATTTATACTAAGACATTACTGTCTTCTTTAAAAGTGGATTTTGCAATATATATTGCAATAATTTTATTAACATAATTTTAATTTCATTTGAAATTGCAATGACATCAGAATAATGGAGTGCCAACTTTGACATTATATTAAAGAAAAAACCCCAACAGTGGACTCATTTTCGAAATTAACAGATATACGTTATCACTCCACATAATGTTGCATTAACAAATTAGTTTTTAAGAGATAAGCAAGCAAGCTATAGCTACATCAGAAATAGATCATATCCAACAATCATATACTGAAGTAGTCAATGACAAAATGACAAGCTTGGTTTAGTCACATTTTTTTCTATATTTGTACATCATTCTTAATCACATAAACAGAAGTAGCAATAAATAAAATAAAATAGCAACTAACTTTATTTTAAGGGTGCCAGCATCCCACAGCCAAAAGCATATAGTTCCATCTGCCCCGGTTGAAGATAAGTATCTCTTTGAGCCACTGCATAGTGGAGAGAACTGGGGAAAGGAGGAAGAAAAAAGAAAAGTTTTCCTGTTAATCTGTTCCAGATGTGCTAAGGAATTCCCCAATTCATCTCAACAGGAAAAAAAAAAAGTCAAGCATCAAACCATACTTAAGGGAAACTGATTGGAATGAACACCAAAATAACAAAATGTTGCTCTGTCACCCCTTCCAGAACAACCCTTCTGGGTTACTTGCCAAAGCCCTCCAGGTACCTCCTCCCTCCCCACCAACCAAGTTGCACAATAGCATGTAAGTCATGCAAACAAAACCACAGTACTCCCAGTGACTGCAGTTTTTACTCAATGCACTTGTGCTCAGAATCACAGCCCTCAAAGAAATGGTACTTCAAAACAGAACTGCCCACACATGTCATGCAATTTTTTTGAACAAGGATTATGTCTGGGATTCTTCAAAGGTCAGGCATTTTGACAATAAATGTGTTTTTTCACAATGCATACCATAAAAATTCCTTCCCACTTCAAGCTTACTTGCCAGGCATGCTTTCCTATTATGCTGAACATTCTCATGACTGATTTTGGCAAAGTGAAAACCTACCTGCAATGATGTTATAGATGCACTGTGGCCCTGCAGGACCGCTAAGGGTGCACAAGTTCGAAGGCACCAAACCCGGATCATTTTATCACAGCTTCCAGCAGCTATCATGGTGTTTTCATAGTTTACTGCCATATCAGATATTTCAGCTGCATGCCCTCTCAGGGTAGCCAACAACCTTCCATCATCAGTTGCCCAGATTTTTACAAGGCAATCATCTGACCCCTAGAAGTAAGGTAGAAATAATTTCAACCACACCATTGGCGGTTTTGATGCTAGAGTAAGCACAGTGAAGTGAAAAACAGAACTAGTGACATGCAGATACTCCCACCCATGCTTTTAACATTTTCCACACTGCATTCAAAACACAAGTTTACATTGATTCTCAACAGTATATACAAATCACGATGCATTTGTAATACAGATCACAAATCCTACAGCATGTTGGTTTATGCTTCAGTAAGACACTTTTTCCAAAAATCTAGCACAAATGAAGAAGTTGTTGCAAGACATTAAAATAAAGATTTACATTAAAAGTGAAAGTTAATTATAAACGGTTATAGTCTATCATTTATACCCACATATGTTCCTTATCTTCCTAGTCTCATCATCATCATACTTATCACAACAAGTTAGGTAAAGAGCATTTATGAACAGCTATTCTATTATTAGGACAAAGTATTATAAACCTGCTTAAATAGTCACATTCACATAAACATCAAAATGATCATTCTTTCTCAACAAATTCAAGAGGTTTCATCTACATATTCATACTTAACTAAAGTTTTGCTGGTCTTCCTACACAATTGTAACAGCTACTGGCCTGTATACAACAAATTCCCAGACCTAACAAAAAATTCAGATCTCATTCCTTCATTTTTTTATTGCATTTCTGTGCCTTCCTGAAAGTCTGAGCATCTGCACACCATGGCTCAATACCATGACATTTGAACACTGCACACACACTGACAGACAAGGTTTATTGTAAACATTTACTTCAATTACTTAGGTTTAGAAGCAATACAAAGTTGGGTTATAATATCCAGAGCACTGATCTGCTACTGGACACACACAGGTGCTACACGTTACAATGTGACACCACCCTTATAAAATGTCACCAGTTTTTCCTATTCCATCTACTTACAGTGCCTCTGCACATCTGCCTCTGTAATCTAGTAACTGCACTTTAAAGACAGCAGAAGGCATGGAAATACTATCATCTACCTTTTATAAAATACCACCAGGTCTCCTAGGCAAAGGAAATAGTTACAGAAGCTTGTTCATAATTATATTTTTTGCCTCTTGGGTGAGAAGAGCAATGATACAGCCTATACTATTTCTACCTATGCATAAAACTTCCATGCTGAGATTCTGTGGAACACATTTGCCTTTTAACTGCTAGACTGCCACAGTGCCAGACCAGGGAATACAACCAGAGTCTGAGTTACAGCAATGAGCAGGACAGAATCACAAAATTGCTGAGGTGAGAAGATACTTTGGTCTAGTCCAAACTCCCTGCTCAAAAAAGGACAGCTAGAACATGTGCTGTATCTACCACTCAGGTTTTTTCATCTTCTGGGCATCTACTGAAGGCACCCTCTTGTTCTGTCACCCAGGCTCTTAAATGAAGGATGAGAGAGTACCGGTCCCAGTACCAAAGCCTGTGGTACACCACTAGTGACTGGCCTCCAGCTGGACCTTGTGCTGCTAATCACAGCCCTTCAAACCTGCAAATGCCCCAATCTGCCAGTCTCACAGTCCACACATCTAACCTGTACATCATCAGTTTGTCAGTAAAGATGTTACAACTGTCTGAAAGATAGTATCTGCTCGTGTGGTTCTGTTACCATGATATGAGACTGGAGTATGAAGAAGCTTGCATATTCTTATCAAAATGCAGTCACCACCAAAAAACCCAAGACGCTGAGACAGAAGGATATGTGTGCTTGCTGGTGTGTAAAACTGCAAATAAGAGCCTCACTGCTCTAGAGAGACCTGAAAGTAGGGGGAGGGAATGGCAGACCCAACACTAGAAAAGGTAGAAATCAGTTACAGACAAAGATGTAAAATGGTCAGCAAGGAAAAAAAAATAATAATTGTGGCACCTAACACCACCTGGAGGGTCCCCAGAGGTCTTTTTAGTAGCAGCAAACCAAGGCAAGAACATCAGCATAAAATGGGCCTGCTCCCTGCCAGCTGGCTATAGTGTCACTATAGAGGCACATGTTGTACATCTCCACGGCAGAGAAAAAATACTGTCAGCCAAGCCTCAACAATGAAAATGAGGCAAAAATAAGGCAGGGGGAAAGAAAACAAAAGAGAAAAAAACTAAGGTAAAATTATAAATTCTGTAGCCCCTTGGCAAGACATCAATATTAGACTTCAGACAAATTGATGTGTTACTATCTGATCTGAATGGGACAATCCAAACTCTTAAAGTACTGTTGTAATTCTACTAGCAAGGGTAATTGGCTTACACCACAGCTCATGTTTCCAAGGTTATATCCACAACTGCTACAAATTATATACCTATTAAAAGGCATCTGTCAAAAGTGAATCCTAAAACAACTTCAGCACCAAGAGAGAATTGATGACTGCATAACCAAGTTATGGAGTAAAATTGGTTCATTTTCCTACCATTACACACACTTGTGGGATGAAGTGAAACTGCCAAGCAACACACAAATTAATCTTGGGTTGGAAATCCTACACAGACTATTACACAAGGCTGTTTATTATTCCCTAGAAAGAACAATCTCAGCAGAGACAGGAAAATAAAGGTGAGGAGAAAAGGAGGTATTTGCAGTCAGAAATTTAAGTAGTGCAGGAACTAGAGAAGACAATATTTTTGTGCATGGGTTCTGCAAGTCATGCTTTTCAGTAGAACCAGAACACAAAGTTTCTACAAGCTGCAGGGGAGCAGCTACCTAACCACAGTCTTCCCCACAGGTTGCAAGGGAATATCTATCCCAGCACCTGAAACACCTCCTCCTCTTCCTTCTTTCACTCATGATAAGTCCTGCAGTACTGTTTCTCTCAGTTATTTCACTACTCTCTCCCAACCTGCAGCCACCCTGGGATTTTTCTTCTCCTTCTTAAATACATTATACCAGTGGCACTACCACCATCACTGATGTGCTGAGCCTTGGCCAGCAGTGGGTGTCTCTTGGAGCCAGCTGGCATTGGCTCTGCCAGACATGGAAGAAGCTTCTGGCAACTTCTCACAGAAGCCCCCTCAGCACCACAACCTTGCTACATGAACACAATAAAGACCAACTAAGCTGGTAACTGTCCCATTTCCACTGTCTTTAGGCAAAATAGAAGTAACATCTTTCTAGCAAGGACAACATCTCCCAGATGACTATGACTCAAAAATGTGCTGAGAACACCTTTTTTTCCTTTTAACTTGAAACAGAACATGAACAAAGCTTGAATTTAGAGGCTTTCAATCCTTCAGATGTCAGGTGGAACAAGAAACAATTATGATGCAGTTTCCAGAACCAATTACAAATCTAAAACAACACAACTAACTAACATCACACTGAAGGCTGCAGAGTAAAAATGTAAGGCAAGAACAACTCCCCACTGATGCACGCAAATTTACATACCACACTAGAGACTTCAGTAGTTGCAGTGGTCTAGATTGAAAAGAACTGGCACCATTTCATTATACAGATGCAATTACAGCACAACAGTTCATGACTGTTTATCCACTGACTATATGAGGCCAGCTAGAGTAACTTGGGTTTTAATGAAATGTGGAATATAACCATTTGCCAACAACCCCTTAAACATCCACCCGAAGAAGACTGGATTTACCTCAAAGTGCAGAGATAAGTTGTTCAGTCCTAGGCCCTCCAAAATGAAAATTCAGCAACCACAATTAATATCTATGGCCACTTTATTTAACACCTGAAGTAATCATGATCTAAACTGGGAACTTTCTTTCAAGCAACTAGACCAGGACACCAGTCAGCAAAGGAATGCCAGCAAAACTCTGGGGTTGCAGAAACATATCACCCATCTCCATCTCCCATTTTATTCCAGGTTGTTCTACTTCTCTCTTAGATTTTATGAGAGAATTCTCTTGACAGTAACAGCAGTTTTTTTCTTTCATGCATTCTGCCATGTCATATACAAAATAAACCCACAACACAGAGCCTATTTCCTGGCAAGTAAATCATGTATAAACCACAGGACATGAGATTTTAATGCCTGTGATTCAGCTTGGTGACAAAAACAAAATAAATATGAAAATTAATCTTTTCTATGCCTGAAGTAACAAGTGAACTAATAAATAAGCCTGTTCAGAACACTGCAAAGTGTCCCATTCCTTCAACCACACATTTCCCCATGGGACACAGCAAGATGCATGTGGGCAAAAGGGAGAATCATATTTACAACTGCCTTGAAAGAATTTTAGAAGTTAGGACTGCAAGGCAAAATAGGAAACCTGAACTGTACTTCTATCAGCATTGTTCAAGCTATCTGACATGAGGTTAGAAGGACACAATCAAGCTCCTGAATCCACACAGGTATCAATTATATCCAGTGTTTGTAGGAATCCAATAAATGCAGCCAAAGCATCCTGGACTGGCATGATGTGTGTTTATGAAAGCTTTGTCTCTACTGAAACTGACTACTCACCAAGAAATCTAAATATTACACTGACATCTATGTGGTTTTATAAATCCCATTCCTTTGAAAACCTGCAATTTCAGTACTGATTTCAGACATCTGTCTAGAATTTATGACGTAACAACACAAAAAAAAAGGCAAATATTTAAAAATACTAAAAACACTAGTATTGAAAAAAGATCCTAGGATTTCATAAAGACAATTTGTTGTGAACCAACATTTGTTACAACACAGCATGTGATTATTCTCTCTCTGACTTCCTAATCTAATTCTGTGGTGGCAGTTCCTTGTTTACTTATGTTTTTGCTAAACAAAGCCAGAAGATAGAACCCAAACAGAGTAAATCCTTTCCATTGAAAATGAACATTTTTCTCAATGAACTACACACATCAGCAACCACCATCACATCTCTAGTGTTCAGATACATATGCCAAAACTATTTTAGAGTGTAAACCAGCATGGCTATTAAAAAGCAAATATGAGAGGAACAGTAGTAAAGGACTTATTCTGCTTTTCATTCATCATCATTGTATCTATCCTATATTCAGGTTTTGGAAACAACTAGGTGACATATTATGTGTACTTAAAAATGAAAAGAATCCACAAAAAGAAAGATTTTGTACTCACAGTAAATATTCGCCTGCCAGTCCGATCAAAAGTTACACAGTATACAGAAGACAAGTGTCCCAAAATTCGTTTGTGCATCTTCATATGTTGATAGACTGCAGTTGGAACAAGGCGTTCAAGTCTGTATTTTCCATTTAGTTTTCTTGAAAACAGGGTATCCACTACCAAATGGGTAAAGGAAAAAGAAGAGACACATTTACATTGCATTCATAAACTAAAATACTTGACAAGGATGGAAAATTTATTTTAACACTGGACCACCTGTGCATATGAACAGCTTAGTGTAGCAATTCTCATTTTGCCCTAGTTAGAGAAAAATACAAAAGTAGCCTATGATACAGACAGGGAAAAAGTACTGAACTGCAAGGCATAGTACAAATATTCAATATAACTTTGAACTTGAAGTGGAAGCCCAAATTCAGGAGTACTGAGGCAGCTTCCATGAAGGAGTAACCTACTTCAAATATAAAAAGTGTAAAAGCTTCCCCATAGTTATTAACTGAAGGTCAGCACACATTCAAATCTTCTCCAAGGCAACCTGCTTCTTGAGGTCTGCTCAAACATTTACCAATCACTTGTAAGACCGTTCATTTTTTAAGAATCCTGCTACCCACTACAGCTACACAAACACACGCACAAAACCACCAAACAAAAATTTACAAATGAATTTACCAAAACCTACAGAAATTTCTGAGTTTGACTAACAAAACTTTGTATCAAATAACTTGGTGATATTTTTCACGTTTAAAAGCTAACAAGTTCCAAGAGCAAGAATTCAGTTTAACAAAATGGAAATCTTTCATCAAGAATGTCAGAGAAGAAAATTAAGCTCATTGAAATTAATTTTAAACTGCTATTCATGCAGTAATAAAGCAACAAAGTGTAATATTTCTCTGCATGGATACATAAACATTAGTCACACTCCATATCCCTATCAGACCAAAGAATGGCAATGGTGATACACTTTATAATCTACAGAACTGTGACAAGGCACATAATATAACATTCACACACTGAATGGTGTTGAATGATTTAAAGAAATTTGGAAAGGACCACAGTCAGTCATCCAGTCTAAGCTCCCTGCTCAAGCAGTGCCATCCCAGAGCACATGGCACAGGACTGCACCTAGACAGTTCTGACATGTCTCCAGTGAGGGAGGCTCAACAACCTCTCTGTGTTGTTGAGCAATCTGTAGGGGTGCATAATCACCCATACAAGGAAGAAATTCTTCCTCAGATTCAGGCCAAAGCTTCTGTGCATCAGTTTCTACCTGATCCCTCTTATCCTATTGCTCAGCAACACTGAGAAGAGCCTGGCTTCTTTCTCTTGGCACCCTTCCTTCTGATACCAGCAGACATTGATATGGTCACCTCTCAGTTATTGCCTCTCAAGCATGAGGCCCAGCTCTCTCAGCCTGTCATATTTATCTCAGAGAGAGACACTCCAGTCCCTTAATCATCCTCATAGCCCTCCACTGGACCCACTCCAAGACCTCCATGTCTCTCTTGTGCTGACAATCCCAGAACAGGACAGAGCACTCCAGACTGACCTCATCAGGGCTGAGTAGATCACTTCCCTTGACCTGCTGGAAATGGTCTTCCTAAGGCATTCCTGGACACCACTGGCCTTTTTGGCCACAAGGGCACTGCTGGCTCATGGACAACTTGCTCCCTAGTATCAACTGCAAGAGAGCTATAAACCCCTCACACTGCTCGGGTTTGGCCCAGACCAACAGAACAGTGGTTCATGAGCCAGCACAGGTCAAACTATGTCAGATATGCCAATTTTTACAGTGGAATTGTAGCAACTCTGTAAGAACCACAAGCTTCTTGTGTTATAGCCAAGTGCCAAGTCCATTGGCCTCTGGCCCTAATTCAAGGAATTCTTCCTAGTTCAAGAAGCTCTGTGAAGAAGTGGAATTATTAGCTGTAGAGTAAAGCACTTTTAGTCAAGAAACAATTGCTGTCTTAAGGCTCTACTGTTTTTTCACCCTTCCCTCATACCAGAAAAAGATGCAGTTGCATTTGCTTTATGACAAACTTTTCCCTTGCCAGCAGTCTACTGCAGAACAGCAGGAAACCAAGATTAGTTTAGGCACAAGATAAATCTAGTTTTGGTATCTGACAAATCATCCTGTGTTTAGAAAAAAATCCTCAACAAAAGAATTAAACACACAAAAAAAGAAACCAAACAAGTACACACGCACAAAGAGAATAAAGGTCTTGGTCCCAACAAAGTGAGTTTACACAATAATCCCAAACCACACAGAAATTTTGTCTACTTTTAATATAAGATGGATATGGTTGATGAATATCCCAATGCCTTCAAATGAAACAATAGCTCACAAAAACTGAAAAAAGCTTAGCTAAAAGTTTAATTTGTAGAGATGTGGCAATGAAACAAGACTACAGGGAGACTTTAGAATAAAACAACAAATGGCTTTACATAAGAATGCAATTTTTAATATACACCTGAATTTATAAAAAACTTCTGAAATACTTGAGATCAACTTCAAGCTTGACAGAGTTTATGGGAGTGAGTTGTTTAGTTTTGGGGGGTTTTTGGCAACACTGGAGAAGATAATTTTAGCAGAACACAAGCCAGTATTTCTAAGAATGGTCTCACTGATGCCAATCACCAATGGGCAACTTGCTACTAGTTCACATATCCCTGGGAAACTCAACAGGTGAAATAGCCCTTGTTCAGTAACAATCAACCTGCCAGGGGATACAAAAGGGAATACTGTGACACTAGAAACAATACTGGAATCCATCTTACTCTTTAGCCTTGATCAAAATTTAAAACGTGTAAAAAACTGGTTAAAAATAAAACTAAGTGAATTAAAGAACAATCTGACATGAAAAAAAAAAAAACTCCACAGTATTATGAACTTACATTCTCTGGGAAGAATTTTTTTACCAAGTTCATGCAATTAGCAGAGGGGAGGGGAAGAATCAATCTCCCACAGGTTTAAGCACTATCCATAAACACTTAACTTTTAAGACTTCCTAAACTGGGGGGTATCTTCTGGTTATTTAAAATGGAAATCTTACATCCACCACTGTTTTTTAATATCCCTTTCATTTAACTACCCTTATATTTACTCTTATCAACTTTGCCAAGTGCCAAGAATCTATCCTGATTTCTCTAACCAATTCCCAATTTTATTGCAAACACCTGCAAATTACGCTAGCACATTAACCTTTTTTCCCCTTCCAGAGTAGAGGTAAAAATCAAAAATACGTGTGGGAAAAATTCCTGCATCCAAACAACAAACTTGATTTTTCTTGTCCAAGCCAAGATGAAAAAGGTTACCCACTGTCATAATAATGGCTTTGTACAAATTATAGGCCCTTGGTTTTATAATAATTGTTACCTCAACACTTGTCAAGTCTCTACGCTATTTAGCTAGATTTTAACTGCATTTGAAAACAATGAATTCAGAAAACTGCAACAGCAAGTCTAATCTCTCTTGTTTTAGCCATATTAACACTCTTCTGTTTTTGCTTGGCCTCACACAGATGAGTCAGTATGAAAAAGCTGTAATCACAGAAAGAATGACAAGGTATAAGTAGTTAAATGGTTGCAGTGGGAGCCACAAACTACATAAGGGAGGGAAGGAAGATTATACTTTATCTCAGGATGCATTAGAGAATGCTGGTTGGACCTTACAATGAGTCAACCAACTAAAAGGGAAGGGTTGTAAAGAAGAAAACAAGAGAATAGAGATTGCATGCTCCTTGCTGGAAGGGAACTGTGAAATGGACACGGAAATTAATACTACCTTAGGTTTACATTCCCATCTTCTACTTACACATAAGGTTCTGTTTTTAAAATAAATAAATAAAATAGAAAATAAATTAAAAAACAGATTTTACTAAGTGGTTGTTACAAAACACAGTATGATAAACAACCACTTACTCCTAAATGATATTCTGGTTTCAAAATTAGAATTCTTCATATTTAATAATCAGTGAAAGCCAGTGTCTGAGAAAGCTGTGAATTTGTTGACATTGTGAAACTTATTCACAAATTTTATTATTTTAATTTGCTAACAATTCCTTACTAACTGGTTCCAAACAAAATTAAGTGGCTTCTAGCTTTTAGTAACTCATGTTTTAGTAACTTATGGGTTTATGTTTCTATACTATGACCAGCCTCCAAGACTGATACAGTCTAGTACCACCCAACCATTGCCCGAGGTGAGAAGGAACCCAATGTATTCCAAGCCCCCTGCTCAAGCAGGGTCAGCTAGAGCAGGTTGCTCAGTGCTGTGTCCAGTCCAGTTTTGTGTCTCCAAGGATGGAGACTTCACAACCTCTCTGAGCAACCTGTGCCAGAGATCTTATCACCCCCCAAAGCTGTTCTCTTATGTTTAAATTGAAGTTCCTCTATTTCAGTTTTGGTTCATGATCTGTCATGTCAGGATGCACTGATGAGAAGAGTCTGGCTCCATCTTCATTGCATGCTCCAATTCAAGTATTTATAACTGATGATACTACCACCACCATCCTGCCCATGCCACACTTTCTCTGCTCAAGGCTAAACAAGTCCAGGTCTCTTGGCTCCTCTTTGTATAACAGACACCTCAATTTCTTCATCACCTTTCTGGTCCTTTGAGAGACCAGTTAACAGACTGTCCATGTAGGTCTTTTCCTGAGGAGCTGGATCCAGCACTCCAGGTGTGATCTCATTTGCACTGAGTAGAGGGGAAACACCCACAAACTAATGGCAATGCACTGCCTCCAGCAACCCAGGATGCTGTTTGGGTTTTGTGTGCAAGGTCACATTGTGTCTGACACATTCAGCACCAGGACAGCCAAGTCGTTTTTTCCACAGCTGCATTCCAGCAGTCAACCCCCAGTATATCCACTGGTACATGAAATCATTCCTCCCCAGGGGCAGGACCTCTGCTCTTCTCTTCTGAAAATTCATTCAATTTTTGTTGACCCATTTCTCCACTCTGTCAAGGTCCTTCTCAATCATTCACTACTCCTGGATTTCAGTTGTTTGACAAACTTTTTCCATCATCCAAGTTATGTTCCATCATCCAAGCTATTAATGAAGATGTTGAATAATACTGGTTCTTGCATCAACCTCTGGGGTGCACCATTAGGGACTGGCTCTTGTGCCAGACACTGGAATTCACTCTGCTGATCACAGCCCTTTGACCCCAGCAGTTCTGTCACATCTTTTCAGTTTGTCATTGGGAATGTTATAGAAGTCTGTTCAGAAAGCCTTGCTGAACTCAGGATAAATAGCATTCACTACTGTCCCCTAATCTCCAAGCCCCTCATCTCCTTTAAAAGGTTATTGGGCTAGTCAGGCATAATTTCTCCTTCTTAGATCAATACCAACAACTCTTAACCATGTACCTGTCCTTTCCTACCTTGACCTCCAGAAATATTTGCTTCATCACTTGCCCAGGGACTGAGATGAGGAGGACGCACTTTCATTCTATAAAGTCTCCTTCTCATCCTACTTCAGGTCCCTGTCCCATTCAGCAGCAGGACTACTGCTCCTCCTACTGCTGACAGACCTGAAAAGCTTCATGTGTTGATTCATATCCCTCACCACCTTTATTGCCAGAACTCCAACTTCCGTTACTGCAAAATCACAGAATGGTTGAAGTCAGAAGGGACCTATAAAAATCATCCAGTCTAACCCTACTTTGAAAGAAGGGCCAAATATTGCTCAGAATCTTGAATCTCTAGAGTTAAAAACCAAGCAGGGTAGAGAAAAAAAACTGCCATTCTTGACCTAAAGGCTCTAAATGTAAAAATATAAATTCCTTTTTTCATAAGGGCCACTCAGGAACCTAAAATGCAACTTTGTTTTTAAAATATTGCTTCTGCTGTCACAATTCACTGCTGCCAACAACCTTAATCTCAAAACCACACATCTCAAAGTGTCAAAAACACCTTATTTGTTTGGTTTCCTGTGGAACAATGTAAAAATCAAACAAAGCTGATGGAAGTGGGGGGAGTTTTCAGTAGAACTTACAAGAGTATAGATTTTCTCCCACTCAAAAGGCACGCAACAGGCACCAAATTAATGCCTTCAAAGTTTCAGAATTTCTCTAACTCATTCACACCCCAAACAGAACAGGCAGCTCAAAGAAAAACAGAAATCTGTTAAAAGGATGATAAATTTGGGGGTCTGAAAGATATGGCAGTATTAGCCCTCTTTTTTTTCACTTTGCTTTCTTTCTACTTTCTAATTTCACCAAAATGATCAATTCTACTTCCTTATTTACGTGGCCTTATCACTGAATATGGAATATGCCTTAAAGATGGGGGACAGTAATCTGCCTCATCCACTATCCAGTGATAAATCAAATTTAATTTTGTACCATATATAGGTTACATTTTTAAAATGCCTACACAAGCTTTCATTTTCTTCCTGTCTGGAGTTGTATTTAACTAATGGAAGTTCTGTTCTGAAAACCAGAATCCAACTTCATTCCCTATCCAGTCACACAAAAATAGAACCAGATTCAGAAGAATCCTGGAAGGATACCCAAAGGATATAATTCACTTACAACTCTTACCCTTATTGAATCAAGTTTCATTAACTTAAGAGGCTAGACAGGCCTCTAATGAATACCACAGAATTCAGAGCTGTAAAAAAATAGTAGTAGAGACTGCTAGACAACTCCTTCCACTCTCCAAGCTAGCAAGACAGAATGTATCAAGCATTCTGTTTTGTGCTGTTGAAGGCTTTTTTTCTCCCTTCTTCAAAGACATCCAAGACCAAAAAAAAAAAAAACAAAAAAACCACCAAAAAACAACCTGCTTGAACTGAGTTCTAACTTCCTACCATTCCTCTGTTCAGCTTTCCAACTCTATATGGTATTCCAAGTCTCTTGACTTAGACATGACTGTCAACCAAGTAAAAGGATTAAGCTTGCTATGTTATCAAGCCAAAACTTGTCTCTGGTCAAATCATGAATACTTCTAACTGGAGTATTTCTGAAAACACAAAAATTCTATATACACCTCAAACTTCCCATACAATATTCATTTGCTTGATGAAAGCAACTGCCAACTCTTCCTAATTCAGAGTGGAAAAAGGTGAGATATTTCAAGAGGCAGAAAACAAAAATAAATGAAAGCTACACCATCCTCCTAAGTTCCCTGACTTCAGTAATACCTCAGTTGCTTTCACTATATAGTTCCATTGGTACTTTACCCAGAGTTCCATGACTTCTACCGCTTATTTATTCTTGCACACTAACAAGTCATTTACTTTAGTATAATTGACTCTAGACATGACTAAATGTGTATAAAAAGATGTTACTTTTACACACATCTTTTAATAGAAATGCAGTCTTGGCCTTTATTTTCTTCCTATGGTTAACAGGATAATAGAGTCGCACAAAGTACTGGGCAGTTAGTTTTTAGGCCTAAAGTATTTAATGCATTTCTAAAAAAAGACATTTACACTGCTTTCAGAACCTGGCATTCTCTTTACAGCCAAAACACCAGTACCAGTTAATAAACATACTGAAAAAAGTGTAAAATATCTCAGAACTTCTCTTGAGACAGATTACTCTGCAAAACTGTGAAATACTGATTTTGGAAGACAGATATTTTTTGCTGGTCAGGAAAAAAAAAAAATCTTCTTTGTCTGGGACAAACAGCCAGTCTCATTCAGATCCTCACACCCAAGTAGTCACTTTGCAAAGACCTCTGAGCTCAAAGCTCTCGAAGGTTTATGCTTAGCTTTGTTCCTTTTTCAGCAGTTCCCAAAAATTACTGAAAAAGAGCTCTCTTTCTCTTTCTTCATCCACAAAAATGAGACCTTTAACAAAACAAATTAGTATAGGATTTAGCTGCTTTTGCTCTTTATTGAGCACTTCACCAACTTTTTTATAGGATATACACAAGTGAGCCCAACCAGACAAAGACTATTCCATATTCAAGTTTTACTTTTCATCATGTTCTACAGATACTCTACAGTTTCCAGGGGAAATAAGTACTTGTACAGATCTATTTTAATTGGTATAAGCCAGCTACCTACAAGGCAGGTGGCACAATATACACAAAAATAATTCTAAATAATACCCCATCAGCATCATACCTGCATTGATTCATCAGGCTAGGAAATAAATTAACAACTTTGCACATTCACTGAAATGTAAGTTAAGTTGTCCTGGACAATACAGAAGAATTCCAGTGTCTTTATTCCTGTTCCTTAAACATTAGTAGGTTATCTACCTGAAATACATACAGCCTGAATAATAATAGGTTCTAACTTTTTATATATATAAAATGTAGTCTTCCCAGGGGAAAACTCGAAGTTATTTAAGGAAACAGGAAAAAAAATCTAATTCAATTTATAAAAGAAGTGTTATTCAGGTTCCTTATTTTATTGAGAGATCAGAGTAGACAGAATAAGATACATAAAAAGTAAATGCTTTAGCATACAGCTCTGAACCAAATATCCCAAAAATTCAAATACACTTCACAGTTGAAAACATTCACTTACCAGCACTTATATGAATGTTTGGAAAAGGAAATTACTGGTCATGGAAAAAGTGGTATTTGAAATAACTGTAATTTTGCAAACATTCAGTGCTCTGCAAAAGGCTCAATAAAAATAACATTTATTTAGAAAGCCTGACTTGTTCTTCTCTAAAAAGAGTCTGAAAGTTATTTTTCTTAACATTTTCTTTCACTACCACAGCAGCTCTGCAGCTTTCTTTGAACTTCAGCTACCATGGATCTCATACACTGATCTTTTTCCCTTTAAAAAGTATACACCAGCTACCATACACTGTAAGCCACAGTACAACATAAAACAGTCCTCAATCATTCTGATTCCTCCAACATGTTTTAACATTTCTTCACAAGAAAAGCCAAGCAACCACTAAAGAAATCTTAGCTATTAAAAAGCTCAGTCCTACAGTCACCTTGCAAAAATAGCCCAAGATTTTCCAAGACTATTATCATCAAGCCATTGCACAACCACTCAAGAAGGGAAGGATTTTCTAACCAACAACAAGCATTTTCTCCTACACACCTAGAGCACAATACAGAAAATATCCTCTAAGTGAATACAAAACTAGTGGTTCTAAACAAAACCACATTGAATGATGCAGGTGCTACATTAGGGTTGATCAATTGTGCTGATCAATACACATACCAGCTGAGGAGTTCTTAAAGCTCAGCTCTAAACAGCAAGCAAAAACCACTTTCTCAGCCTACAGTCCAAGCATCTACAGAAATATGGAAAGCGTGTAACTTGTGCTTTAAAATGGAAATGCTACTAGGACACTAAACACTCTGCCATCTAGCAAGTCAAAACTGGCTGTGCTGAACCTGAGAATTTAGCTATAGCATGGTTCTGGTCCAGCTGTTGCGAGATAACTATAATTCTCTGGATTAAGTATAATGGTGTATATTTTGATATTTGATTTTTAATTCCTTCAACTGAAGAAAAAATACAAATAGCCCAAATTAACCTCTCTTGATTTTTACATTTTATACATGTTATGTGTATCTATTTAAATTCATTAAAAACTTAGAGGCTACCAAAAGCCTCCAGAAGGTGTTTAGAGATTGAAGAATTGCCATGGCAAGTTACCACACTAAAAGTCTGTTCCTAATAGTGTCTGCCTACATATTTATATCATTATACTATATATAGTATGTAAATCATTTTTTCACATACTTTGTTATATATTCATTTCCCAATACATCTGCAAATCTTCTCTTTTTTTTTGCCAAGACAGAAACCTTAGTCTTTGCAGCAGCAGCTGCACCTGATCCAGAGCCAATCAACTGGATATTCTCTGCCCACTCTCATCCAACACTGCACATCTATCTGCAGCTACCATTTTATTAAAAAAACCTAGTCCTTTTCTGGTGTAATCCACACAGACAATTTGGTCTTAATCATTTCCCCTTCAGTGGACATCAATAGAGAAAGATTAAAAGATGCCAGTGATTCTGCTCGTTTTTCTATACGTGAAAAAAAGAGAAAGGGTGCTCCTTAAAGAATCTTCTAAAATATCACATCTTGATCCTTCTAGCAACTAAACAAGTGTGTATCTTTGTTCTTAAAACATGAAAGCTAACAAACATTTCAGTGACTATGTGAGAGCTTAAAAATAAAAACTAGAATACCTCTGACCTCCAGCTTTCAATTTTTCAACAGTACATACAGCACATGCATCCTTCATGATATAGCACAGCAGAGAAAGCTAAAGGACAGCTACAAAATTAGTGAATGGACCAGACAGCAAAAAGAATAACTTCTACAAGACTCAATTCTTTCCCAAGGTAACCATTACCAGACTTACTTTCCTACCAATAGGTGTAAGCCTTGCTGCCCTATAATACTAATTATTTATCTACTGGAAGCCTTATTATATCTTTAAGAAAGAGTTTTGTTTGTATGTAGTCATAGTTTAAATACATTTCATTCAATTTCATACTTCAAAGACAAAATTAGCTTCAGAAGAAATTTTACAATAAGTATAGAAACACAGCATCTTAATAGAAACACTAGAAGTAAGCTATGTGACAGTAACAAGGGTAAATATAAACAGAACTACTATTTATCTCTCACCATCATAATAATCAATCACCCTGAGAGTTAGGTATTGAAATGGCAGTGCCAGAATAAAATTGACTTACCTATACTAGGTGGACTGCCATAATTTACAGGGGACTCTGGAGGCCTTCCACAATGTAGTGCAGCAAGAGCAGATCCCTTCCATACAACATGTTTGCAACCTGTTTGTTAAAAATCACACCAAAAAATGAAGGCAAGCGAGCTTTTTCATGCAAAACCACAGGAAAGGTATGAAATATCAGGAAGTCTCAAAATGCTCATGCAATTTTCATACTTTTGTTTGTACGAAGCAAAGACTGTCTGCCAGCCCCCAGTAATGTCTGCACTCCAGGGACACTTTGTGGAATTTCTTGCTCTAGAAGTGGCCCAAGTCGATGGCATATTTGAAGCAAGTGATCAGGTGCCAAGTGTCTGTAGTATTTCACCTATTACATCAAAGAGCAAAGAGAACATTTGAGAAAGAATGCATAACTTTTGATGCCTTACTGGTTTAATCTTTCCCCCCCAGATTGTTACACAAGTTTGTAACAAAATTATAGGATATTAAAGGATAAAAAGGAATAATGACCTTTAAGTACAATAATTCATTCCAGCTGGTCCTAATTAATTCTTCTATTCAGTACATGCCATTTTGTACAGAGAACTGTTGGTATTTACTACTTTCTGACTTCAAGCCACAATTGGTCACACTAATAAGCTCCCTTATAACCACAGTAAAAAAAATTAAAAGTATATATTCAATGTTACACTTAAGTAGTGGTCTGGTCAATTTAAGTTACTGTAAGATAAAGATGAGACAAAGATTGTAAAGACAGGAACATTTACTTCTCTCAAGAATTACAAATACTAAATAAATAACATAGCTTTGTAAAAGAAAATTAAAAAACATTCTGGCTCAATTTACCTAAGTTAAAACACCTTGAAACTTCACAACTGGCTTGCTTTATTTTACATCTAAAGCTTTGAAACAAAAACATTGGCTTAAGTAATTCAACTTCTAAATTGGTATATGTCTTCCCTCTTGCGTCTATAAACATGACAAGTTTTTGCAACAGGTCATAATTACACAGTACAAAAACAAGAACCTATTATCAGCAACATAATTTCTCACCACTTGATAATAAACCACCTTTAATGACTGCCAGATAAAAACAGTTTATTCTTTTGAACTACCATAATTTTAGATCAGAGAACGGTCTTAAATAATAAGGGGGGGGGGAATGTTTTTGAAATGTGTGTGACAACAGTAAAAATCCTACTAACATAAGGCTTTTGGCTAAGAAATGGCATTTTTAAAATCCAAAATTTAAATTGTCAATTTAGACTATAAAAGAAACAAATTAAAATAATCAATAAAGAGGGAGAATAGACTCAGTTTCTCAGATTCTTGTATAGAATTTGGCATGTAGTAGTTTTGTCCTTCATACAGCCTGAAATACATCTTCACTGTTTTACTTCACAGAAGAGGGGGGAAAACCAAAAATACTGAAGAAAAAGCTTGTGATGTTTTGTTATTCTGTAACTAGAGGAGGCCTTGACTGACACTTAGGCAGAATGATGCTTCTATATTACACCAAATTAACAGAATATACCTCATTCTTCATCAAATGTTCTCCTATCTTGCTGACAACCACGATCATTTAATGTACTCCAGCAGTTCGTTAACGTAAAGAGTGCTGATGTCTGAAACTGAGGTTCTGGAAAAACCTTGCTTACACCAGTAATTGCCACCACCACCACAATCTGCTAGTGAAGGAGAGAAAGTTTTCTCTCTCCTGTCTTGGTCTAACACTGGCCAGCAGTTCAGCCTTCGGCAGCCACTTGTTCATTCTCATTGCAGTGGAATGGTGGAGAAAATCAGATGGGTAAAAGAGAAAAACCTTGTGGATTGAAATAAAAACAATTGAATAAGTAAAGCAAAATCTGCACAGCAAGCAAGGCAAAATAAGAATTTATTTACTACCTCACTCAGCAGGCAAATGTTTAGCTGCTTCCTGGAAAAACGGGTTTTCCTTCTATGGATTCTACTAAATTTGTAGATAGCCTTGCAAACTGTCCAAATTTGGCTGCCTAAAAGTTCAATAACTTGCAAAAATCACGTAAGCAAAAAAAAAGTTTTATTTAGAAAAAAAAATATTTTATTTTGCTTAAATTAAATTGCAGCTCTTCGTAAAGATCAGTTAATTTAAAATTGCTAAATTCAATGTCATCAGACATGCACACAGAAGAGTGGCAAAAAATAATTCAGAATTATAACGATAAGAAAAATTAATCAGAATAGCAAATCAATATGCTTTTTTCTGCTTAAAGAAGTAATCACAGTCAAAATACATGCATGAGAGCTGTAAAATATCTAAATAGCCATAAGAAGTTATGAAGCTGCATACATTTTTGCCATCAACTGCCCTGATCCATTTCCTTAGCTTTTGTTCTTCTCTCTCCTATCAAAAGGAGCACAAAAATTTAACAAACACTGCTCTTTTCTTAATTCCATCTGAAACCAGAATTTACATCTGCAGAATCTGAATTCATCTCTCAAAGATTAAAAACTACAGAGTTTTCTGGTTTAACCATGAATAACACAATTAAATACACAATACAGTTGTCATTTTATCCTGCTCAAGATCCTACAGTTTTACACATCCTAAGAAATTCACAAAATCTAAAGTAAATGAAGTAAATAATCTTAGACACATTCCAAAACTACAGCAAGCTGACATCTTGAGTCATATTTCTCATGATTTGTCATCAGCCATGCACTCACTTTTTATTTTAGCAGAAACTAGGTAGGCTCAATTCCTTTTGCAGCTTTTAAAGCAAATGTTTTGATAAGAGCTATCTGTCTGTTTTGTTCTTGATCATCTGTATTAAAGATCTCAATATATACCTCACACCCACGCTGCAGTCTCTTCTAGTTTAAGTCCATTTGTGTGAAAAGAGCTATTTATGACACATTATGCAGCAGTTGTGTGATGCTTCTTCACAGTATTTGTCTAAGTAATCATAGTTCACTACTAAGCAGCATTTGCAACAGCTCATTAACAAACTGATTCAACAATACTTGGGAGCTGTACACTTTGCCAAAACAGAAGTGGCACTGCCCATTTAAATACTTGACAGTCGCAGGAAGTTTATAGAGCTATTTCATGAACCATGAACAGTCAACATTTGGCCCTTGTTTTCCTTCATAAAGCTAAAGTACACACGAGAAGCTTAAATAAAAAGATAGGCTTTGTTCCTCTGTAAAATCAGGTAAGAAAACTTACTTAATAAAGTCATTATTTGGACTGATTTATTTTTCCTTTTCTTCTTCTACAAATAAATAAAACGTGGAACTTGAATAACTCATTTAAAACAGGCTATTAATTTTCTCCAGGTGACAATTTCTTCATTAAAAAAAATAAAATTCTTTATCTACTCCAACTGCCTGACCACTTCAGGGCACACCCAAAGTTATAGTGTTAGGGGCACTGTCCAAATGTCTCAGCCAGCAACAGGCTTGGGGCTTTAGCCGTCTCTCTGGGAAGTCTGTTCCAGTGCTAATTTGTATGTGTGAGTATTATGGTGGAAGTCACTAATTAAAAAATTGTGTAACAGAAATTCACCCAATTTTGAAAAAGGAAAAATGAGAATTGCAGAAAAGATAACCACAACCTTGTAGCAACAAATCAAGACAGGACCAGATAAGTTTATTTAATACATTAAACTAAAATTATTCAGATTGTTCCATGGTGCAGCCTACCAGGAAACAACTCTTGCAGTTACAAACTGCAAAAAGAACCTAGAATCAACAAAAATATACCTGCAATGCAAAAAATCCACATCCAGAGTACTTTCAAGTCAGATTATTGAAACAAAACAAAATAAATATTTTTTTGTTTTAGTGGTAACTTTAGAAGATTTGTCAGAAACAGAAAAGCTCATGACGATTCAGAATGAAATTTGAAATGAATAGAATGAAAGAACAGAATAAAATTTGGTTGGATATCAATCTATGATTCCAAGAGAGAAAGGAAAGCAAAAGAAAAAAAAATAACAGATGTACAAGTATTTTAAATTCATACAGCTCTAAATGAAAGTGAAAACTGGACTCTACAAACAGGAATTTTAAATTTATATGCCAAAACTGTGATGTCAAACAGCATAAAAAGTGCAGGATTTTTTCTCTGCCAGTCTCGGCTGAAATTCTACTTGTTTTTCTTCCTTGCCCTATTAGGCTTTTTTCAGTGTCTAATTCTGTCTGTGCTCCCAAAAGAAATGCATAGAAGATGTGCTTTTAAGGTAAAATAATAAACCCTCTTTTTGTCCTCACAGTCTTTTCACATAAGTTAATGCTTCTTAATCATTGCTGTAATATAAATTAAACTCTGTTAGCAAGTACAAAATTTTCAGATCTTAAGCATAAATATTATTTTCTAGAAAATCAGAAGCAACATTGCCCTCAAACCTCTCCCTTTACCAACTACCCCAACCTCACCCATTCCAAACAAGCAGCACGGGAATACACAAAATGCAGCTACACCCCTATCTGGACTAACACACAAATCTTTAGCACTTTTGAAATAGACCTAAGTGCTTATATTTTCATTCTGCATGACTCTGCAGCATAATTCAGCATCAGAATCACAATGAATAAAACAAAAGAATCGTGATTTGACCTAGAGCCTTTAGTTATACATAACGCAGTTATTCACCACCAGGGCTTTAGACAGCAAGTAAAATATGACCTTATTCTAGTGCTCCAAATACTCGGCACACTGAAACATTCTATCAGAAATTGTTAGTTTCCCCCCTCACCCTGCTAACAGTCAACATGTTCAACTACCAGATTGGCTGTAAATATGTTTCAGAAAAACACATTTCCACACAAGGACATTTAACAACAAAACTACGTCAGTCAGCTACCTATATTCCAAGATGTGAGAGCTCAATCTTACTAACACCAGCAGCTATCCCACTTGAACTACCCTGCTATGTAACATATTACCCAAAACAAGCCCCAAATTGAATTACAGTAATTGTTGTACTCTACCAGATCATCAATCTAATAGAGTACCACCAGCTACTGCTTTATCACTTTAAAATTAGGAATTGCAACAAAATGCAAGTAGTTTTCTCTGAAGAATGCTCATTCCCTTTTTTCTTTTTCTTAGGGAGGACACAGGGCAGGGACAACCAACAACAGGGAGGGAGAACCATTTTCCCCCAAAACTATTTATTTCTTGTATACTTTCAATTCTGCTTGAGCTAAAACTACACAAATATTTAACCATTTCCAATCAGAATGACTATTATTTTCCTGAGATTACTCTTTCTCTAATTAAATACATCTATATGAAAGCAGCCATCCCAAGAACACATCATTTTTTCAACTATTTAATGCTTTCAATAGGTGTGAGGCCAGAGCAGATGAACTCAAGCCTTAGTATAAACAGTGTGTCACAAGCTTAGCACATGAGAAGGTGTGAGCAGAGGCAGCATTTTTTGCCTTATGGACTAAGATGTTCAGCTGTGCCTGTTACTGTTAAATTACCTGTAGCTATTTGCCTTTCTTAAATTGCTTATAATGTTTTGTGAGTTTTGTTGGGTTTGGGGTTTTTAAACAAAAGTTACACTTTAGAAACTTGATATTCCTGTTCATTCCATCTCAACAGTGTTTCTTAGTCCCAGTTTGAAACAACTAGCACAAAACAGTTGGCTTGGTCTTTTCTCCTGATTATCTGTGGAACAAACAAATGTGTGGTGCTACTTAAAACAAACAAGTGTTTTCCCATATCAAAATATACTGGTCTGAACAGAGAGGTTTTAACATCACCCAAGTTCTCAGCTATGGGAATCGTCTGTAGAGCAGAGGCATTTGTCTTTTAGAACTCAGAGGAAATATTTAACTTGACATATGTCCAACAGAAGCACAGTTAACAAGATCAAAAATCTGGCTAAGGATAACAATCAGAATAATTCAGTTTTCTTACCACTGTGCCAAGCTTTTCAGAACACCTTCCAAAATATTGTATAGATTGTCCCCAAAATACTGTTAATAAAATCTAGGTGATAATGCAGCTCTCTGATTCAACTCAACTTTGCTCCCTATTTCTTGGAATATCTTTACAGAACAAGCTTTCTTTCCTAGAGAAATAAACCACTTACTATCTGGTTACTTATTAAGAAACAATTTCTAAATAGTAACCACAATTCTGCTAGAAGACTTAACTATTACATGAACAAAGAAACACAGTAGCAATGTACTCAGTGTCCTAGTCCCACAGATACTCTTGGTAACTTCGCGGAGGTTTGCACCACAAAAAAACAAAGAACAGTGAAATGGCCTGAAAAAAGTATTTTGTAATTTTTACTTGAAATCACATTAATAATTGTGGGCTGGAAAAGAGAAAGGCAAAAATGTCAGCAAAACAATCATCAACAGTTCCTGAGACCAAGACATACTGCCTATTAAACATATTGGGCCATCCTATTTGAAGTCCCAGCTTTCTCCCTCCTCAACCACCACCATCACCACCATGAATAAAATTCTAATCCAACAGAGAAAATGACCATTACACTGATATTCTGGATAAGACCTTAAAAACAAAACAAAACAAAAAACCACCACAAAACACACACACACACATACAAAAAAACAAACAAACAAACAAAAAACCAAAACAACAAACCACAACATTCCCTATGGTAGCTCCAAATTGTCCAAGTGAATCTCAACAGTTGGTTTCATTCAGATGAAGTCTACTTTGGTCCCAGAAGAAGCAACTGCAACACCTTCTCCAACCCCTCCACACTCCTATCATCTTCCTCGTGGTGGTGGTAAGATCCATGGTGTAGCACACAAAAAGAGCTGAGCCATCTTAAAATTACTGTTCATTTTTGAGAGGCCAAAATTTTTGAGCAGGCCAGCTGCCTCATCCAGCTAAGCACACATTTGGATAAGCACTCGTGCCTACACAAAAGATGCAGCAGAAATGCACAGCTTTCATCCACAGCATACAATTAGTGCAGCTACACCCACAGGGAAACTGCAACGTGGAAAAAACAATTACCCTGGAGTCAAATGATGCACCAAACCTTGCTCATGTAATAAAAGCCCTAACAAAGGTGTTAAAAAGCTTAAAAACGTAACCCAACACTTAAACATCTTATCCACAACGTCTAAACAATCCACAGGGCTGCCTTGCTCTGCTGTTAACTCTTAAAATTTCTCAGTTTCTGTTCCCTATAGTAAGAAAACCTCAATATTTCAAAAGAGAAAATAAGCTATCCTACAATTTGCAAGTTTTCACAACAGAAGCAAGAACACAAAACATCCTGAGATCTGTTACTGAAGAGTCCCACCATCCTTGGTAGATCTGTATTGACAGTGGCCTACGGGGACTCAAGGGTCAGAGGGTCTTCAGTTATAGCACAAATAGAAATCTTAATACTGGCAATATCAGAATGAGATCAGCACTCTGAAATAAGAGCCTACACTACCAAAGACATATTCATCTTATTTATTTCACCACACATACTGACTCTAGAAAAATATAATATAGGAGTACTGGGATTCAAGAAAAATCATTTAAGAACATAATATAAGTATAATAGCATTTCTAAACTCATATATTTGCCTGCAGCATTACAAGCATGCACAGCATGGTATTAGCTTATTTAAGAAAATGAAACATTTACTTTCACTGACCAAACAGAAAAATTAAAGTAACTTGAAAGACGAAAATTGCACCAGATTTAACATTATTTGCACAAATTAAGTAACAGAAATAAAACATCTAAGGCTGTGAATTCCAGTCTAATAACAAAAAGTTAACTCCAATAAAAATTCTTAAATAAATGCTTTCAAATAAGGACAAAACCAGAAATACTATCTCTTGAAAATATATTCATATTTATTAAAGGAATTATTTTTCAAAAATATGGGTATAATAAAAAGCATGATTTTGTACACAGCGAAAGAGAAGCTTGGGATTAAATTTCATCCCAGTTAAACAGAGCCCTCATTCCTTCCCAGAATAAAAGTCAAACATCTAACACTACATTTACTGGTAATTTTATTTTTTTAGCCTTTTATCCCTTCAAACCTCTCTACAAAGTTTAGTGAAAGCTTAGGGCATTCATGTCTGAGAAAGGTATCAAAACATGGCAAAATGTGCCATCTTGAGAAGGAAGAGTTGGCATCTTAATGAAAAAATTAAAAATTAAAATTAAAAAAAACCACACATTAGATCAATCATTCTCTATCTCAAAAGCTAAGAATCCTTTGGTTTGAGACAAATAAGTTTTTGTTTAAAGAGGACACAGTGAAAAACTTTTCTTTTGTACAAAATGTAACTGTCATGTGCAAATACACTTCCGTGCCAGCTTTCACATGCCTAAAATGTCAAGTAATACAAAGTTCACACAGCTTTGACAACTGAGGCAAGAACAAATACACATGGAGGGAAACATCAATAACAAGGTAACCAATTACAGACACACGCCTCCTCCAAAATCTAGGTAGGGAAAAGGTGGGAAAGCACTTAGAAATGTTTATTAGGAAGTCTAAGGAAACTTTGTTATGAACAGAAGACAAGGAAAAGAGAAAGCACCTAGTCAGCATCACCTCTCTGAATACAAGCATCCAGCATCAAGTCCAAGTTTTGAGGAAGTTCATCTTATGTCATTACCTATGCTTACTAAATTGGTATTTACCTGCACGCCACAAAGAAAAGAAGCTTCTTGGAAAGGGTCTGAATGAACTTATTTCTCACCAACTCTTTTTACTTCAAACGTTAAAATATCCTTTTTTCCTATCCTTTTATACTCTAACTGTATAGAAGAAACTCAAATCCATGCTACACTAAGACTGTGCCTCCAAGTCTTTATAATTTATAGGATAAAAGAGAAAGGTTATTGTTAAGTTTTACCAAGCAACTCCTTGAAATGGGTAAAACAGCCTTACAAATAAATAAGTAAATAAGAATACCATAATATAACATGCACTTTGAAATTCCCAGTTGAGTTTTTTCATATTTGATTTCAAGAAAGTTAAAAAATACTTGTATGTATTCTTATGTTTCCACAAGCTAATTGCTGTCAACTCTTCCACACCATACACGTGAAAATGCCTATGCCAGTGCAACTCTTGCTACAGAGAAAAAGCAATGTTCTAAGTAAATCTGCTCTAACGACAATAAATCCCTATGCTTCATACGATAACATTTGTCATAGAATTAAAAAATGTATATGGCAACTGTCCTTATCAGAGGCATTACAAATGGAGATGGTGCTGTCTCCTTTCATGTAAATTCAAAAGTTATCAACTTATCTATGTTTCAGAAGTATTGGAGTTCAGAACTACTACAAGCAACCAGCAAGGGAAATCTCTCTTTGATGAGCATCACAAACAGGGCTCAGCCTTTCTCTTGAATCGTTTTCAGAAATTCAGAGACTAAATTATACAACAGTGTACCTGCAATGAACATAATACCAGCAACAAGTTGCTAACACTCACAATTCAGACACCTCTTTTTGCTGTTTGGCTAAGTGCTGCAGTTAACAACACGTAAGGTGAAAAAATCCAGGCCCCTTTCTGCTAGCCAAAGGTACATCGCTGAGAGGAACACTTGGTTTCATCACTGATCTAACCCGAGATGAAAAGCACACACTACGAAGTTTTAAAAAAGGACAAACCAAAAATCCACCCATCAAATTTCTGATGTGACCCTGGCAATGCCGGTTACTCCCACGCACCACACACGAATAGAAAGTCTCCAAGGCGCACCGGGCGGCCCGGCCCGGGGCAGCGCTCGGTGCCGGTGCGGGTGCGGAGCGCGGCCATTGTGTGCGCGCGCGGCGCACAGCGCCCCCGCACGGCCGCGCGCGCCCCGGCACCCGCCGCTGGCCCCGCCCCGCCCGGCGCCGCGCCGCGCGCGCGGCTGTGGCGCCCGCCCGCACCGCGTCCGTGACGTCGCGGAGCGAGCGCGGCCGGGCCCGGCGCGCGCGTTGTTATTGACCCCGCTCGGGCGGGCACCGGCCGGACCCCGGCCCGAGCCCGCCCCGGGACACTGACAGGGGGTGCAGGGAGGGACAGAGGCTGTCAGAAAAAAATTAAAATTTAAAAAAAAAATTCCAAAGTTTTGTTGCTTTTTTTTTTCCCTAAGTTGGTGCCTTTTTTTTTTTTTTTTTTTTTTTTTTTTTTTTTGCGGGAAATTCAATTTTTTCACCGGGCTGTTCAGGGAGAGTGAGGGAGGGGGAAAAACAACTTTGCCCGCCGCAGCGCTCTCTCCTGTTACCAGCGCCTGCTCCTCTTACCAGGTTCTCGTAGCTCCGGGGATGCTCCTTGCCCGTCCAGTCCGTGCGCTTGGGCAGCAGCTGCGGGAAGGAAGAGAGGGCGCCCCGTGAGCGGCTCCCCCTCCCCCGAGGAGCCCCCCGGCAGCGCCCGGGATGGGGCGGGGGAAGCGGGAGAGCGAGGGAAGGGGGAGGGAGGCCGCAGGCGGGGCGAGTGCCGGGTGCACGGCGCCGCTCTTACCTCTTTCTCCGCCACTTCTCGGATCAGGACCTGCAGCAACAACAAAAGCGGGGCGTGAGAAAAGGTTTCAAAAAGAGAGAAAAAGGGAGAAGGAGGACGAGGCGGCCAGCGCGCCGCCCGATCAGCCGCCCTGCCCGGCCGCCCCCTCCCCACCAGGCCCGGCGGCGCCATCCATCCATCCCTTCATCCATCCCTTCCATCCCTCCATCCCCTACCTGAGCCGCTTGCTGGCATGGTCCGTCCTCCAAAAAGCGAGCGATGAGGAAGTAGAGCTCTGCGGAGAGGGGACAGGCCGTCAGGGCTGGAGCTCGCCTCTCTCCCGCGGGCTTCCCTTTCTTCCCCCTGCCCGCCGCCCCTCTCCGGATCCCCCGGCCACCACTCACCCGCTCGCAGCTCCGCCGTGTGCCGGCTGCCGCCGTCCCCGGACATGGCGAGGCGAAAACCGGGGAGGGGAGGGGGAAAAGGGGGAGAAGGGGGGTTGCCCGGGCCGCGCTCCCGCGGCAGCGTCGGGTCCCAGCGAAATGCGCCCGCCCGGTCGCTGTCACTGCTCGTTCACCGGGGAGAGTCTCGGCTCCACCATTCAACCCACGGGCAGCAGCAGCAGCAGCAGGAGGAGGAGGAAACAACAACTCGCAGCCGCCCGCCGCCAACGCCGCCGCCGTCGCCAGCCAGCCAGCGCGAGCGAGCGCGATCCCTCCGCCAGGAGAAAGAGTCCCCTCCTCCTCCGCGCCCCCTCCTCAGCCCCCACGGCCCCGCGCGCCGCCCCTTCCCCCCGCGCCCCCCCGAGCCCCCGGCGCTGCCTGGCGGGGGCGGCCGGGCAGGGCAGGAAGGGGGGAGCCAGACTCTCCCGACCCCGGCTACCGCCCCGCTGCCGCGGCGGCCCCCAGCGCTGTCCGGCGCTGGAGGGGAGAAAGGGGCGAGCGCTACGCGTTTATTAGCGGGAAGGCGGGCGGGCTGTGGCAGAAGATGTCGGCGGGGTGGGCGGGAAGGCGGCGGGCGGGCGGCTGAAAGGCGCTTTCTCTGCGCGGTGCCGGCGCGCGGAGGGATACGACGCACGGCGAGGAGGAGGGGCTGCGGCGGCAGCGGCGGGGCCGCGGCGACTCGCGGCGGCGGCGGCGGCGCTGGAAGTTCCCGAGTTCCAGCGCCGCAAGAATGGGAAGCGAGCGAAGCCAAAATGCCCCCAGGGAGCGCGGCCCGGCTGGGGAGGCCCGGCACTTCCACACCCCCGGCTCGAGGCTCCCCCTGTGCCCAGCCCGCTCCCTCGGAGCCAGCCAGGGACCTCGGGGCGCTGCCAGGGGCTTTGGCATCTGCGCGTAAGTGCCACAGGGTCACGCGTTGTTGGTTCTTATTCTTGCAACATCGCGCCCGGGTTCCTGCCGTGGGTCTGCAGCGGGGGGAAATCCCAGCAAGCCCCCAGCAGACAGAGACTCGCTTTCATCCCTTTCTCCCTTGTGCGGCTGGGCTGCCCAGGCGGCTCCGCCTGGGGGTTGAAGGGCTCGCAGGGCGCTGGCTTTGAGAACTTCCCTTAAAAAAAAAAAAAAACAAAACCAAAACAACGAAACAAAAACCAAAACAAGCAAACAAACCCCGACAGCTGATAACGATTCTATTCATTGCTCTTGCCGCCAAGCAGAGCAGACATGCGGGACTGACCAATTTCTGCCTTCCAGGAGCGGTGGGCAAGAGGAGCAGCGTTGTCAACGCGAGCCCCGGCGAGGGATGGTGATGCCTGCACCCCATGGCTGAACTGGAGGTAAATCGCCGGCGGATCGATAACCTACCGAAGGTTCCTGAAAGGCTGCAACATTGTACAGAGCCCGGTTAGCAGTTAAATAATTTCTTTATTTAATGTTTGCTACTTTGAGGGTACTGAATAAAACCTTCCGGTTTGTGCTGTAACTGTTTCTTTACTGCTTACAGTTAAAAGAAAATAAAACCAAAGCCGGTGTTCGCTGATAATTAGCTTTTTTAAAAAAATCCATATCTGATGAGGGATTTAAAGGAGAATGATTCGTTGTCTTTATGTTTTGTAACGTGTCTGTGCTTTTTCTCATCGAGGTTGGGCCTTGCAAGAACGAATGTGTTTGTGGACAATAAGAATGAATTTAGCAGGGATCAATGTAAACGGGGCAAGCTGTAATTTTTAAACATGTCTTTAGCCTCAGTTTTTAACTGATGCAACTTGTGAAGCAAAGACAAAAGCATATTTGAAATTGTACAGAAACTAGACAAAGAACTATTTTTTTCCTGTACATAAAGGCCCCTGAAATGCTCAACTGTCTAACTTTCAACAAAATTAAATTTGAACAACATTTCTGTACAGATGAGGGTAACCTGCATTGAACATTTTTGTACGTGTTTCCAAGGCCTGCAAGCTCAGTGTACAAGCTCAAGCTTTGTGCTTGTTATGGTGAGCAAGCTTCGCTGCAATCACCCTTCTGCTTTATTGAAGAAATGTTACCCTGAAAGGTTAAAGAAGGGAGGCTAAAACATCACTTATTTCTATTGTTGTATTACAAAAACTATATTTATATAGTGGATGTCTAGATGCTGTGCATTTTTTATATACAATTATCACATGTTCTTAAAAATCATTAAAATCCTAATCTAGAATTTTTAACCTTAAGGTAAATTAATTTTGAGGCATAATTTTTTTTAATTAAAAAAAAGCAAGACTGTATGTACTGGATTTGATCACTGTATCTGTAGCTATGATCACTATATATATTTTTAAATGCACATGTATCTCCCTTTCCCAGATTTGTTACAATAACCACTCTGTTTCAGCTTCATTTTAAATCCATGCTTCAAATAATTGAAAAGGAAATGAAATCATATTTAATGTCTAATAAAGATTTTTAAAATAAAGTGACTTGAATCTTTTCTTAGCAACGTGAAATGTGCATTGTAATATCTTTCACAACAAAGGGCTACATGAATAATGTGATTAACATTTTAATTTCCCTTGATGTTTACATAAAAGAAGGTATACTGACGTATGACATCACTGAAACTGTAAACCAAGCAATAGAAAAATTTTAGCAGTTAAGGAGTCTGAAAGTACAGGAAAACCTCTCCTAGATATATTGACCCTCCTTGTTCTTTTGGCAACTCATAACTTTTCCTATTGCAGTTCAAAATACAGCCTACAGAATCAAAAAGTTCTTGGTGTTTTGACAATAAAATAAGGATTGTGTCTTTTATTTAATTCTTTTTGATCACCAAGCAAAATGAAATCATAATCCCAGGCTTGAGCTTGAGCACTGCAGTACTACAAGTAATATTTAATAAATAGCTTTTACAAACATACATTCCACTTTCTTTTTACAGATTAGATCTGATGGGATTTTTATGTGCATGTGTGGCACAACATGAAAGTCATACACAAGAGAAAATACCTAATTATTATTGCTTGGTGATACATGTTAGATTGAATTCCTGTAGCAGTAACAAATATTCCATTCATTTCTCAGAGATATTTTTAAAGTTTTTTTTATTCTTTCAGTGAAGATTTTTTTGTAATGCACACAAGTGAAGAAAAATATAATCTCTGATTTTTTACTATCTTTATTGTTTTGCTTTCTAATAATCCCTTTTCTTTCATGCCATCTTTTCACCTTACATTATTCTAAAATAAAATACATCAGCAAGATTCAATGTTTTCAGGAGAAATTAATCTCAAAGATCTTCATAAAAAAAAAATAGTAATGGAACGATTTCATTTTGTGACTTTCAAATGTTAATATTCAGACACAATTACTAAATTAATTTTACCAAAAAAAAAAAAAAAAAAAAAGAAAGTTTCATAGATTTTTTTGCTGTTGCTGTAGATTTTACACATCAGCTATACTAAGCAATGGACTGATCCTAAGAGTTGCTGGTTTGGGATGTCTCTTTTCACCCTAACCTGGCCTTTTTTTTTTTTCTTCCATCCTCCTCTTCCCCCCTAAAAAGTGCCATAAGCTCTATAAGTATCCAAGTACAGATGTATTACAATTTTCTTGAATTACTGGTTACCTTTGACAGATAAGAATGTAGTATCTTTGGTTTCTTCTTGAATTTTCTGGTATCTTTCTGCACTTTTAGGATTAGTTGGTTGAGAGGTTTGGGGTTAGGTTTTTTTGTTTGTTTTTTTACTGATATATTTTAGCCAGGGTTTTTTTGTGTCAGTATGATTTTATACCTTGTGCCCAGAAAGTACATTTTTTGGACCCTATTAGTGGCAGTATTTGACATGAAAAGCCTTTCTGTTTCTTTTGAAATTTGCTCTTCTCCTTTTCTCTACAGACAAAGGAAAGTATTTAGGGTTTGTAGATTGTCCAGCTGAACAATGTAGCTAAATATTTGAAGCATGATATTGGCAGGGGGTGGCTGAGAGCAACATAAAGCAGTGACTAAGTTTTCCTCGGGTTTGGATGGTTGGTTGGTTACTTGAACAGGGTTTTTTTGGTGAGTTTTTCCACCTCAAACGAGAATTATCACCACTAGTTGCTTGTTGATTCTTACTCTTGAAACCAGCCATAAACTTTACAAGGGCAAGACGTGTGTGATGAGTGCCTGTGAGGCCAGCAAGGTTTTTATTATTATCATTTGTGATAACTTCATGCAGAAAGAGCCACACGTGCTAAATTACCATACTACTATGAGCAAATTTCTTCTGTAGTTTCAAACAATTACTTGGAGCTTAACTAAGTAGCTTCACATCAAAATTCATTTAAATACTCGTTTGGTCATGCTTCATGCCAAGAATACATCCTTATCTTTTCTGCACCCGGCATTGGTAACCTACCTGAACTTGCTACTATGAAGTTTCTAATAGAGTGCTTAGCTGTTTTGTATTCCACCCTTACCAGATATTAAATACTGAAGTGTAGACTTCTATTTTTTACTTTATTTCCCATTTCAGTGTGCCCTTTACCACAGAACGTGCATGTCTTCCCTCTCCACTATTTTTGAAAACATTTCCTGTTACTCCTGCTTGCTTCTCGCCAATGGCCAAGAGGAGCTTAGAATTAGGCACCTGTATTACCCAAACCACCAGCAGCACTGACAATTTAACATTTTTTTTAAAGCACACAAATAGATTGGCCTCTGAAAATGTTCTCTATCAATTTTGTGTAAAAACAAATAATTAGCTGCAAATCTACTATCAGGCTTTTAAAAGTAGATCTTTATGTCATTTATATTTTGAGTGGTAAATGAGCCTTGTTGGAGTTCATCCAATGAACCTAAAAACCTCTTTAATATGCTGTTACCCAAATAAATATGAATTGCACCAGCCTTGACGTTCTTTCGGTTTCACTGTTATATCTTTGAGTGCAAACCTTTCCTTACAAAGAGAAACTAAGAATAAGGCCTATATTATTCCTACTGAATAGAGGAATTCTACTGGGTTCATGCTGGGGACTTTGTTTGGGTTTGTTTTGTTTTAAAGTAAATTTATTTGTGTTCCTGTATTTTGTAAAAGAGACTTTCATTTAAATTTCCTGGATCTATTTCACATTTCAACTTTCTATGCTGAATCCATTCCCTAATTATCCAGAGGATGTTGAGAAAATTATTAAAATGCAGTACTTAATTGTTTACTATTGGGCTTTTCTTCACAGAGACTCTTGGATATTTGCCATGTCTATTTTCACGTCTATTTGATGTCTCCAAAGTTTTCTGAGTCTTCTAAGGATTATGTAGAAGTTTTTTTAAATGAAGCATTGAAAAAATTAATGCAGAGGGTATATTTTAGAGGAGATCTATTCCATAACGAAAATAGGAATTATGTTGCTTTGTATATTGACAATTATTTGCTTAGATTATTACTTCTACAAAAATTTTGAAAATGTTTGCTGTTACCTCACTTTGTAGTAAAGTGTTCTAATATGCTAAGGCAATTTTTGTTGAGCAGAAGATTCTCCAAATAATGTGTATCATTCATTTGTTTCAGTGGTTTCATATTTGTGTTCTGCATCTGACTTACTTGAGTTGTTAAATAACAAATTTTATTTAAACTGGTAAATTATGAAGTTTCTTAAGGCATAATTTAATAGTGGCCTTCAGCTACTGTTTGACTTTCCATTTCTCTAAATGAAAATTTAGATTTCTGTTTAACCAAGTTCGAGGGTCATTTCCAATTAGGGGTATGGATTTGATGTTTTCATTTACTGTAGTAGCCTGTTAAAAATACAACTTTTAAAAATACAGATGAGAGGTTATTTGCCTGATTTTTCAAAATGATGCTGGCTATCATTAGCTTTCATATAGACTTGGAATTGCTCTGAGTTAATACAAAAGACTGTTAAAGATTTACATCTATGTAATAACTTAAGGGATTCTGTGATATTGTTATCAGACATATAGTCTGATAAACTTGCTAATATGCAATTTAGATAAAAGTAGACAAGGCTGTAAGAAATATCCGTGAGATCTACCCAGGGAAGAGATGAGCAGAACAATGTAGGTATAATTTCATGATGTTACATTCAAAATAGTCTACTGAAGAAATTATATGAGTCATTCATGCTCCTTATGGGCTCCAAATCAATATAAGGGGGAGAAAAACCCTCTTGTCGATAGCCAGTAGTAAATCTTTTTAAAAGACCGCTCTATTTATTACATATTCAACATTTAGAATATGGTAATTTTTTTCCTAGAACTCTAATATGAAGCCAGTGAAACAAAACAATAACACATCTTCTGTTGTAATACTGCATTAAGTCTTTCACCTTATCTCAGAAAATTAGAGTTCAGGAGAAAATTAGGATCAAGGAAAAATACTTGAGGAATAGGATTTAAGACCAAGGAAAAGGAATAAAATACATGGAGGAAGTAATATTCAATCAGTGCATACAAAATTTCTCTGTTTCAGAGAAGATAAAGCAAGACCCTCTATAAACTCTAGGGCATAGTTCAAGAATGTAAATGCTTGAAAGATTTCAAATTAAGAACTATGTTTTTCCTCAAAATACAGCCATCTGGGCTTTACTTTTGCCTCAGAAGTCTCAATGGCAAGGATTTTAGCAGTCTTTAGAAGAACTCACATTTCGACAGGTAAGAACAGCCAGTGATAGAACAGATACATAATTTTAAAGCTCGTTAGTCTGATCCAACACAGCCTTGCTCTGTTGCCAGCCTAAAGACCATCCTTAGTTTTTCCCAAGTGCTTCCTTCTAATGTTGTTTTAGTTTAGACCAACCTAGTATTTTTATTTCAGTGCAATTGAAATATCTACTTTCCCCAAAATAGCAATGATGTAGAGTGAGTAGTACCAATATTTGCACTTACAGGAAAAATTCAGGGCTGTTAGCATTGAACCATTTGGCTGACAGTGCCTACTTTGTGTAGCATATGTGATTTGTCAGTCATCCATGAAATAGGCATCACTGAGATTCCGATCTCCATTTATTGTTCAGTCTTCTGAGAAAATACTGGTCTGCTGATCCAGATTTCTCAACATTTTGTATTCTTGTATAGCATCTACTTGGTGCCTTGAAAGGATTATTTTATATTTTCAGTTTGCCCAGCTCTGGTGAGCTGCATAGGCATGGTGTACTAATTGAGATACAAATTGTGTAAGATAACTGCTGATTTAAAGTAATTGAACCAAGCTCTTGATTTTACAGGTTGTGGAGTACCAGTGCTTCACAAGGAGTGTGATCAGACAGCAAATGATCCCTGCATATACGTGACACTGGTTGCATTTTTTGTTTGCTTCCTTGTTTTTAACCTAATACTAATGTAAGATGAAGACTGGCACATGTGATTTTCTTTTCCCAGGTGAGGCCCTACCACAAGATTAAAAGATTGTGATCATTCTAGATGGACTAATCAGTAGTTTTCTCATGCAGAGTGGAGCAGCTTTCTTAACAGAGATTAAGAAGAACCCACTCTTGAGGATATTTTCCCAAGTGGCTAACTCAGTCTGTTCTGAGGTACAAAATACTGATTTCTCTTTCTTGGAAGAATTTGAACTGAAGTGGGATCCTCCTGCACACAAGAGTAAATTAAAACTGCATAACCCCCTCTTTGGTTAGGACCTAGTTTAGTAAGCATGCTCAAAAAATGATCCATGGATAGGGTGTACAAACAAGACAAGCAGAGATTTGTGGATCGTGAGCTAGCTGGAACAGGCAGTGCTGGGCAAACGAAGAAGTTTTTTAGACACTCAGAAACTCACTGTTGGAAAATGATGTATCTATATTTTGATTGGTAAAATAATGGAAAGATTATTTTATAGTTAGTGTCATGCACATTCTCACCCCATCACTGATGGGTGTTCATGTAATAAGCTCTCGAGCACATGCCTAGTGCTTGTTTTTGCACATGTGAATTTTTTTTAAAATCTAACTTCCAAGATTGAATGAAAAAGGAATTGAACTTGATCTTTTAGCATCAAATTTGGCTACTAATAATTACCTCTTGACAGACCCTTATAAATAAAGCATCAAATAAAACTAAAAGTCAATCAGCTAATGTAAAGAAACGCATCTTATGAAAACTAGATTGAAGAAATACAGAGGAATTTATTTTCAATATAGTTGTTATAATAAAATGATGTCTATTTAGTCCATGTATCAATTTGTTTGTATATATGTCTGAAAGTGCTTTCCTCAGACCCTGCATAGCAGGGTTTAACAAATTGCCAGTCTTGGTGCATCCCAGATTTCACCACATTGAGTGTACCTCTGAATTGTGTTGTTCCCATGTACTCCCAACCCTGATTTTTCAGTTGAAATTTTTCAGCAGCCAGCATACTTACATTTTTCTCTTCCCCCAGGAGAGTGGTATGTATGCCTTTCAGTTCATTCACTGATAGATAATTCTAATAGCATAGGACTCTGTAAGAGGACAGATCATGACATATTTGCAGACAACAAGATTTCAAAATCCAGTACACAGAAGGTAAGGTGTTCTTACTGCTGTATTCCTGTTTTGAGTTTTACCCATACTAGTAATCTGAAGAGCAGTAGCCCACTCAATTTCTGGCCAGTTGCTCATGCCAGTGGCCATATCCATATTACTGGGCTCTTTAAAACTGCAGAACAGGACAGCTGCATCTGCATTGTCAGCTGGGCCTGAGCTACCCCCTGAGCCATGCCAAGGGTGGCTTGGGAGAATGCTGCTTGTCCTGGACCTAGTGCAGGGACTCTGCTGTCAACAATTTAACAGCGTCAGCTCCGGGCTTCAAGTCTGCAGCTCTCTGCCCTGGCACATTTTGGTTTGCTAGCATAGACACAGCTTTTGCAACAAACAAAACTGAAGCTGCCATTGTTCTTTACTTCTGAAACTGAGATATCTTATAGTAAGGTATACTATGTAAAACAAGGAATATATTCCACAACAATGTCCTTTCCTAGGAAGTTCTAGGGGCAGAGATAAATCCTAGCTAGTTTGTAATAAACCCTAAGACAGCTCAGTTCACTTTTGCTCAGCCTCCAAATTATTTGAGTCTTTATTCTGTCCACTAAATAATGAGAAAATGCTGAAATGCTTAGAATGATAATAAAAGCTTCTCAGGGCCACATTAAAGATCCTTGAAGGAAGAGTTGATGTGGCAAATAAACCAGAAAATACAAAGTTTCAAACTGATGAGAGTTGAAAGAAAACAATGTAACATTACAAGAAGGTGAACAAATTAACATCTGTCAGAAAGATTCACAGTACATCTCAATTATTGCTACAGTGTTCTGACCTGATAACTACCTACAGTTTGTCGTAGTCAAGTGCTGGCTGCAGTTGCTCCCAACAAATCTCTTTAAAGGTGCTTGAGAGATGTCACAAAGGACATCTTACATCTCAGAATCATAGAATATTTTGAGTTGGAAGGGACCAGCAAGGACCATCAAAATCCCACTGCAGGCGCTGCGTAGGTCCTCCTCAAATATCTCATCATATGCCCAAGAGCATTTTCCAAACATTCCTTGAAGTCTGTCAGACTTGGTGCTGTGACCACTTTCCTGGGGAGCCTGTTCTAATGCCCAAGCACCCTCTGGGTGTCCTATTATCCAACCTAAACCTTCCCTGATACAACTCAGGCCATTCCCTTGGGTCCTGTCACTGTCACACAGAGCAGAGATCGGTGCCTTCCCCCCCTCTTTCCCTCACAAGGAAGCTGTCACTGCAGTGAGGTCTCCCCTCAGTCTCCTGCAGGCTGAACAGACCCAGTGCCCTCAGCCACTCCTCACACAGCTTCCCCTCAAGGCCCTTCCCCATCTTTGTTGCCCTCCTTGGACACTCTCTGATAGTTTAATGTCTTTCTTACATTGTAGCACCCAGAACTGCCCCCAGCACTGGAGATGAGGCTGCCCCAGTGCAGAGCAGAGCAGGACAATCCCCTCCCTTGCCCAGCTGGTGATGCTGGGCCTGATGCCCCCAGGACAGGGTTGGCCCTCCTGGCTCCAGGGCACTGCTGGCTCATGTTCAACTTGCCATTGACCAGGACTCCCAGGTCCCTTTATGTGGTGCTGCTATCCAGCATCTCATTCCCAGTCTGTCTGTACATTCAGGGTTGCCCATCCCAGGTGCAGATCCAGCACTTGCCTTTTGTTAAACTTCATACAGTTGGGTGATTGCCCAGTCCTCTAATTTGTCAAAGACTTTTTCAGACCTTACTGGGAACAGGAAGACTAGTGCATGGAAAGCACTGAAAAGAATCCTCAAACAGTGTTTGGTCACAAAGCTTCTTGCCAATGGCTTGTTATCTGGTGTAAATACGACTATGAGGAGGAAGGTGGAACACCCCTTTTTGAAAGAAGCAATATATAACTGAATCCTTTATTCATGGTCCAACAATAATATAACCTACTAAACATGCCAGATGCACTGTTATTAAGAGATATATGATACCAAATGCTTTGTCTCATTGTTTGATGAATAAAGGGACAGCCAGTATTTTCCATGCTTGGTGTAAGCCAAGTCTATTGTTATAAGTAATTAACTGGTCATTGAATTTTGTAAGAATGCAATATTTGTGCTGCTGGCTTCTTTCTGTATATTACCTAATGCATTGTAGGATCTATAAACCTAAAACACCACCCCACCATGAAAGGATGAATCCAATGCTAATGCTGAAGCATTCATCAGATGAGGAGCATTATTATTGTTTTCACTTAAAGGAGACAGCATTTAAAAAATAAGTTAGCACACCCCTGTGATCATTCAAGTGTGAATGGGACAGAGCCAGACAAGTGCCCTACCATCAGTTGCTTACAACCTGTATGGCAGTGGTTCACCTTGCAGTTTCATCATTGCTGGTGACATCTATTTGGAAATACTTTGTTTTTTTCTGTTTTTTGGGGGATGTCTTCACAATTATATTCAACTGCTACTATAATTGGCACTTGCAACTCAATATTTAAAACCAATTTCATACACATCCCATAGTCCTAACAGCATGTGTAATAGCAGAGCACTAGCCATCTCTTGTCATTAATTCCTGTTAACACTATCCACATTCACTATTTTTTAATAACTATTGTCAACTTTCTGATTCATCATAGAGTTGATGAATCAGAAAGACAACCAGCTGCCAAAAATGTCACAGCCAAATCTATCCTTATGCAACTATTTGGAAATGTGCCTTTTCTGTGCTACTCCGCATCAGAACAACCTGCACCAGTCCCATTGTTCCCTTTGATGAACTACCACTGCACACACCTTGTGAATCTGAGGCCCCCACCTGCCCTCTTGCTGCTGAGGCCAAGCAACTCTCATTTTGTCTATGACCACTATAAAGAAGTCTCAAAACAGCACAGATTTGCTATGCTCACCTGGCCTTCCCCTGGCTCTCTTTCTTCCATCTCACCTCAAAGTCTGGTATCTATTGTCACTGAGGTAGAAAGCAGACTCCCCAGTAGCCTCTTGATGCTCAGATTTACCATTTTTTTAAACCTTTACTCACTTAGTTCCCTTGGGGGTAAAGAAGGCAAAGCTTCCTGAAAGACTCCAGAAGTTCATCAACACAACCAGTAGTTATCCTGCAGGTGGAGATTTGGCACCAATACACAAATGATACTTAAGTGCAATAATGCCTTCAAGGAAGTAGGGAAAAAAAACCCCCTACAATTACAAGCTTTACCAGGAATGTATCCCAGAGGGAACAAAATAAAAGCACTGTGCCCTCAGTAACTGGATTGTTGATAAATGACCCGAGGGGAAAAAATAAATCTAGTGACATTCAAGACTTGCTTGCACATGCAAAAAAATTTGCTGTTTCTCTCTTGCTCCTATTCCTAGAAAAATGTGTCTCCTATGTTGTGCAAGATATCTTCCTCCACACCCACCCACCCACCCAGATTACAGGATGAGACTACTTTCCCCCTCCTGCCCTTCCCAGCTCTGCCCCGTGACCCCCCAGATTGTCTTCCACAAAGCATCGCTGCTGTGCAATCACTGCAGAGTGTTCACACACTCCTCCTGCACTCAGCCACCAGGAACTTTCCAAGCTCATTCTGAGATGACCCCCAGCTGCGGCAGTAGCATCACTCCTCCCTCTTGTGAATAACATGCAGCCATCTGTAAGATGACAATGAACAGAATCACAGAAATTCACTACTGCTACTCCTTTCTTACTCAGTTATTCTAGATGCACCTGACATACGCCACATGCTTTGTCTCAAATAGTTATGAACCTCTTCAAGAGTTCACATCTTCCAACTTCTTACAGAATATGCCAGACATGTACATATATATGTATATGGGACATCAGAAACTAGGAAGGGTTTGGTTTTGTTTTTAGAAATTAGATTTATTATTCCTATTCTAAAGAAAGCTTAGAATGGCCTTCCAGCTTTGTCTTACAGTGGGGCAAAAGTTCCTGTTCTGCAATCTTTATTTTGCAAGGAACTACAGTAATATTTTATAGCCATTTTAGAAATAGACTGAGGACTTTGACAAGATCACTCTTTCCAGTCACTGCATTGTCATCTTAAATTATATTGCTCTCCATTAAATTGTTCATTATTGGAAGATTCATATCAAACAGCTTAGTACCTGAAATTGTCCAGTATAAATTCAGTTTTTATGGGCTTCAAGTCTGAAATTTATTTCTGAATGAGAATGGAAACAGTGATAAAACAATTCCTACAAGTTATACTACCGTGACATAAATGCAGTACTAAAACTAAGCACAATGGCCTCACACAATCAGCTTAATTTTTTGAGCATGAATTTGAATTACTAGCTTAATCCTTATCTTAGCAGGTATGCAAATATGATTTTCCACTCATATTATTATTATCAATAGACAAAGTTAAAACTTAGTGTTAGTTAAGTCAGTTTTCACCAGAACTCATTTATAGCCACTTTGAAGATGATTGTGAGGGTACTTTGCTGTATTAGTCAAACACCTGTTAGTCCCCATCATCACAAAGGGCATAATGTATCAAAACAGTTTATTTCTTACACTGTCCATTTTCTATGGGAAAACCATTGAACTATTTAATTCTGATCTATTATAAATGCAGAACTGGACATCCTAGAAAGCAGGTGCTGGCAATTTGGCAAGCCAATTTGGCTATAGCTAAGCTTGATTAGTTTTAAAACAAAGCAAAATATTAGAGAGAACAGAAGCAGAAAATTTTTGTTTTACCAAAAATAATAGCACTGAACATTCTAATGACTCTCCTGACCACTATGTATGCAGCAATTTAACTAACAGTGAAAGTATTCTTCACATTTTCTTACAAATACAAGAAAGATAACAAACCTTGAGCCAGGAGGGTGGCAGAGTTCTTACTACACTGGAGTTGTTTATAGACAGCCTCCTGTATATTTAGTGCTTTCATTCACATACAGAATTTTACTGTCTTATTTAATATAAATGGACATTGTTGGCTAAATTGTTGCTTTTCCCAATTCCACTAGAAATTTAACTTGCATGTTATTTATTCTAGTAAGTGATCTTTATTTTCTTGCTAGTTCTTTTCTCTCTCCCTAGTTGTTTGGTTTTTTTTATTTTTGCAGTTATGAACAGACCAAGTAACTCTCAAACTTTTAAGGGTTGAGCAACATGCACCAAAACAACCTAATTTTCACTGCTGGTTAGCACAAGGGTTAATTTTCCATTCGGATTTCTGTTAATTGGTTGCATCTTATCTGCAGTTCAGAAAAAGCTGCCTTTGCCATTGAACAGACAAAATACCAAGTGTAACCTTGTGCTGACACATGCAGTTAGCCCAAGGTGAGTTAATGATAGACCAATAGTGGAAAGTGACAACCAAGGGGAATTGTCTTGTTTCTGATACATTTGCCTCCTTTAAACTTAAAAAACTGTCTTAACATCTGTCGTGGTTTAGGAATGGTCCTCCCCAATTCAGTGCCCCCACTGAGACTCTCCCAAGGTGGATGCCACTTGCTCACTCTCGTCAATTCCCCTTGTCCTTCCCACACCAGGGATGGAGTTGAAAATTGGAGGTACAAAAGGTTAAAATCACAGGCTGAGATAAGAAGAGCTTATCCTCACTGGAAACAGCAGTGAGGTAAGAAAAGAACAGTAACAGCAACAATACTAATGCCAAAAGTGCACCCAGAGTGGGTGATTTACACACAAAATGCTCACCAAGGCTGAGATAACTAAACAGTGAGGGATGAACCCCAAGCCCACCACTGGAAAGGGACATGCTCCTCCTTGGAGCAGAAGAGTCCCTTCTCCCCAGCCCTGGGACCCCGGCCATGAGGTAAGATGGTATTGAATAACATTTGGGTCTTGGACTTGCCCATACAGCTCCAGGCTCTGCCCCCTCACAACTACTGCAAAGAATTAACCCTGTCCTTGGCTGAAACTTAGAAACCCTCACCATTTTCTTTTTAATGTACCTTGAATTACCCATCTGCTACATCCCACAAAAGGACATATACTGCTTTCAGGGATCCCTCCAAGCCTTGTGCTCAAGTGTGAAGCAGTCAGTCATTAAATACTGATGATACAAGTTTCCTTATGGCAGAGATGTGACACCTGGCACTTCCAACTGCCACTTCAAAACTAAAATACTTACATACTTCCTGAAGGTGCTCTGCAGATCACCACCTGCCCACGAAGACTCTTGCTACATATGTCTGAATGTGTGACCATTCTAATTTTAAAAAACATGTTCTAGAACTTGATACAGTGCCTTGAAGATTTCTCTGAGAATTTGACACATAGAGAAAAAATATAGGTAAGCATGACATTTTCAAAGCACTTTTGAAAAATCAGAAATGTTAAGTGAATCAGCAGGGTAGTGTGTTTCACTGCACTTTAGCCACATGGATCTTTTGTTAAGTGCTTCCAATGGAATTCTGGCACTGAGCCGAATCTCCTAATCTGGCTGGGACAACAGAAGAATTTTGTGCCAAAATTACTAGGTCAAGGTATTGTGCAATTAGTTTAAGGACCCAACTTTTGCCCACCTTTTAACCATTTATTAAATCTCCTTAAATTAATCTCCTTAAATAAGACTGTCCAGAGAAGTGTCTTCTGATGCTCACGCCTAAGTTAAAGTCTAACTAATAAGGGTCATTTCAAGAGCTTCAAGTGCCTAGATAGGATTAGGCAATTAAACTCTTGATGATCCACACAAAATCATTAGAGTATATATACACACACACAGAGGGACAAGAAACTCATAAACTGAAAAAATGCTTACAAACAGCAATTCAATGATTCTGTGAAAGGGTTCAGATGGTTCAACTTCCCACAACCATAATTTCTAATAAATTTTCAACAAGGTCCATCAGAAAGCAAATCAGAAGTAATGTGCATGATTACCAAACACATATCACTGGGTAACACTAAGGACTTCCCTTCTCATTGTCTACAATTTCTGTTATAGCCCTCTCCCTTGCATCACCAAAAGCAGAGCATCGATTTAAATTTTCTAACAAAACTAAGTTCATGCTGCAGAGAACAGCCTCCTCTTCTGTGGGTGTAGCAAGCCTATCATAAAAGTCTAAGTGACATTTATATCAATGCAGGTCTTAACTCCTATTCTAGCTAGCAGAGAGAGTTTTGGCAATCAAGCTTCAATTTTCAAGTGTAGATATGCTTGGCTTTTTTTTGGTTTTAATTTAAAAAGGCAACTAGAGACTTCTTCCCAAAGAATGAATAGAACGCCAGGTCAGGCAACAGTCATTTATTTATTGACTTAAACAAGCAAAAAGTATCCTCAGACATAATGGCTACCACTTGAGCAATACAAATCAATGCTACCGAAGAACAGGGAACATCTTTTCTTTCACCCCTCCCATCCCAGAAGTAACAATAGAAACACCAGGACCCCTAGAGAAAAGAGAAGGAGAAAAATCATAAAAGGTACTTAGAATGAGCTGCAGAGTTGAAACATGGACACTAAAAAAATCATTAGCTAATCCACCACATCACCACAATTACCTCAAAACCAGCTTTCATTGTTCCACTTCCACCAGGTACCAAATATATAGCACTGTTTAACAGCGATTTCAATGTATTAACAACTGTCCTCAGCTGAAGAACAGTAATTACTATTTATATTAAATTCGAGGCTACAGATAGAAAGAAAGGTTTCCATAGACTACAGTGCACATTAATGAAAAGAGAGTGGGGAGAAACAAAGCTACTTTTAAATTACTGTACGTCTCTATCAATCAAGCAATTTGTTCTGTACTGATAGCTCACTGAAGACACAATATCCTGTTAGAGTATGGCAACTCTACTCACCCTGTGACAGTGTATCTGATGAATGTATCTATGAAGAATTTATCTGTAAATCCCCTAAACTGTAGGCCCCTGAAAATCCCAGTTTGCTGCTCCTGTGTGCGTGGTTTTCAATCAGACATCGGCAAAAAAAAGCAAACACACGGCATGCAAAACAACTGTTACTAAATAATTTAGTCTGCCTTGTAACAGTCAAAGATGTGAGTATGGCATTCCTCAGATTAAGAGAAAACATTAGGAGTCTTTAGTTTTGCGGGCAAGGAGACCTTTTATTTTAATCCATTAAAAGAACCCAAAATAGTCAGCAGGTGGCCACATCTATCCATGTTTCATTAAAATCACATAAAACCTAAGTACAAAAGCACCACTGATTATTGCTCTAGAAAAACTGCATGAAAAATTCCAATACACACAGTAAAAACATCACCATATGCACAAGACATAATTTCTTAAAGCAAGTGTATGGAATGCTGATCCAATTTTACACATACCTTGCAATATTAAGTTGATATTTATATTACTTGGCAACAATGGGAATTTCTAAAAGCACTGTTATGAGAAGGGAAATGTTCATATACAGTTTAATATGTCAACTATCATAGTCCTAAAAAAATTAGCATTTACAAAATACTTGATAAAAATATCTTTTAAAAGTTGTCCAAGAGGTACATAAAATCAACCCAAAATTTTCATGGTATTTCATTCATTCTTGTCACCTACAGATTCAGTTTTCTGAGCCTGTGGAGAAAAAAAGAAAGAAATTAAATTACTATAGCGACATGCTATTCGGTACCTAAACACCCAAGCTATCCTTACTCCTTGGATTTCTTACTTGCACCAGCTCCAAACCTGTGTCCACAGGATATCTACACGAGCGGAACAGTTACAGTCACACACTTGTCTCAACTTATGGCTCCCAGCTTTTCAAAAGCAATACAAGCCTTACCTGTCAGCTTCCATGGTTCACACTGAAAAGCACCACACTACCACCTGTTCCTATCCACTGCACACATGCTGAATGCTCTACCGCACCCTTAACTTTCACTGTTTCAATCTGCCCTTTTACTGACAGTGTGCTGGGTGGGGCACCTCTGGATGTTGAAACACTAACAGTAGAGCGAGATGAGAATCTGCAATAACATTATGGGCAATAAAAAGAAACATTATGAACATGCTAACAATGTCTGAAAAGCTGAATAATTAAGAAACACTGATTCAATCAGCAGGAGGTATGTGTGGAAAGTACCTCTTCAGCTTTATTTTCACCATTTTCAGATGGTGTAGTACCTTCCTTTGCAGCTTCTTGCTTTTCATCCTTCTTCCCTTTAGCACCTTTGCTGGCCTTTGTTCCAGGTTCCTTCTGACAGAAGATTAAAAACATGGCCATAGACCTTGTATGAGTAGCCAGAACCCTGCATCTTTATCAAAACAACTTTCACATGAACTAAACAGCAAGTCTTGGCAAGTTTCATGCGCTGGACTGAAACAGAAAATCATCTAAAGGCTACCTGAAAGCTGTAAACCCACATAAGTTACATAGAGACTCAACATTTCTAGAAAATGGTGGTGCCTGCTTCTTTAGTTTTTCTGCAAATTTTTTCAGGGATACAAAACCCTGCCAGACTACTTTGGTTGGGCTGTCCTATGAGGTATATACAGCATATCTGTGTGAACAAATGCAATTACAGTATATTGAAAGCTTATTCAGCCAAACACAGACACCACACTGTTTGTGTAACTACAGCACTACACTTTCAATTAATATAAAATATTAAATTATATTTTAAAAATTAAGCTTTTTTGTTGGCTGTCCTTTTGTTACTCTGATAACATCTGTGATGGTCACTCCATGTCAACGAAAGAACCAGCCAACACACTAGGGAGGCAAACTGATAAAAGTCCATCTGCAGCAACAGAAAGCAAAGAATTTATCAAAAGGAATTATTTTGACAGCCACAATTTAATTTTGAGATTTGCTCTTAATTTCTATGTTGAAGGCTACTATTTTTCTATAAATCCTTTCTCTATGTACTTATTTCTGTTTGTGATCTAAAGGTTAGCAGAAACATAGGTTAAGCAGTTAAAGTCCAATGGGATAAAATTTAAATGGTATTGCATTTATTATTTTACATTAGTATTTAAAGTAGTTCTGATAAACACTAGATATCTTCCATGCAATCATTTGCTCCAAGTTCTCCAAGCAAATGGCAATAATAGTTGTGAACAGGGATATTAAGATCTGCCTTCCTTCATTTACTACCCTTCCCCACTGATGCCCATACAGGAGTGGGACAGAGAGGAGACCAGTAATCCAGTAATCCCAGTTCCAGGGCAGCCTGAATTACTCCTTCCACCCCTCAGCTTCAATGTTACATAGCAGCTTAATTTGGAAGCTTACAGTTGATACAAACACAGTTAAAACTCTTCACCTACAAAAGAACAAACTAAGGAGTTGACTTAGCAAATTCATAGCATGCAAGCTTTTAACAATAAAAATTATCTGAAATCTGCACCATTTTTCATTGTTTACTAGCAAGTTCAGAGTATACACTTGCTGTTTTCTGTTGAGGAGACCAAGATTAATATACTCCTTAAAATGTGATCCAGTTAGGGTTTGGAAAAAAAGATAACTGTATTAAAAAGTTACTTACAGTAATATCATAAAGGATTTGAGTCACCCAAAATAAGCTTCAAATGTATCTCACACAACTTAGACTGGGTCCATGACACCAAGCTCATCCCACACACATGTGAAGCTACAGAAGCTGTCACATTCCCTTCTTTATTAATACTCTTTTTAAGAGGGGAGAGCAGGATAGACTCAGAAAGACTTACTGGTAATTTTATATGATAAATCAAACAGTGTTTAAAGTCAGAGTTTTACTTTACATGTGGACTTTGTATCCTGGCACTTGCCCAACTGACATGACAATAAAAGGACTTGAAAAATGGAAGTGTGAGGAGTGCTAGACGCAGCGTCCAGCATGGGAGCTTTTTTCCCCCAATAAAGCAATTGCTCTTATTCAACATTCCCCTTAGGCACAAATAAATCTACAGTTTCTGAAGTACATGATTTATATGCAAAAATCCTGAAAAGGTATTTCAAACACTAATAAGATTTTAATTTGACTGTAACTGGCCCAGAAAACCCAAACCATTCAATTTAAATATATTTAATTTCACCTTTAATTATAATTGTACATTCTCAGCAGCAGCCAGGCTTCAAGAACAGATAAGAGTTTCTCAGTACAAAATGAAGTATTGCACCTCTAGACAAGGAAACAGAATGATACAGAGTAATCTCAAATGCTTTTGTAGAAATTGCTAGGTCTCAGGAAGAGTTTACTCAACCAAGCCTGTACTTTTCAGGAAAGGTGTAGTAAAGGTAAAAATTCTTCTAAAACTAGCAATTCACTACAAACTAACATGGTCTGCATATCAAACAGGCAAGACATTTTCTTTGGGCCAGTAATGAGGCCAGGAAGGGGTGGAACAGAAAGAAAAGAATGATCTAATTTGCGTTTTTCATCCAGGGAGGGGGGGCAGGGAAGCCCATGCCTCAAAAAAAATGCTGTGAATTGAACTGTTTGCAACATAAAGAACGAGTATACTTGCTTACTATTGGCTAAAACGATGGTAACTAAAAAGGAGTATTTACCTTTGTTGTTTTCCTTGGTTTGGGTTCAGGTTTTGGTGGAGCAGGTTTCTATAAAACATTTTTAGTTGCACAACATGTTAGACACATAACCAGAAGCCAGCCTCCTCCACACCCTGCTTCCCCCCCCATCCTACACCTTTCCTACTTCCTGCTCAATAGTATCCATCTAAAACAGCCTGAAAAACCTTACTGCACAAATGCACCTCATCTCTCAACACACCTGTTTGCATTAACCCACTCATCTAGAACTGAAGGCAACTTGGGGGTCACTCTACGACTAAAACACTGAGATTAGTAGGAACTATTAAAAAATCCCCCATCAGCTAGATTCTAACAGAGAAGAGGAAATAAAACCAAGTACTAGCAGTGGCATCAAATGAAGTCCTTGAAACACAGCTCCTTCTCCTTTCCAGAGAAGTAGCTGCATTTCCACAACTAACATCAGCCTGCAAAATGAAATAAAGTCAATACTGCACCTAACAGACAGTTTTGCACTGAAGTGGGGAAATATATCTTTTGTCAGAACAATCTGAAAACCTGAAACCAAGAAAACAAAGATAACTTAATTGCTAGAGTTCCTAAATTTCCCTCACAAGAATAAAAATCGAATCAAGCAAAATGTAAAGAACTTGTTTGGTCTGAGAAACCATATGTGCTTAGAAAAGAATTCACCAGGAGGTACTACACATACTTACAGCTGACAGTCTTGCTGATCGTCTTGTGGGCTACAGGGACAAAAAAAAAAAAAAAAAAAAGAACATTTTTACAGGCTTACAGGAAAAACTATCCAAAGCAACATAGTATCAGTCATTCCATAGGACAGCATAAAATATGCATCTATAAAATTGTGTCTATTGCCAAACACAGTTCACATCTCATCACCTTGGACACTTAAAAGTTTAAAGGGACGGAGTGATGTGAAAGTTAGAAATAAAAGTTGTGCAGGAATTATACCATCTAAACTGATGCCTCCTTGGGACTAGCTAAAAACATAAGTCAGACAAAATTAAGGAAGTAAAAAGGTGTTATGTTTATTGATGGCCTTCAGGTACATTTCAGGGAGATAAAGCCCCCCCAGGGGCTATACCTAAATTTAATGGATGAAAGGTCAGGGGTTTTCATACTTTCATAGGTCTGGTCCATTTGCATATTGGGGGTCAATCTTCCAATTACAGCTTCAGGTAATGAAGTAATTTACTCCAAGTTTGCTCCTTCCCAACTCACTTTTGTTTACATCTCTCTGGGCCTGAGACAGTGAGGTGTCCTTGACTTCTAGCCCTAGAGAGGAATTGTTTTGTCTGACCAAAATGGGAAAGTAGTAGCTAACATCCTACATGGAGTTCAGGGTTATACACTAAAGAATTGCAGGATTACAAATGCATGGAAAGTATAAAAGCTAAAATTGTAAGGCATCAAAAGCTCCACACAGTTCAATACCTCACACACACACACTCCTTTTACAACTACTTCTGAGTCCCTTCCTGGTCTGTGAAAGGTTCACAAATCCAGTAAGCTTGACTACCTGTGCAAAGGACTGAACCTTTTTCATACACACTTAGCACAATGTTTTTAGAATCTAGCAGATGTTACTTGTAATAGTGGGCACAAATCCCATCTGATTAACAGCTGAATAAAGTTAACATCCTTCTCTAGAGGACATCAGAGTGCTAAAATTTCAAAACGTGAAACTAAGTCCTTCCACTTCCTCAGTTCTCCACACACTTGCTCAGAGAGTCCAGGTGCACAAAGACAGCTGCAGGATGAGAGAGGGAAATTATTTCTTCTGTTTAAACACAAATCTCAAAAGGAAAGACTTGAGCCAGAGATTCTGCTTCTCTCCAGCTTTCTTTATCACTTCAACATACTTTCCTTGTTAGATTTTATTTCATCCTGCTTTTTGTCATAAATTTATTACTGAAGTCTTAAAAATACTTGTTAGCTCATTCACAATATTTTTTATTACTTAAATCAGATTCACCCAGTTAGACAGCATGGTTAATAAACTGAGCTGAAGTCTGGTCTACTCATAAAACTAGAATTACACCTGTGGCCAAAATAAAGGGACAACTAAACTGCAACAAATATCCAACATAACTCAGCTTAAAAAGAGAATGAAAAATACTTCTAATTATATATTAAGCTCTTAAGTTGAGCTGAAAAAACATGGCTCGGCACATCCTGCAACAGGAAAAAGCCCTTGTTAATACCTAAAGAATGCTGTAATTTGTGTTCATTGGAGCCATTCAAGAATTCTTAGTGGAAAGCAGTAGAGAATTGTTCAAATCTGCATCCAGCAAAATAGAAGTAAAAAAAAAAAAAAAAAAGATATTTTCAGCTATGAAATATTTATGCATCATTAACAGCAAAAAGGTAAACTTCTCTTTTCTTGGCAATTTAACATATCAACCACTAAAGAAGCAGCCCACCATTATTTTACAACAGGATAAACAAAACATTTCAGTTGGTCAGGTAATCAAAGAACCCTTAACTCAAGGGATCATCTTTTACAAATCTGCTTTCTTAAGCAATTATTTCTATCCCTTTAACATTTAGGAACTGAAATGTTTTGCTAGCATCTACCTTTTAAAGCCTAATATGTTGAATTAGAGAAGTTATAATTCTCTCCCCTACTTCCTGACTTTCTTATAACTTGTTTGCCACAAGAAAGCCAGCATAAACCATAAGGTCTTCAAAAATCCTTGACAGCTAAATAATTTTAATTGTCATTTGGAGTTTGTATGTATTTTTGTGTTATCTGATTATAAGAAAGGAACTAGAGCCAAGTCAGCAAAGGTCACATTTTCATGTGCTTTGGGAACCTCAGTCCCCTCCAAACAGCTGTACTAACCCAGAAATTAGCAGCTGACCCAGGAGTCTGTTTGACACTGGCCCACTAGCAAACATCTATGGAAAGGGTCTATGAAAAGGAGCAGACAGAACAACTCTGTACACACTCCCACTGCACCAGCTTCTGGCAATCTGAAGTTGCCAGCTCTCCAACCTGGATATCATAATCACATCATGTGTTTAAATAGTCCCCAAGGGTTATTTTCTAGACAAATCTCTTTAATAATATAGGACTCATTTACACTTTCAGTTTCCATAACATCCCATGTCAATGAGTTCCATAAGGGGATTATGCACCATGTGGAAAACAAAAAGCAAAATCTTCACCCTCTGCTGTCTCTCCTTGTAACTTCTTGCCTCTTACCTCCACTAGATTCCTCTTATTTACTGCTTTCATGAAGAGTAATTCCCTAACTGCCTTTCTTTGTGTTACTAATTATTTTACCACAACTCCATTATATAAAAGCTGAAGAATCCTAGAAAAACTGTGTTGTTTGGTTTTTAGTTTGGGCTACCTTTTTTTAAAAGCTGCTGTACATCCTCTATTTGTCCCTGTATTTTTATGTAATTTTACTGTACTTGGTATCCTTTTAATTCTATCATGGCCTCTATCAGGAGAGCTCCATTTAGTACTCCCTTATCTGAGAGCAAAAAAATTAATCTTGTGGTACACTGATGTTTACTCTCTCCTCTGGCATTTTCTCCTGTGTTCTAGTTGCTTTCTGTTTAGAACTACTGACATTTTCTAGTAACTATTCACTGTGATTTTACAATCTCTCCCCCGATTAACAGCTTTGTGACCACCACTGGGTCTTCCCCTCCCCATGTATTAATTTGCATTTCTCCATACTCAATTTCTTCTATTTTATTGCTCAGTTATTTGTCAATGACATAACAGACTTCTCAGCCTCTCTCACTTCTGACTACTCTGACAGCAAACTTTGTAAATTTTTAGTACCTTTTCTCCTAGAGATCATTAACAAATATATTCAGCAGCAAAAGCCCCCCCCCAAAAAAAAATCCAGTACTCCACTGATAATCTCCTCCTTTATGAAAATTAACTTTCACTCCTCCATTCTCTTCTCATAAGGTTACATGTTAGAAATTCTTAGAAAGATCCTCAACACTAGCTAGTTTCTTTAAGATCCTGCTTGGGGAACCTTATGAAAAAGTGCTCTTTACATGGAAGTAAACTACAGCACATGCCATTTGTTTACTTGCTATTTTCCTGACCAAATATGCTCCAAGATTTACAAAGAGAGCAATTAAATATTGCCCCATTCTTCTCAAGGTCCTGGTTTAAGTTTGTCTGCCACAAAAGAAGGCAACCTAAGAAAACAAATTCTCGTAATTCTTTACCTGTTTTTAAAATTCACATTAAGGGCTATGACAAACAAACTAGCAAACTTTATTGTAGATACCAAGATATCACCAGCTATCTTCTCTAACAGAATGTACTGTGTCCTTTAAACAAATCCAGTCAAAGAAAACACACAAATGTGTCAGCTGCTCCAGTTTAGAGTCTAGTATCTTAATTCAAGACACTCTCCCATCAGTCACTTAAGCTAAGAATAGTTTTGAAGTAGACTGGTTGAAGTGTGTGCATTAACCTTCTGCCAACCCACTAGAGGCAGAGCAACAGTTCCAGGCAGTAACACACTACACAAAATCCACCAGAGTTTGTCCATGAAAGCCCTAAAACTTTCTCAAATTTATTTGGTGTACTAATAAGTTCTATAAATCCTCAGTACCCCAAGACAAAATCAAGCCAGATAGGGTACAAATGTGGTTTACTGTCTTTATTCCCACTGAAAACAGCTCACCAGAAGTGCCAGAGAAACGCATAGTCTTCTGATACACATGACTGCAAAACTCCAATTAAATAATTACATGCCAAAACAAATTAAATATATATACTTGCCTCTTGTTTAGTTACTTTTGCTGCATCCTTGCCTTCAGCACCCTCTGGGGACTGAAACAAAATATTAAATCAGTGGTTTTATTACAGACTTAAAAGCACAGACAACAGCAAAACAAAGATTATGGTGAAGACTGACTGCTCTTCCACTTGCAACAACCTAAAGCAGCCTGACACATCTGCATTTGTATGTGCAAGCAGCACTGTACTCAAACCAGACTCCTTACCAAAACTAGCTGAGGCCTGAGCACCATGTACATACACATCACACCACTCACCACCCCTCAGAGTCCCCACAGACCATGAACTAAAGCATCCACAGGCTCCAGTGGAAGCTCCATCTCATCAGCTGTTGGTAGCACAACAGTAGGAACTGGAAATCTGAGGTTTGCTCTATAATGGCTTTTGATATCCCCAAGAAATTTAACACATTTTTTCCCAAACATGAATATAACTTGTTATGAGATGCAGTGAGATGAACAAAAAATACATAGCATTACTGAAGTGAATGATTTCTTTACCTTCTTTACTCCTTTTTCCTCCCACCCTCACTCAGCTGGAAGTTTTGAAAGTATCCTTACATCATATCTCACCTCCTCCATCAGGAGAGCATAAATCAGTAAAATACTGAGATATTGACAGGAAAGCTTGGGACAAACATGCATCTTCTCAAGAACAAAGTATCAACTTGAACGCTGTAAAACTAATCTTGCATAGGTACTAGAGAAAGGTTGGTTAAATTAAAGAAGGCGGGGCAGGTGAAATCAAGCTTCTCTTTTGTTTACAACTCAAGATGTGTAACTTTATATTTTGCAAACATTTGTGTTTCTAGGCAGGAGCAAGCAATTGCTGGATAAAAAGTGAGCAGCAGCAGTTAGAGGAGAACTACAAGAATGGCATATTTCAAAAAGGCATTTTACAGGCAGCAGAGAAGGCAATTTGGTTGTTGTTTTGTTTTACAATCAGTAAGGAAGCAGGCTGGTTATATTTTCCCTTTTCTTTCCATTTCAATCTTAATTCCAACTTCCTCACAGATTTTGCCACAAGATGTCTGGGAGTTAGAGAGCTGTGGTTTGGAGCACAGAAAATGACCGGCTCATTTGCAGCAGTTGACCAGTGCCTTCTCCTGGCACGGGGCTCTAACACACTTAGAGAAAGACATCCCCCCACCAGGAATAAAACGTGCCTTTGTTGCTGTGCACTCTCCCGACAGAAAAGAAGCATGCCACAAGAGCAGCTGCTGCTGCAAAAAAGCCGAGGACTGATCATGTAAGTAGCTTGAAAACAGCAGGAAGTTAAGCAGCATCGCACAGCGTAGAGCAACTCAGAATAGCAACAGGCAGGCATCCAAAATGGAGCCTGACTGCTCCCTATGCAACTGCAGCCTCACCAGTCACCTGCACGATCGTTTCAGGCTTGCATATCTAAAAGTCTTTCAGTTTGGTTACCAAGGAGTTACTACAGCTTGATGTTGTGACACTGGGAGCATCAGAAGTGAGAAAGAAGACAAAACCAAGCTATTCCATTATTCCTGTCAGAAACAAAGTCTTGCGTTCTACAACTTTGCTTTTTGACTCACAATACAGGATATGCTGTGGGTAGAGCTTGTCTGTTGTCCATGATGCTATGAAACATCCTAAGATGTTTCTCCCATTTGAATTTTCCTAATTCTAACAAACTTGTGCTGCACCCTTTCCCCAAGAGAGAACTCAAATAGCATCCTTCCTGTCCTGGGCAGAACCTACTTATATGGAAGTTCTCTGAGATTTTATAATCTTTTCATAGCAATGGTCAAGAGACTTCAGATTTTCAGGGGTAAGGACAGAAAGATGGTATAATCCATTTCCTTTGGAAGCCAAGCCAAAAAACTCTTCATAAGCTAAACGAAGTTGACTGACACTCCACAATCAGGCTGGTTGACCCTGCTTCACTTTTAGGAACCATAGAGCTTTGAGAGAGGGCTAAATTATCCCAAGATGGCACTGACACATGTCAAGAGCCTTGCAGGAATTGCTCAAGGGCTAACTCTCCATCTGCAACACTGCACAGTAAACACATAGCAATTTACCCCATTCTCTTTAACACTTACAAAAGATGATTCTCCCATATTTCTGTCAGACAGGGCACTCTGAGTTTAGATGCCAATACTACTGCTAGAAAACAGATCAAAAAAACTGCTCATGAGGCTAACCACAGGGGGGAAAAATCATATTAAAATACTCTTAATGCAACCACAACCTCTGTATACTAACTACTGTGATATATTGCATAACATACTTCAATTAAGTCAGATAATTAATGAGCCCAGCATTGGGCTCTCGCAGCCATCCCAAGTTAGAAAATCCACCAGCAATTCTGAAGGCCACATAACTTTTCTCCATGGAGAATAATAGTAATTTCAGAGGTGTGAACAAGCAGCAAGGGGTTCTGACATGCTCTCATTTCCATTTCCTGCTCCCTCCTCTCTGCAATCTCTGCAAGTCCAGGCCTTTGGTGGCTGGGCTCATCCTCCCAGCCCTGGCTCCCCACTACGCTGGCAGAGCTGTGTGGGAGGCCATGTCATGGGTAAGGTAATTGATCCAGCTGAAAAAAGCCTGCTGCTTTAACAAATGCATAAATATTATAATATATAGACAAATCATAAATATATAGTCTTCCCTGCTCCAGCAGAATCATTTTAGTGCACAGCTGCACAAACAATTGAGCCAGTACAACAGACAAGAATGCAGTGGCACGGGGCAGCTGCAGGCAGCCTGGGACTCCATCTATTCTGTGTATTGCAGCTGATAGACACACCAAAAAAACATACATGTCAGATATAGCTACAATGTACTTGTTAAAAGAGGAACAGAAACTTATTTTCCCCCCCTCTATGAGTTCTGATGAGTCCCAGCTGATGTGGTTCTTCATACCAGTTTTTGCAATACTTTCTCCTCTCCCCAGGGAAAAGAGAGATTTGTACACAAATGGACTTGAGCCAAGCATAGTTCCCAAAGAACTTGGCATGCCACAAGCAGAGTCTGTCTGCACTCCTATCTGGAGTCATACGACATTTATGTAGATACCACCAAAACCTTTTTTCCTTAACTCTTCCACAAGAGCCCTTCCCCCATTTTTTGTCCTAGTGACAAACTACTGAAGAACCTCTGGTTTCAAAGCAACAAAATGTACTAAGTAACCCCTCCCCTTGGCACATTTTTCCTCATGACCTAATGCAATGGCTCACCATATTTCACATGACACCCCAGCCACATTAAAATGCACCCTGGATACTGTGTTGTACATCCTAAACCAGTCAGGAGCAGGAATACCCACACTGCAAGTTTTGTGCTGCAAAATCCAAGACCAATACGAGCCCTGAACCACTTGACAAGGGCAGCACTCCAGCCTCAGTAATTCTCCAGCTGTACTCCATCATATATCTGTATTACATTTATAAAGCAGTCCCTATAGGCCTGCTGTCTGGGATACTGTATAGATGCCTATAAGAGACAAAACATAAAAAAAGCAAGTAAGGACACAGACAACGGTGATTTTTTTTTTCCTCATGGAGGTACACACAAGGAAAGAAGATGACTGGCCATCTCTAAATATCTAAATATGCTTTTGACATTTGAACTACAAGCAAGTTTTAGGTTCAGATGACCACACATTGTGTCACATCTCCATTAGCACTAAATATTGGCAATAAGATTGCAACCTGAGCTGCAGCTAAGCTTTGCAAGATCTGTCACAGCTGCATAACTCTCAAACCTTAAGACTGTCTATTAGCAATTGGCTTTTATTTTTCCACTTGCTTTTACCCCAGCTATTTTTAAGAGCAATCTAGAAAATTATTTTGAGTGGATTGGAAAAAACAAAGGAATATTAATAGATGGTAGAAAATGCTAAAATGCCCCTGAAGGAATATTAATATTGAGTTTATTTGTATACACAGCTCTTTCACCAGCTGTGAAGTATACATAATAAGAACCAGTGTTTCCACACACCAAAGCAATACTGCAGTATCTGCAATGCCAACATCATTACAGAACTGTTAGGTTGAAAAGAGAAAACTAGACAACTGTTTTAATTAAACACTTAATAGAAAACACAGGTCAATTTCCTGTTTTTACTGTTCTTGAGGCAAAGCTACTTGGTACAGATGCACCACAAAACATACAGCTTCATTTTTTTAAACCAAAACCCTGAAATACAAGCAGTATATAATGAGAGTAATCCAAAGCAGTGAAGCCGATGATGTCTTTTGAGCGATCCAAAGATATGCATTTGAAATTGCAATGTCCAGCTTCTGGATGAATATTTTGTTTGCACTATTATGAATGGATTTATTATAAAGAAGTGCATTAAAAAGTCTGAAAAATGAGAATACAAGTAGGTGAGATGTAACAGTCAGTAGAAGGTCGGTATAAAATTAAATAGATGGTTCATTCTCTGAAGGATTTTATTACAAGCCGAAACTCAACACCCTGGCTCTGATGGGAGAGAAATTAGTCCTTTCATACCCCCATGAAAACAAAACAAACAAAAAAAGCAGATGCAAATTTCATTCTAACTATCATATTAAGAAGTTAGAAAGACAGAAAGCCTTAACTGTGCTAGCACATGAGCATTCTGAATAGCACTTTTCCCCTTCTTTGCAAGCTGTTTGGTTCAGCCACATCTTGATACACTGCCTGCAAGGGGATTTGCCCATAGATTTCCTGGCTCACTCTTGCAGCTGCAATTTCCATGGTGTAATGCTTTGGGTCATTCCTCCTACAATTTTTTTTCACCAACCAAAATAAGGTGAAAGCTTGGAAAAGGAGAAAAAAAAAAAAAAAAAAAAAGCACATTGCAAGAGGAGCAGATGTATCAAGTCTGAAGTCTTTTTCAGGGTTTATTGCACTCTTTCCCTAAAATTTTTTCTACCCCTCATTTGTTTTTAACTATTAGACTAAATTCAATGCCATGAATGGTTTCCCCATACATGCTATATCTTCTTGTTATTTCTCCTCAGAGCAGCTCTGAATTTTTAGCTAGTTCATAAATGTAATTAAAACGCTATTTCTTTATTGGTTTAGATTAATGAAGACTACATGCTGACTAATTTAACACCAACCAACTCCTGCAATACTCTCCTAACCATTGTTTCCTCATTTAGCTCCTCCAGCATCTTATCATTAACCTTTGTTTACAACTAGTTCTTTGATCTGTTTTCAGTGGATAGAACAGTGCTCACTGCCAAGCCAATGTGAATTAGCTTTGCAAGTAAAATTAATTCCCCCTAATAAATGCTTTAAGAAATCAGGTAGTCTTCACACGACACAGCTTCATTTCTTTTTCCTAGCAAAAGTCTGATCCTGGATGAGGAAAAAACTATGCATGCTGCTACTCAAAAAAAAAAAAAAATCTGCCAGAACCACAAGGGAAGTACAGCATAAAACTGTTTAGTGACAGGTTGGATTTTTTAAATACTTATCCAAAATTTTATCTATCTTGCTCTCTTCCAAGAAATGAGGTTGGGTTTTCTTGTATAGCCATGTAAATAAGTCTTTCATAAAAGTCCTCAAAACGAACAAAACCAACTACACAAAACCCCATGCTGTTTAAGTATTTATTATTTAAGTATATAATATTTTAATATTTTTGTTAATAATTATTACAATATTATAAAATGTTATTTTTAGAATTTAAATCCCTCCATCTTACATCTATTAAGAGAAGAATACCTAATTTTCTAATTCTTTGGGGGAGAATGTCAAGATCATAAAGCTCCAAAAAGATGAATGGTACTTAAAGGTTTAAATTTGAAGACAAGCGTTAATATCCCTTGTATTAATATGCTAATTACATGTTAACTGGCAAAAATCAGGGGAAACACTTCCTGATCAAGGTTTCCACTCCTGCTTAAAGATTCAACCCAAGCAGAGTGACTTGTTGACATGCAATGCATTTTCACAGAATATACAAGAAAATAAGAATACAAAAAGCCTGGCCATAAATAAAATCAGTAGGTGCAGAAAATGCCTTTTATTAAATTCCTTCATTCTTAATTCTTAAGACAGGTGATTTCTGTGAGCTTTATGCACTTCCAGGCAAGACAGCAAATCAAATTAGAACTGGGGTATTTCCAGATAACTAAAAGCAGACAGAATAAGTGCTTTTCCAGAAGAGGAAATTCCTGCATTGTAGATTGAGGTTCTTCCATTCCCACTGCAAAGAGGGTCAAAGACTGACAAATATAATTGAAAACGCATTGCATTTTTGCAAAATTCATTTTGAAAACACATTGCATATTTGATAGGACATTTTTAAAAATCTCACAACTGGTTTATTTTTCCTTCCAAGTTCCTCTTCCCTCGAGTCAGTTTTTGAACATGACATCTACCTATGGCAAAGTGAAAAAGTAAGAAGAGTTTTTAGAGTCTCAGACTTAAAAAAAATATATGGCATTGTAATATAAAATTAGCCACACAGTTCACTTTTCAGACAGTGAAGTAATCAGCTGCATTTTGAAAAATACAGATCAGCCATGGGAGCAGAGAGCACCAAGCATTTGAAATTGCTCAGCTACCCCTGAACACCAGATGTGAAAATTCAGCTAGGTAGTGAGTAGATTCTTGTCTCTATATTTGCTTAACCATTTTACTGCCACCATAAAATAAAAAGGCAGATTAAAAAAAAAAATGATGGATGAAATCCAGTCCCTAATATTACTTCTCTAACTTTCAAAGCTGATGACAGTTCTGCAAGTGAGATGAAGCTGCTGAACTCATCCAAGTCTACATATAGAGGCAATTTCTTAAACCTTCAAGATTATGTTCCAAAATCTGTATTTAAATAGAACTGATCAGATTTGCAAAGTAAAACTAGCACACAGTACTTCTGGAAAAAAAATTATCTAAAAATAGAAATTACATTTAGATAATTACTTTCAATAACAACTGTTTCCTTAAAATAGCCACCTCTGACAAACAAAAATACTGTGAAGGACTGAAAAGAGGTGTTTAAGTCCTCTTCTACCAGAGGACATTACAGTGACAAAAACAACAATAATCTAGAAAAAGGACCTTTTTTGTTGTTGCTTCAGCTAACTGGTACTACAGAACACCAAACCTCTGAGATGATGATAGCAGGTACCAAAACCACAACTAGTACAAAGCCTTAGATACACCCATCTCTCACATCCCAGTAATAATTACAGCTGTGATTAAAAGCAACATTGCTTTACTACAACAGCCAGAATGAAGAGCTCCACAGGCAACCAAAATGCAGCTTCAAGAGAAGAATAAATGAAAAAGTCTCCAAGTGGGCACAGGTGGGATAAGGAAGAAATGATGCAGAAGAGATAAAGGATGGTTTCCTTCTACAAACAGACCACTGACACATCTCAACTCTGCTTGAGAGGAGCAAGACACAGCAGAGGTAAAAATGTCCTTAGATCTTCATTTGCAGTAATGGAAGCTACAATTAATTCAGGTAGCATTAGGTCAATGGAGAAAGCTTTGTGAGATGAGCAAACATACCAACAGCCCCAACAAAGCTGGTAGTGATGGGAACATACACAATTCTTTTCTGCAGACAGATTCCAATGTTCTTAGGGAACACGGCATTTTTCATTTGCAGCTTTCACTGTTACCAAGAACACCCACTCTTTACTATTGGAAGTATCTCCAAAATCTGGTAACTTCCAATGGGGTAAAAACCCACAAAATAAAAACCAAGCCTGATGCCTCCTCCCTCTGGTGCTGCAAGCATACAATTTGAGCACTGAGTTGCTCTGATTATTCTAATGAATTAAAGAATACTCCTCTAGAAACTCAGAGTTAGGGACAATCAAATCAAAGATGAATGCCTGGCTGCTGCTAAGAATTCTGCCCTTCCCCACCTAATCATTCCTGCCAACTCCAGCTTAACTCTTTGTGTCATGGCATGGGAAACCAGATCAGCAGTCAGGTCTGCCCAAAAACTACCTCAAACAAATATGATATCCCACAGGTTAAATCAGAATAAGGACAGGAATGGGCATCTGGATTTTCTGCTTCTGGCCTGTATATATCAGCTTGAAGTATCTGTTGAACTGCTGTTGAAGCTGTGAAGTCCCACACTGGCAATTTTGCTGACAATAAAACTGGTATAAGACCATACCTCTTTCCTGCAAGCAGCCAGCTGCTCATTGCCAGCCTACTGCTTTCTAGCAGGTCACCACACATTCATTGTGCCACTGTGCACCATCTCTAACTTGGATCAGTTCAATGACCCAGAATTAAAAAAAAAATCCAAATAATGCTCCAACCTTAAGGCAGACAAGCCTTAAGAGTCATGGCCTGAAAGGTCATTCCAGCATATTGAATCCATTTTGGCTACTGGATCATGGGATAAATCACAGTGCTAGATTAGTGCAGGTAAAGAATGGGAAGTAGATGGCGGCCATGATGATACCAAGTGCTAACTTCCAAGAAAAATCTCTCAATTTGGTTTACTTACATCTAGGCAAAAGACAATGTCACAATCCTGTCAAGCAAAATTCAACTTCATAGACCTTCTCTAAAGGAATGATACATGCTGGAACACACCATTCCCATACACTCTACTGTTTCGGTATAAAACAGCAGAGAAAGTGAAGTTTTCCAAGCAGCACAGAAGAAAAGCAACCTTAAACTAAATAATGCATAGGTATAGTCTACTTACATATATAATTACATTCCATTTACACACAGGGCTTTTTATTTTTTACACTTAACAATACTGATACTCCAGCACACAAAAGAACACTGCCCATATCTGAGTGTTGAACTATCATGTACAGAAAGATTATATGCACCTAGTCAATTTTGAAGTTGATGACTTACAAAGATTGTACTACTATGCTTTATGTGCCCAAGAAGCATGGGAAATATTTTTAATTGACAATTCAGTGAAAAACTTGGAATTTTTAGGTTGTCCATTAAGTCCAATGGTATTTTAGTGTAGTCTGAGAAGAAAATTTATATACACTGCTATCAATTGCTAATAAATGAGTCAGATCTTTACAGACTGGTATAAAATTATCAGAAATGTTTTAGATCATTAAATCCTTGGTCAATGACCTTCTAATGTCCATAACTGAATAACAACAACAACAACAATAATAATAATAGCAAAGATTACATAATAAGCTCTAAGTTAAAAAGTCTCTAATATAAAACATCAAAAAATATTTGCTGCATGTATTTAATAGTCCTGTAAACTTCATTTACTGCAATGTGCCATAGCAGCACTGCTCAAGCATGTTTTTTCTTCAGTGCCACTGAACACTGCTACATTGCTTTGTATCCAAGCATTTCACAAGCAGATAAAAGTTTTTGATCTTTTCTGCTTAGTTTTTCTATGAAAGATGTAGATCCTTTGAGTCAGTATGGTCAACTGACTTTGTTTGCCTTCTTGAAGCAGGCCAAACTAGGCAGTTTTCAATTGCTTTTAAACACCTCAAGGTTTAAAATTCTGCAATAGTTACAAATCCAGTAAAATTTCTAAAATTGTTAGTGGCAAAACATCCATCTCCCTTCTACTACAAGGCTCCTGCAATCTTTAAGATGCTCTGACACATCTGTTTTGCTTGTCTTGCTTGAATTTAAAGTGCATCTCTGCATAGCAATCATTTTACCTGTCCCTGCAAGGCATGCTGAAGGTGGAAGTCCACCTGAGGACTCTGCTGACACATTAGACAGAAATTTGTCAAAGTCAGGGCATGTCAGTGACAGATGCAAAGAAGGGCATCTTCTGTTGCTGCTTAGCCTGTTTTCCAGTAGTTACTGAATGGTCCAGGAGTGACCCACCAGAAAATGTGGAAGGAGAAACTACCTTTTTCAGAGTTCTGACTTTTGCTTTTAATTCTCATGGACTGGGAGAAAGAAGGAAGCAGTCAGCACGAAGGCAGAGTGAATCCAAGTTAAAATCTGGAGAAAGAAGTGGACAGAATAGGAGTGGGGAGAGGGCAGCAGCCAACACATCTGGATCTGGTACTGACTCCCTTTTCCTTTTTATTCTATAATCACCTACAGACTGTGAAATGAAATCCAGAACCTCCCCCATTTCTATGTCTCACAGAGACTCCCTTGTGTTCTAGGATAAACTAAAGAGCAGCTTGGCTACAGAGAAAGAGCTTCCAGCCCCGGTGTTGAAACAATTTATTGGGAAGATGCAGGTTCCCACAACATCACTGGAGCTCCTTTCCAGTCAAACAGCTTCAAAATGAAGAGACCCTTTGAAAAAAATCCACTATGTTACATATAGTGTATCACATTGATGCAGACTGAATCACAGCTGAAGTATCAGGACATGGAAAGGGATGTGAAATGGAGCTGCTCACAACTTGAGTATACTTCACACTGCTGCACCATGAGCACAAACTCAACTGCTAATATGCTTTGCACAAACCTAGACTTCATTCCACAGACCAAAGAGCAACAGCAAGATCATTCAGAGATAAAGCAAAAAAGAGCTGTCACCAGCAGGACCTCAACTTCATTACTTAATTGTCTGATCACATACAAGCTCCTTCAACAAAATTTTAGAGAACTGGTTACTATTGCAAGTTCCCCAGTTTCTATGTACACAGCACAAAGCAAGAAGACAAATTTGGCAAAGTAACAACAAATGTGCCACTCAAAAGTGCAGGAGGTGCTTATTAGTGGGAATAAAATGCCAGGACAGACATCTTAACCTGAGAATTCAAGATAAAGGGACCATTCCAACAACTAAGCAATTTATTTCTGTGCCTCATTTCCCCTATTGGTGGATAAATATGGTTGATACTCTCTTTGAATATTCATGATATTTCAGAAATAAAATCTTAAAACACATAGAAGAATTTCACAAAGAGAACTCAGTTTAGGTCCAGACAAAGAAGCATAAGAGGAATTCAGCAGCTCTGGGTTAGTACCTGTAAGAACATGCATTTAACCCCAAAGGTGAGAAAATACATTGATTAGATACCTGGCTGGCAAAATAATCAGTAAGGGTCTCACAAAAAAATCACACGATCATGTAACTAAATGCACTACGATAAGACAACAATGTGGTCCCCTCTGACTTCTGCTAAAGAAGCTGCATTACAAGCAAAATACCCAGCAGGCTTGTTTTTCAGCAGTAAATATAACCAAGTACCTCTGACTTCAAAAAAAGTGAATTTGCATAGTGGAACAGGAACCTGTCCCAGATGGTCTCTACTGCATCTTCACAGCATCAACTGTACTGCAGAAACTGCATTCCTGACTACAAGGAGCCAACAAATAACCAACTGAAATGGCCAATTACATCAAAATATTTTTGTTTTATTTGAAAAAATAACAATATTCAAAGATGGCAAATGATAAAAAAAAGAGATGACTTAGGTTGCACTTAGTCCTCATATCTGATCCAACTCCAAGTGCTTTCAAAACAACAAGTGAGATGTAGGTGGTACTGCATAGATTCAGATATTCAGATTAAAGAGCAAGTTGGGTCATTTTGGAGTGCAATCCCCACTAAATGACAGGCTCCCCATCCAATACTGGACAAGTCATCACCTGACCTATTAATGTCCCTTAGACATGATGCACATTCAGGAGAAGTGTCATTCATCTTGATGTCTGCTTATGCACTTGTAAGTGACCATACCACGATTCTCCTTGTCATCAGGTACAGAATGGCTCTTCATCCTTTTATGGATAACACTGAGATATGTTTATTTGGGCTGTTTCAAGGTCAAGGAGTTTGTCAATATGACCCAAGAGCTAATTCCACAAAGACAAGTGAAGAGCAAAACACCCCAAGCCATTTCAAGGCGTTCTTTCTAGCAATACCACAACAAGCATTCTGGTTTATCCCACACTGGCATGCCATTCTTCTTAAGAGAGGCCACGTTCACACCACAACATGTTATTACAGCAGATGAAGGGTACAGAAATCTGACAGGAGCAGTCCAGAGTTCAACCCCTTTTTGCTTTAGCACAGTATTTAACACCATCTCAACACAGAACATGTTCTTTCTTTTCTCTGTGACCCTCAAGCAATGAGTAATGATACCCTGATATGCTATGCCACAGCCCTCTAGAGAAGGGGAGACAGCTTACACTTTTTTGTTCATAATATTCATAATGAACATAGGGCCAGGGACTTAGCAAGTGACTTGAGTTTACACAGAGATGAGAAACATCAGAGATGAAAAGAAAAGCAAACAAAAAAGAACCAGCCAGCTTAGATAACTAAATACACAAAAATAGATACAGGTGGATTTAAGCCCTTTCTGCAATATTATTTATTTACCTACCCTTGTAACAGTGAAAATTTCTCATTTTGACTTTTGATGTTTATTTCCTTACAAAATTTTCCCGTTAGAAGCCTTAGAAATTTTAAGAGAAGAACTGACTACTAGTTGTATGTGATGGTTTTGTCTCCATGTCAAAATTGGCTGGTGTAATTATTCAGTTACTGCTGCATCACCAACTTCTCACTCTGTGGATGTTATTCTGGAATAAAACTGACTATTGTAAAATACTACGATTACACTTTTCTTAAAAAGCAAAGCCATTAATCACACACTTTCCCTGGAACCAGTGCTTCCCAAAACCTACACTTTGTACATAATCTTTAAATGCAAACCTTTACCAATACAATGCTAACTAAAATAAAACTTACTATGCTGTCAAAACTCGTCTCCATTGCTCTCATCCCATATACAATCTTTTTATTACTTATTTTAAATAATCTTCTAGAAATGAGAGATTTTCTTATGGATTTACTACTGTAAGGTAGTTTCCCTTAATAAACATTTCACAACAGACCACAAAAACCTACAGGAGTATCTTTAACTCTACCCACACTTAGGACAGCGTGAAACATCTGTAGTGTAAGAATGCAGAAGAGCAAAGTAAACAAGGTAGGAAGTTCACAAGGTTTCAAAAGTTGGGGATGTGGTTCCTATGGACACAAGATAATTTTCTAGTTTCTCCTGGCGACAAGCAAGAGCACTAAAAGCACAGAAGCACGTGAGGGTGCAATGACAGAAGAGCAAGTGGAAAAAAGGCCCATCATACACTGACTTCAAGCCCAGTTATTTCAACCAACCCCACAGTTGTATCCATTTTCAGAACCAGAATGAGGCCCCCAACTACGAATTAAATAATTCAGTAGCATACTTGACAATTTGACATTTTGATACCTCCCATAAGGAATAAGCAAAGGACAAGCAAACACCAAGTTACCTGGAAGGCATCATCTACCTCTAACTTTATTAAAACAGATTTCAGCCCATGCCCAGAAACGGTGTATTAGGAGGTCACAGGTGACATTTGGGAAAAACACAAATTGCCTTGCTTCGGTTGACCTAGTTAAAATTAAAGGACTGCAGCTATAATTTTTTTGTCATTGCACGTATTAGTGTCAAGTCTCCCGTTACATTCTGTTAGCGCCCAGGAAGGCAGGCGGCAAGTTCTCGACGAGGATCTCGGCAGCAGGGCCTCCCTCCCTGTGCCGCCCACCCCCGGGGCCCTGCAGGGGCGGAGGGCGCCGGCCGCCACCCTCCGGGCTCAGCCGCCTTCTGCCAGCGCCGAGCGCTCCCGGCGGCCGCGCAGCCCCGGCTCCGCTCCCAGCGGGCACGGCAGGCACGGAGAAATCCCCACAGCACCGAGCCCGGCCGCTCGAGGGCCGCCCAAGTTTCTCTGTCTGGGGGAAGGCGGTCTCACGGCCGGCTCCCTCCCGAGGAGCAGGCTGCCCGCCCCGAGGTGCTGGGAGAGCCGGACTCGGCCGGCGGCGGCGGCGGCCGCGGGGCCCCCTCAGCCCCTCACGGCTCCCCCGGCGCGGCGGGGGCCGCGGGCGCTCCCTCGGCAGGCGCCGCCCCCCGCCCCCAGGGGCCCTGCCTGGATGGGCGCCGGAGTTGGTACATACGGGTCTGCCGCGGGAGGCGAGGAGAAGGGTGTAGTTTGTTTTAAACATGGCTTGCCTCTCCCCTCCTCCCTTTTACTCGGAGCCATCGCTCCGGCGCTGCGGGAAGCCGCGGCGGCGGGATCCGGCAGCCCCGGGTGGGGGCTGCCTCCTCCCCGCCGCGGCGCCGGAGTTTGCGAGCAGGAAACTCCTCCCGCGGGGGCCAGGGGCGAAGCCGCAGCTGCTGCAGCGCTTCTCCCCGGCGGCGGAGGGGGAGGAGGAGGAGGAAGGTGGGGGCTGGAGTTGTGATAGCGACTTCACCTCCCGGGGAGCGGGGCGACATCGCCCCGCGCGGCACCGGGAAAGTAAACAGGCGGCGGGGAGCGGCGGGGTGGGGTGCGAGGGGGCTTGCAACAGGCAGCAAAATGCCCGGGCTCGGCAGCCATCCGCGAAGCCCAGCACGGAGCGGCGGCGGGAGAGCGGCAGAAGAGCGGCGGGCGGCCCCGGCCCCTGAGGCGCGTTCCACCCGCCGGCCGCCGCTCGGCCCCCCGACCCCACCCGGGGAGGCAGGACCCGCCGCACACCCGGGGCGCCTCACCTTTCTCTTCGGCATAATGTCCCTGCTCCGGGCCGCCAAAGTAAAGCGACCGAAAGAAGCTCCGGCAGAAGCGCGGGATCCGCCCGGCGGTGGCGGCGGCAGCGGCGGCGACACCGGCGTGGCTGGTGCCCGCAGCTGTGCCCGCGCCCGGTGCCCGCCGCGCCGCCCCGCCGCCCCCGGCGCCCCGGCAGCCCCCGCCGCCAGCGCCCGCCTCGCCGACGGGGCGGGCGGAGCGGCGCGGCCGCGGCTCCCGATTGGCTCCCCCGGCGGCGCCGCGCCCCCCGCCCCGGCGGCAGCGGCTAATCGCGGGCCCGGGATGCTCCATCAGCCGTCGGGAAGGCGAACCGGGCGGAGGTCTGGGCGCGTCGGGCAAGTTGCGTGCGGTGAGTCCGGGGAACAGCATCCGCTCGTAAACCTCTGCAGTGGTCCTTGCACAGGTGCATTATTTCAGCCTGCCTAAATTTAGCTTCATTTTCTCCTCTCGCTAGGTTCCGGTTTCCCCTCCTCGACTGAAATCAGCCGCAGTCTTTCTCCATCACTACTGTTCTGCCTTTTTCAACCCGGGGGTTTGTTTTGCCGTGTACATCCATTCGTGCTCCAGATGCAAGCATGCTGTTGTATCAGGTCTCTTCATTACATTCCTCAGCTAAATTACTAGTAAGACAAACCAGTGCCACTGAGAAAAACACTCCGTTACAAGGTGGGATAATCAATTCTTATTCTGAAGTTCAAATGCCACCTACCTTTTTTTTCTTTTAGTTTTAATGAGAAAAAGAAAAGTGATGAACTTGTTCACATCTTGAAACTAAGAGATCCCTCTCCCTACCTGCAGAAGAAGCAGACCGAAACCTGAAGATTTTCCAAGGGGTTGGCCACCTGCCTTTTAACCAAGAGCTGTGGTTAGGATGTACGTGGAGCATCATGCAGCAGTCGTAGACCTAATTTTCCCTCTTTACCCGGGGGCATTTGAAATCATACTTCTTGTTCTCCCACAACATTATTTTGACAACAAACTGCAGTATCTCTGGAGCAGGAGAGGTTAGATCCTACTGTTGATATGGCTTCAAGAGCTTTGTTGAGCTTAAACAATTTGTACTAATTAAATAATTTGTATTAATAATTCACTGAGGCTGTAACTCAGCTGGGTTTGCTCCCAGTTAATGTGTAAACCACCAAATTAGGGAGTCACACCCACTTGTTTACATGCTATTCGTGTATATTTAAATAGTTTGTACAATGTGGTATAGTTCCACACAGAAAGACTGGAAATATGGCCTTTAACAGGTGATGCCTGTGTTGATCAGAAATTCGGGCCCACCTTAACATAGTATATTGCCTGAGTAGTAAGTAACATAGGAAAGAAACAGGTCAGAATTACTCTGTAACTTTACTTTCCCCTGTTCCTTTTCCCACCTGTTCTCCATTTTTCCCAGGTATCTTAAGTCATCCATGGATGATGGGAGCAACCCCCTGCAGCTTCACTGTGCACCATCCATTCAGAGGGCAAAAACAGAGCGAGCCCTCCATTAACACAGATGAAATGTCACCCACAGGAGAGTTATGGACATGTGCAGTGATTTATTCCTATGCCATCAAAAAGGTCTGGATTAGTCCAACATCTCATTCCAAACCAAAATAACTTTTGAGGGAGGGGGATTAGAATTTTTGATTAGTTCTATTGCTACCTTCCTCATTTGATTATATGCCTTTTCCATTTTGTCTCCCTACTTTTAGCCTTGCAGGATAATTCAGGTTGAAAGGAATCTCAGGAGGATGTCAAGTAAAACCGTCTGTTGCAGAGGGTTTACTTTACTTTGCCCTCTAGAGCAGGCAGCTGAAGACTTTGTCAAGTTCAGAATGTCTCTGCAAACACAGATTCCATCATCTTCCCAGGCACCCTTTGCTGGTACTTTCCCTGCATATGCATAAGCTCAGTTCTAAAACTGTCCCCACCCCATTTCCACAATCACTCCAGTTTCTTTAAATTTGCAGCTAGGAGACAGCAACAACAATTCCATGAGAGCAGGAGGAGCCTGGTAACAGGCAGAGAGGAAGTCCAGTAGATTTGAAGAGGTAATTTCGCCTGGATTTATGGAAAGGGGAGAAGCAATCCTGTTGATACTTAATTTATAGTTATCTACAACTAATGAACAGTAAGAAGGAAAAGCAAAATTTTAGCAGTGAGACAGCAAGAGAAAGCACTGGTAGAACCAATAACTTATTTACAGATGCTCTTTTTCCTCAATTGAACCAAATTCAGGTTCAATGGAAATGTTGCACCTCAGGGTGCAATCATTCAGGGAAGTTGCTGATGGGTAGAAGAGTCCAGTTGGTCTCTTTCTTCATTCCCTCAATATTTTCTGTGTCAATACTGATTTTTTCAGTTTGCTTTCTGCCACTGCAGGTCCTATCAGTTCTCTGGACAGTGGCAGGTAGTAGGTGAAATTCTCAAAACCTGAGAATAGCAGCAAATTTTTTCTCTATACTATGTATATACTCATCCCTCTGTGTCTGTGTGGCACTTTCTCTGTAACACAATTTATGTTCAGGCTGGCTGGCCTGCTGCTACAGCTTTCAGTTAAAAAGCACAGGAATTATCAGGTAGCTTTATCTTTCTGCAGCTGTTGTCTTTTTCCATCATACCTGACCTGCTGGTGTTGAAAATGCCTCTTGTCTGAAAAGCTCTGTTACTAACAAGAGAAACACTGATCTGTAGGATTTCAGAGGAAAAAGGCAAAAATTCTCCTTTCCAGTGTGTGGTGGAAACTTCTGTACCACAGATGTAGGCTCTGCTAGAAAAGCCATGTTTTGACCATATTTTTGGTTGTCATAGAAATTAGTTTATAGCTTAACTTCACAACTGCTTCTTTTTTTAAGTAATTAGGGGATGCAATGTAACACACTATCATTTTTTATAACAACATTTAAGAAGGACATAGATCAAAGTAATGTGGCCCTATGTCACATTTTGTGTCAAAGGTATGCTGGTTGCTCTACAGAGCCACCCTGAAATATAGCCTTGGAGCCATCAAAGGAGACATTGTTGTTGATTCCTCGTAAATGAGTATGTGGCTGTAGGCAAATAATCCCAAATTGTGATGATAAGGGGCTACAGAGATACAAACTAAGCAGTCTCAACACGCTTCTCATTCCACTCCTTCAAACATAGGCACTCTGAAGTCTGGTAACTATTTTATTATCATTATCAATGCCTGTTGCTGTCTAGAAATTTCTGTAATTTCAGAATTGTTATTTGTAAGTAAAAATAATCTATGACATTTACCTTTGAAAATAAACCTGTCATGCAGTTCAATTGCTAGGAAGAAACTCACAGAAACCGTTTAAAATAAATTTCAGAACAGCTTTACATTTTATCTTCAAATAAGACAAATGTTCAAGCACTCCAAACTACTATAATGATGTTTTTCAAGCTATCAAGCTTTTGGAACACATCATAGTATTCAGCAAATTTGCTTCTATCTCTCTTTTGGGGACATCTCTACCACCTCAAAGCATTACAACCACACTTTAAACCTCTTGAACTATCATTCAATAATCCTCTGCACAAATGCTACAGGGAATAGAAAAAACCAGATATTTAGTAGCTAGTTACTATGAAACAGAAAACAAAGCCAACTTTTCTACTGTACCAATCAACAAAAATGCAATCAGTTTCACACATATTAGAAAGGCAGTTAAATTTAGAAATCTATTTTTTTAATTTTTGCAATTAATTTTTCCTGATTATTAGCAAGAACAGAGCATCTGGTATAGACAGTTCCCATACAAATCAAGAGGAATTAGGTCAATGAAGTTTGGAGTAGAAGTGGGCTAACACCATATACACCATAGAACTTGGACTACATTGGACACTTCCATACCATGAGCAGCTGATGAGTTGTCAGCATTCAAGATGACAGACTCACACAACTTTTAAGGTCACAGAATGACTGAAGTGGGAAGGGACCTCTGCATATTGTCTGGTCCAACCCTCTGCTGAAAGCAGGGTCAGACACCACACTCAGTTGCATTGAAGTTAAGTAAGAAGCACACCACATGGTTATCCAGCCCATTGTCACATAGGGCAGCTGTCTGCCAGTCAAGCTCTCTTACACTATTACATAATTCCATGAGACAACTTATTGCCTATTATATACAAGCTCATTGTTTTGCATGATTTGCTGAAGTAAGAGCAAAGGCCTTCATCTGTCTCAGCTTCAGCAACACCACCAGCTGCGGCATTCTAAGTACTAGTATGAACACTAAGCTGAGACAGATAATGTTATCACAATGCTTTTTCTCTCCCTTGTCTAAGGTCTTACCTTCTGTTTTCCTTGTATGCAAAAGCTGGTCCAAGAAAGATTCCACCTTTTAAGATAAAGTACTATTAAAAGTGGTAAACCTTGAATTCATCTACATGAGCAGGGGAAGAGTCTCATTTCAGTTACACGAGAATTCAGAGAAGTGATTCTATCATCTTAAACCTTTTGTTGGGTAATTCTACTTGCAGTAGCCCTGCCTTCAGCATTCTGTGTTTAGTTCTATGCCCTTTCTAAACATATATGCTCATGTTTCCAGTGTGATGTTAGTATTTGGTTTATGAATGCAGGAAACTTAGCTGGAATACACTGCTTTCCACATTCATTCCTAGCATGTCTAAGCTCTTCTAGAATGAAGTAGCTAAAAAATTAGAAAAGCATCCTAAAGTGATTTTTAGGTGGAGGTTTATATCAGGCAGGCAAAAGAAGACATAGCTGCTCTTCAGAAGGCTTTAACAAAGGTCTCAGGTGTTGCTTCACCTATCACTTAACCAGGTGAAACCAGAGATCCCTATCAGACCTACTAGTATATCAATTTATCTGGCCACACCCTAGTTCACTACTTATCAAAGTGGGTTAGGTTAGAAATACAAGTGTTTGGAGGTATTTAATGAATCAAACTACTTTAAAAAAATGAGGTTAAAAGCAATCCCAGATACAGTGTGGGTTTGGGGGAAATGCTAAGATCCAGTTAATGAGGGAGGGCAGTAATCTGTAGCTGGGGCAGTAGACCTCATTTAGCTTCTGCTGGATCTGGCTTGGAGTACAGCACTTGTCCTGCCTTCTCACTGGCAGACAAGAAGGCACCTGCAGCCCTGCCCCATTTCAGTGGCAGCTTTGATAGTTCAGGGGACACCTCCACCTCTTGACCATAAAAATCCTCTGGAAAGTGCTGCCCTCTATCCTGCTGACCCAGTCTTCCAAAAACTCACTCTCTGTGTTAGTTCAGGCAAACCAAGGTGGACCTGCAAAGACCTGTCACTGAAAGTGAGTGGGCCTGGCTCATTTCAGCACAGGCTGGGGAGCAGCCAGACAAGTTACACTGGCAGAACCTGGGAGGTGGAAATCTGTGGTGGGGGTGGCAATGAGCAGCTAAGTGTTCCCTAAGTGTTCTTCTGGTAGCCTAGCTACACTCAGAACTTGCAGTGTGGCCACAGAAAACCAGCGTCCCTGAGCATCCTCTTTCACAGAGAGTTGGTTGAGTGGCTAGGAGACATACTTCATCCTGCTAAGCTTCTGAATCACCCTTTGCAATTGTAAAACCCACATAAATATAATAAAGTTATTCATAAATCTAGATTATTATTTTTCTGATAGTATAGAGAAGCATTTCCATGATTTCTCTGAAATAATACATCTGATTGACAAAAATAGGGAAAAGGGTGTTTTAAACTTCAAAATCAATAAATTTTAAGACAACTTCAGGTTAATGGTAGGTTCTTTCTTAACATACAATGAGAAAAAAATCAAACTAGTGAGTGTTTCTGTCCCACAGCATTAAACCCTGCAGTCAATAATCAGTAAGAATTTAAATGTAGGGACTACTACTAGAAAAAGCCAAATTAGATCAGCTAAAATTTGATTTAAAAGTTGTTAAAAATTTCTAAATGTGGTATGTATACATTTATTTATGTTCCTAAAATGTGTTTTTTTTTTTTTTTTTTTTTTTTTTTTATATAGACACTGTATAAAGCTCATCTTAATTGAAAAAGTGGGGAGTACACGTTGCAACACAGGAACAATGTTTTCTGAGCTTGTCATTTAATGACACTTTGAACAGCTGAAGTCAATGCTCCTAAAGTTCTGTTGAAATTCTGGACCAGCCAAACAAAACAAGCAGTTTCTCTGCACCCCCTATTACTAGCTCTCTTCAATCTTTTCTTAGAGTTTCTCTGTAATCAGTTCATTCGCCTCAAACTAAAAAGTGGAGAGAATGCAAAAGAACACAAACTGTAGCTGCACTGGTCTGGCTCAGAGCTCCTGAGTTTGCAGCAATGAAATTTCTCTTTGCTTTCCTTTACACTGAAGCTTCTGGGTAAGAATCTGCTGTTAAATGTTAAATATGGATCAATCTTTTGAAAGGCTGCACTAGGGATGTAGAGGTTAGTTTACTGGCTGTTTTGTAACAAGGAAGTTGTGTAAAAATATAATAAGTATTTCCATTTTCCTTGCATATGTTTTCCTGGGCTAACTGTGCTTATCAGTTTTTGTGTTTATTTAGTGAAAAATATACCAATAAATTATTGATTCAGCTGATGGGAAGAAAAAGACAATGCAATGGGAAACCTTGTCAAATGAGGCCTCTAAATAGACAGGGTAATTTAAATGGGAAATTCTAAATCAACTGCTAGATAATGTAGTAAGTAAACATATTAACCTATAAGTAAACATATCAACCAGTAACTAAACATATCAACCAGACACCAGTTATGCCATAAATTATGTTTGTTGATATATCAAAGTCTAGTCATAACACCCAAGGAACAGTTAAGGAAATCCAGGAAATAAAGATAATGAATACTTTTATGGAGTTTATAAATTGCAGCTTCTAAACATTTATTTAAAAAAAAATTTCAAGAGTGCGGCTTTGGAATCGTTATTGAAAACCATTACTGCAGGAATGCATGGTTCTGTATAGTAAACAGGATACAGTCATTGTGCTGAAAAAACATTTGTTGGTGAAATTTTGTCACTATTAAAAACCTCCAAACAAAATACCGTGTATACACATGCAGGCATGGTAAATTCTAATCAGATGTATTTATAACAATTTTGGCAGTTTAGATATGGCTGTCTTTACAAATCGTTTTTCCTTACAGCATGCTTGCACACATTCTTTAGTTTTTTAGTTACATGCAGAACTTTTTTTTTTCCTGAATTATAAAAGTCTAATAATTTTTCCTTCTAGTAAAACTATCTATGAGAATATAATTAGTCCATCCTTTTTCTGTGACATGTTGCTCCTTACACTCTGGGATAAGTAAAACCAAACAAAGCTGAAATAAGCATCACCATCCCCCAAACCCCCAAAACTTTACATTACACATCGTCTTCAGACCCAGGAGACATCATTGTTTTTCCAAAGTAGGATTTCCCAAAGCTTTGATGTCAACTATCTGCTGCCACTGAAAACATTGAAACCATTACCTTTGATAGAAGCAAAGTGAGGCCAAAGCTGAGCCCTTCAATAAATATTTTCCCAACTGCAAAGACATAAAGCATTTGAAAATATGAACTGTTTACAAACCTGCTTGACTCATTCTGTAAAGGCTTTGAAACTAACTAAACTAAACTAGAACTGAAAAGAACCCAGTCTTTCCAAAAATTCATATTGCTTTTTAATTCCCCAAAGGCTGAACTATTATCATCACCGGCATTGTGGTCCTAGGGGAACCCGTGCAGCTGGGTGAGCAGTGAAAGTCAGCAAATACAGTAACAAGTCTTTCCAGTGATGAGCTGAAGGGATCCTGTACTTGCTACTTTTGGCATCTGGAATTTAAACTGGAGAACTTTAGTGAGAAAAGAGTTATCTGGCGTTGACTGATGATCTCTTTTTGTTCATTCATTTTTGTTTAACAGACAGGCATCACAGCTGAGGCAATGTACCTGGTATGGCTTTACTGATATAGCAATGCTAAAACCAGAGCTCTCTAACTAAAAATTACAGAGGCCTACAACTTGTATCAACATCTTCCACATATATCATACTGCCACTTTATAGAACTTTTGGTTTTTTTTCCTGTGTGGTGATGATGTAAAGCCTTAAGAGATGTTTCTGGCAGGCTCTGGTAGGTGAAGCAATCTCCCCCATGGGGATCAGCTTTGTATGTACAACTAGTGTGTCTCCTGAGCCTAATTTCCTTAATCCTAATTGCAAGCAGGAGTTGTGATGATTGATTTTGAGGGTTCACAGTGCAGTTTTCAACAAAGGTGATAAAGTATTAAAAGAAGTTGGTAAACTGAGCCTAGCTGTACTGATTAGGTGAATTTCTTCTTAACTCTTGTGAGAAGAAATCAAAGCTGCTGGAGTGCAGTATGCTAGTGGATTCTGAAAGCATTTTGACATTACACTTTTTAAAGTCAAACTGCCTCAGTGTTTTGCTGTAGTATCTCTACATGCCAGAGACATGTATTTGAAGAGGAGGGGAGGTGAGATTTTTCCGCTCTACTGAGTGCTATTCCCTTAAATTAGGCTATTAACTTGATTTTATATTTAAACATGCAATTATTTATATATGCATATCTATACAAAATGTACACGTAATAAAAATGTAAAATAAGATATACTGTAGTATGCTATTGTATTATATGTTGCATATGACATATTGTACTTTAGATACAGAATAAGATATATGCTAAAAAGTTACATTGTTGATTTAAGGTTTCTCTGGCTTCTTAACTGGAAGTTTTCTTAGAAAGGAAATTATTGGGGTCACAGGTTCGAGCCCACATCTGCAGCTTTGTCTGCTTCTTTGTTTCCCTTTAAATACCTTATCTACAGCTATGTATGCAGCTAAATTATGAGAAAGGAATTTACTATTATCACTGTTGCCTTGTAATGCAGAGGTAATACCTCTGGTGCTTCAGCAGGAAGCAACCAGCTTTCAGTCAGCTCTGCTTGTTAGCCCAATGTAACACTCCTCATTATGTGGGGAACACATGGACATGCTCTCCATCACTGACTAGAAATATTGCCAGGTTTGACCATTACACTGTGAGATGCATATGAAGAATGAAATCCTATCCTTATTAAAACTAAGGGGAAAAGACACACCAAACCTCTCATTGAATTATTCAGGTTCAAATTTTCAAAGAACAAGATACAGAATTATTATATTTTTGTCCTTGGAGAAGGCTGTTGAAATGTAGGGTTCAGAGACATTCATAAGACATATCAACACATGGAAAGACCTGTAGTGTTTGCCCTTGAAATGATACATATTTTCAGGACAAATGCAATACAACCACCATAGCTGAAAAATCAATATCTTTCTTGAGAGCTTGCATCTATATCTATAAGTGAACATCACAGCATTGAAAGTTACAATCTCTTTGTCTTGTGCAATTGTTGGGTGGAGTCATGTTGGGTTCCTGTGCTCTGTGTGGTCAGAGGAAGGCAGCACTAGGAGGTTTGGTCAGCACGCTCTAAGGGTTTTGGCTTGCCTACACCTAAGCAGTGCTGATGGTAATTCCAGCTCTGCTCTGGCACTTGGGTACTTGACATTATAAGAGGGATGTCTCCTCTCTTCAGGATATGTGGCAGAAATGTCTTTTTAAGAATAGGAGCTGATTGACAAACTTGAAATCAGTGGTCTCTTAGCTGTGTTTTCTGAGCACCTGCCACCTGTTGGAGTTGCAGCTGCCAGTAATTTATCAGCACCAGAAAAAAGCCTTTGAGTTCCACCCAGTGGAAAAGAAGATGTGATCCTAGGCTTCTGAGCCTTTACCAGGAGGGGAGGAGATCTGGGTTTTTAGTTTTTGCTCCAAGAACTCTTAATGAATTTTCTACACTGATTGTTTCTTATAAAACGCAGAAATTGTCAAAGCAGATATTAAATGTTTCTCTAAGGTCAGCTAGGCTTCCTGACTATATTTCCTCTGTCTCCTTGGGGAGATAGAGAAACATCACAATTTTGCTACTTCATGTGGTGCAGATGTGACATAGGTGCTGTTATGCTTCACATACACCTTCAGAAGAAAGCTGAAAGATTTGTTTCAGATTTTCATTTTAGACTTGGACATACCTTATCCAAGTTTGAGGCCTGAAAGAATTGATTTTTTCTTTAATGGATATATCAGTATTTGATTTGATGCACATCAGCTGGATTTAGCCAGCATCACAGAATATGGATGAAATGTCAGAAAACAGAAAAATGAGACAAACACAATCTCATGGCTGAAAGCTGATGTCAGCAAAACCAGTTAATAATAAGGATTAGTTCATTTATGGAGCAGATAACTGAAGAGTGTGCTCCAGTTTCATATTTAGGAAGAGCAGTTTTGCCAGAATGTACATGTAGCTAAATTACTGGATTGAAGGACAAGAACTGCAAGATAAATTCCCATAGCTCAGTGCTAAGATTAATTTAAACTTTTATGGACAGTGCCCCACTGAAAGTCTAAGACCTTTATTTTTTTCTGAGGAGAATCAACTTGCTTATTCTGCCTGTGTCTGGTGGTTTTTTTCAGGTCTCTTATGGTTTTAACTGCATTGTTGTTTAACAGCCTTTACTCTGGGTGGGTATGAGTCACCTCCAAACCATAAACAGTGTAGCCATGGTTAGTAAGCCTGGGCTGCTGAGCCTTTGCTGATAGCGTGGGCGCAAGAAGTGTGCCTGCTTGGAGCACAACCAAAGCAAGCTCACATCTGCTTAAAAAAAGAAAAATAAAGTTAACGTATCCTCTCTGTTCTTTTCCTGCTTCCTCCCCCTGCCTTTCTCTTTTCCTCTCCCTTTTTCTTTCTCTCTGTCCCACCCATACCCATCCACAAGAATACTCACAGAAACTCCACCTATACCTATACAAGCCCTCCACCCAGATAGTTCAAATTTCTGGGTGGGATCTCAGGGCACACGTTTGCTTGGAGTGGTAACGTGTGGCAGTGTTTTGGTGTGAGGCCCCTCGTGCAGTTCCTAACTATGAACTTGAACAAATAGTAGTTGTTACATTCATCCTTTTCAAGAGAGTTTTACTCAGCCTATGAAGTGTTCATTTTTGCCTCGTACAACTGACTGAGCCCAGAAAAGGGTAGTGTAAATCATGCAGGGGAAGGCACAATGCTGAGCTCCAAACACCTTTTGGGGAGTTGCCATTCAGAGGGAACAGACTCACCCTAAGTTTCACTTAGACCACAATGGCAGGATGTCAGTGTCCACCTCTCGCAGCACAGAGGCTGCCTGCAGAAATATCAGTAGCAGCCCTGCTTCTTATTGACAGTAGCAGCCAGTGAGACAGGAATTTAGTTGGAATTTATATGTAGCTACAAGACCCAGGTTATACGGGCTTTTCTTGTGTGGAAAATAAGAAACCGGTTACTCTTTCCCTAATTTTTCTTTTAATCTCTCTTTTCTTCCACTAGCTAGGCACGAATTGTGTTGTACATCATCTTCTGCCATTTTTCTGGCGCAAGCAACATGCTGGCACAAGTCAGTGGAAATTCAACATTCATTATGGTTTGCCTGCATTGCCTGCGTATCACCTCTTTCTCTCTCTTTTTTTTTTCTGTGAGATGACTGCTTTCAAGAATGAGACTAACAACTTACAACAGGAAGTCCTCCATTTTAGACAGGTAAGCTGCATAAGCTGCATCTTGGCTATTATTGCCTTGCATGCCTGGGAATTAGTTTTTCTGAGTTCTGGGGATTTTTACCAGTGGGTTTTGAAAAGCATCAACAATCTTAGTCACCTGCACATTTACAGGAGGACTGTGTTCTCAAAGAAGCAGTACTTTTTGACAGAACAACTATGAAAAATGCTGAGAAGTAAAAGGATCATCACAAAATGTACACCTTTCTCCTTTTTAAATGTATAATCCTTACAGGGGATTACTGGTGGGTGAATATTAGAGCTGGTCTGCCTTCTAGCTTGAAAGCTTGTTTCTCAGGCAAAGCTGTCTTCTGGCAAATTAAAGGAAAATGAGTTTCTTAGGATTCCATTTCCCTCTGCAGAGGAGAAACTGATATAAGAGAAAGCAAGCTCACTTATTTCTCTGAATTTTTTCTCTATATATATGTGCGTGTTTGTGTGTAATTTTTTTATCCTGATGGCAAAACCCAAACACATTATGTGCAGAGCCCAGCATTTTCTTTTCTTGTATTACCTATGCCCCAAGGAAACACCAGGAGCATAAAGATGGCTCTCCCTTTTTCAGTTATTCTTGCTACCTGCTGGATGCCACAGGTCCTGCAGGTTCATCCACGTGCTCTATACATTGACTAAATGTGAGAGAAATAAAAATGTCACTGTTCTATTTGGAAGAGTCTTACATAGGTCCTCTATTACAGCATAGTTATAGTTTTAAACAAATGTATGGTCCATAAATTCATTGCAGTCAGGCAGTGGTATTCCCATTTAAGGAAAGGGAACAGAAAGAAAGTTTAAGTGACTTGGCCAACATTACATATGTTCATGGTCATGGAAAATGGCATTTGTTCTCTGGCAGAACAAGGTCTGATTTGTTTCACAAGCTGAAATAGTGCATCGATTCATTTAATAAGCCCCAAACTGTCCCTTAGCCCTTTAATCTCCAGGTCAGTACGTCATTATGGTGGAATTAATTATCATATAGTACCTAAACCAAATATGGATTTCTCATGTTTGCCAAGTAGATATAAAATATTTACAGTATTTGGACAATGGACTAGCAGATGGAGTGCAGAATTCTTGACTTTCAAAATAAGTTTTGGTGTTTGGAAAAGTCAATCAAAAAAAATTATGTGATCTTACCTGCTGAAGAAGGTGAGAATTCCATTCCTATATCTTCTGCAAGCTAATTTCCTGTTCCTGCTTGACATCCTAAACCTTCACAGTCTGTACTTTAGGGCTTTGCTATGCTGTAAGGAGGGAGAATCCAATTAATTATGTCCTACCTCACATTCAGCTTTCAGCAACCAATTATTAGACAAAACCTGGCTGAAGCCCTCATTTGATTTAGGAGGCTTGGGTCTCTTGGCATTCATCAAGATTTACTGATGTTGATAAATTGCTCTTCTGTGTCATGGCTCTAAATAGATATATCAGGTTTGTACAAGGCTTCTTGCTGAGCCTTGATCTAAATAGATTTTCATCTAAGACTATGGAGCAATAGTTCTTTTATCTGGAGCTGAGATATGGAGGTCAGAAGTAATGAAACTGGCAATTTGTCTAATTGTGAATTCCATTATTATTTTCTATCTTCAAGCAACTAGGAGTAAATCCACCAGATTCTGCTTCAGTAGAACTCTCCTGAACTAGCATAGTGAGATAAATTAAAAGTAGCATGAGCCGAGTATGTCCTAGGATATCTCTATGTGCAATACCTAAGAGAGCCTAGGTTGCAATCTGGAGATCTGCTGGGTTGGCTGGAGTGCAGCAGAACTGACAGAGATTGGTGGGGAGTGTATTCTCTGTGCAGAATTTGGGATGCTGCCTCCTGCCACCCCAGTTTTTGTTAGCTTCCCTTTGAAGAGTGGTGAGAGGAATGACATGCAGACAGATGCATGGAGCTACCACCTGGTAGTAAAGCATGAACTGATTGTATTGTTTGGTTTAGTTAAACTTCAAAGTAATTGACAGGATGCTCAAAGGCCTGGGGCACTGTTACTATATTTTAAGACAGAGGAAAACTAAAGAGGAGAAAAAAATAATAGAATGCTTCAGTTTTCCTACCTCTCAGCCTCCTGTGTTCTTATCTAGGAACCTTGAAAGCACTCCCACTTATTTTTCAGATTAGTACCTGAGACCACACCAGCAATGGGCAGAAGTCTGCTCTTCCTCATACATGTGCTGATCTGGAATTACTTGGGATTTTTTCTCCTAAATTTATTCTAAGTTCTTGTGAGTCACTGTATTACTTGACATCTGAATTTAATGCATCTGATTGTTAAGCTCCCTGGCTGCTAATCTTCAAAGATCACTTACTGACAAATACCATGTAATGTGTGTAATAGAGTTGTTGCACATTTATGTTAAGTAGCTCTGAGTTTTGTTTGTTAATGTCAGGTAATTCAGGCTAAACTATTTTTTTGATATAACCAAATATAAAATCTAATCTGTTTTGACTACTTTCATTCCATGTAATGTTCAAGTTCATGCCAGTTTTATACCAAAAGCTACAGAAAAGGAATTTTATGAACCTTCAAATTCCAATGAATTGCCTTGTACAATTGTGCTTGTAATCTAAATGTTTTTTGAAGGAATGGGGTTTGGAAGGCTCATCACAATCATGACTGTATTCCTCATGGATGTAGCTTTGTGTTTATAAAAAGACAGCCTATTTTTTCCCAAATAGTACTTGCTATCTATTATTTCCTACCTAGCTGTTTTAAAGGTTTTGTCTCTAATCAATAATTAGAAAGGATGGGAAGACTTACCTATCACAAGTGAAAACCAGACAATAGTGAGCTTATAATATTGTGGAAAAATGGAGACACAGTTTTGGTAAAAAAAAACAAAAACAATCAGTATTTTTTAATACCCCTGCAAATTTTGCAACCTAAATGCTGGTGTGAATATTGCTAAAATATTCACAAGTATAAGGAAGGCTTAAACTAATGAAAGATGATTACCTAAAAAGCATCATGACTGTACAGCTCAGTTGTCTGTGTGCAACTTTCCTGCTGTAGAAATTCCTGTTTCTGAAATGGAAGTGGTCTTTCTTCCTTTCATCACTGCACATCAGCTGCTGGGGAAATTCACCTCTACTTCCACCAGATTGTTGCGTCAGCTGAGCTTGTGGAAACCAGGTAATCTTTGGCACTGAGTGTCTGTATATCACCTTAAGCTTTCTTATGTCAAAATGTCAGTACCAGATGGTACTTCTATACTGCCTAATATTGGTATTATTGTTCTTCTATATGTCATCCTGAAGATAAAAGAGTATCATAAAGTGGTTCAGATGTCAAGGTTACTCATTACTATCTAAAAGTTCAGTGCAGTTTTCTTTGCTCTCCTTAGCCTTACAGTAAAAGACATATTTCTCAGGAAATAACATTACTTTACACATCTGATTATTGACAAATCGGGGCATTAAAAGAAAAGATATGTTGGACCTAATGATTAAATAACCAAACAAAAGCCAATACTTAATTGCATTATTTCCTCTTAGAATAGTATTTTCAGTAGTAAGTTTTTGTATGGATGATCAGAGGAAAACCCATTCCTGGCTTGAAGGAAGATGTGTTAGATTTCCAATTTTTTATTGGCTGCTTAACTAAGAATAGAAGAAAACAGGGTTCATCAGGATGATTCAGAGGGAAGAAAGCAATTGTGAGCTTTTTTTATGGCCATTCAAATTTAAGTGAACTTAAAACTTTTAAAACTTTTAATTTAAGTGAACTTTTAAAATTTTTGTGTTTGTTTATTAGCACATCAACTTAGTAGAGAACATTCTATAAATATGCATCATCTTATATGCACTAATAGAGGTCTCCCAAAACGATCACATTCTGTACAAAATCTAATATATAATTTAAGGCAGGTATTTAGACCAGCACTTCATTTTGAGCAAGCATTGTCTTTTGTATTTAATTTATAAAAGACTATTGAGGGATAATACTAATTATTATCTAGCAAGTGAATCTCACTACTATTAATTATCAGTGAACCAAAATCTAAGTGACATCATTATCTTGAAAAATGTCTGCAATAAGAACAAGCCACACTGTATCATATCAAAGGTCCCAGTAACCAGTATCCTGCCTCCAGCAGTGTTAATAGATAGCAAAGAGAATCCACAACCTCATTAGCACTAAAATGGATGTAATAGTTTGTTTCAACAGCAACTGGTTAAAGCAGAGCAGCATTTTGATTAATTTCATTTAACAGCAGTTATGTGCCTTGTAGAAGCTACTTCTGAGATAAATGTTTAGCCTCTCTATGCAAAATTAGTCATTGGTAGGACTAGAAATATTTATTTCTGGTTTGCAGCCTTAAAATGTCTGCTTCTCTTCAGGAACTCAGGGAGCAACCTGCAGTGACTGTCTCAGACAGAGATGTTTACATGACTCCTTCCACAGGATCTTGTATTTTAAAACAAATGCCTATACATGCCAGTTGGACAAGAAAGCTGGGGGCACTGCATTCATCTTCTCTGCAAACAAATGCAGGGGAGGTGCCTCAGGTAAAACAACTTCATTCAGACTCATTCATCTGGACATGTAAACCATAGCCAGAATTAACAAAGCTCATCATCTTTTAGGCTAAGAGAATTCACCAAGGAGCTGATTGCTTTCTGGCAAAGACTGATGATGAAATGGAAGAACTAACAAAAGTGGTCTGTACATGCAGTGAGGATTTTGAATGGGCAAAGTTTCATAAGCTGAGAAATCTATATAGTGAGGCAGGATGGACTGAAGTGGTTAAGAGAAGGGAATGCTTGAACTGGGTTTTTCTGAAGTCAAAGCTGCAAAAAATAGTGTGAAACTTATTTCTGACATACAAGTTTCATACAGAAACTTGTATGAAAATGTTCAGAATCAAGGTGGACAATTAACCACATAAAAAGTGTATCAGGAAAAGAAGTAGACACTCTTAGTGAAACACAAAACCAGACTGAACATTTTCCTGGAGACCAAAAAGTATAGACTAAATTAAAAATTGCTGGATGTTCAGATGAACAAGATCTTGTAAATGCAATTAAAATAGTAGATTTAAGATATATCCTTATATACAAAAAGAGAAACACAAAAGAAAGCAGAAGATCTTATGTAGCAAAGCTGATCTTACTTGCTTCTTTGCCAGCATGTCTGGGATAAATGGAACAAAATGTGGCTCGTGTTCATCAGAAGTAGATTATATGATGACAACACAATTTTTTGAGGACAAAACCATTTTCTCTGTGTTATCTTTCTCTTGAACTGCCATAGCTTTAATCCACTTGGATGTTGTTTACTCACTGTCTATCCCATTCAGAGAAACATCAGTTTATGAAGGGGGGGCTATGTATAAGAAGTGAACAGAGGATAGTTAGAACACAGATCACAGGAGTTTGTGCTGAAAACAGTCAATACTGCAGGGAAGTATGTGGCAAATTCCTCCAGGAGAAATGTTGGTCTGTTGCTGTGTGTTGGTCCATATCAATCTCTAATTTAATATTTTCATGTAGTATGTATTGTCATGGGAAAATGTGCATTCCCTAATGGGGGATGATGATGCAAAATTGAGAGGCAACATTAACATAGAAAAGGATTTGGATGTTGACAGTGTAAAACAGAATCTGAGGATAAAAAAGAGAACTGGAGAAGAGTTTGAGGATGGAATGGCATGTAGCAATATGACATGCAAAGAAATAGGCTTGGGAACAAAGAACAGGAATCTCTGCTGTTACATAAGTGTCCATCAGATGACCACAGGACTATGTGGTATTGATATGACCTTGAAAGAGGCAGATTCCAGGAAATGTGAGTACACACGGCAAATCTGCTCCTGGATTATTTTGGATGCACTACCATTCTCTGGGGTAATTCTGGTGATCATTTGTGACAGAAGTTGTTCCCTGCAGACAGAGTTGCCAGGCTTCCCCTGCTTGAGCCTTCATATTCTTCTAACACTATCTCAGGAGGTCCAAGAAATCCCTAAACTCCACTGGGCGGCACCAAGTCCCAGAACAGACAACAGGTACTTTGACAATCCTGTTATAAAATCAACACTCTGGTGAGCTCTATTCAGCATAATCCTTACACTTGGAGCTAAAGCCTCATCCCACCACAGACACCCAGAGGTGATGTTTTAGACTCCCAGTGTCACTGTGCTGTCCCCATGGAGACCCAGCTCAGGTGCTGTGAGCTGTGTGCACGATCAGCCTGTGCCTGGGGAGTTTTCACTGGGCAGCATGGATGCTCTGCAATCAGCATCCACTACCCTGCTGTGGTCTGGACAACTTTTCTAGCTATGGCTGGAGCACACGAATTCCTCTCCTGATCTCTGCAAATGTGCTGGTTTTGCTTTGATTGATTTTTTGTGAAGAGGGAGAAAGTCAGCCAGGGAAGGGATTCTCTGTGAGGAGCTGCTATGGGCTTCCTCTGTGCCTGGACAGTACCAGCACAGTAATGCAAACTCTCAAAGCAGCTCTGGCTGCTACTGTGGGGCTACAGTTCTTTTTCTTTTGGCTATCCCAGAAATGTTAGACGGTTGTTGAAATCCTAAGTAAACAATTTACCCCAACAGTTATCTTGTTACCAATCTAAATAAATGTCTTGCTAAATAAAAGAGGTGTGGGACCACTGACCAGTTACTTTAGGCAGTTACTTTAAAATCATACTTAAGTCAAAAGAAAGATAAATTATTCATTCCAATTGTAAAGTAGATGTAACAATTGCAAGGGCATATAAAAACAAAAAGCAACTGTGTAATCTACTGATACCAAATCAACATCTAAAAAAAAAATCTCTTGTCTACAGTCTGCTTTGCAGACACTCTGGGTCTCGTAGACACTCTTCTACTCTGGCAAACACGCAGGACCTGGGAGTGTGCTTTAACACTGAACCCATGGCTGTCCTGTTAAAAGTTTTAGGGAAACTAAGGGGAAGGTGCCTATGTGGATATGCAATTGTTTGTCAGCTTACCCCAGGCTCTGCATTTGACCACTCTATCTCATTCTCTGTAATATAAAAACCCAGACACAGTTTTGGGAGTAACTCAATCCAGAAATCATTCTAGCAGTCAATTAGGATGAGACTATCAGGTTTAACTCCCAGGAAGTCCTCTAATAGGCTTTTTACACTTTTGCTTCCTAGAGAACATGATACAAACCCTCCAGTTCCATACTCCAGTGACATGAAAGTGACAGGCTGACATATAGTCCTGAAGTTATTTCAGGGACTTTGTGATTAAAATTTTAAAAAGACAAAATATAACAATTATGTCATAGGATCTTGTGGATATAAGATAGTAAAGTAAGATACAGAAGAGACTCAATGCCAAGAAGTCTGTAGTTTGTACATAATTGATTTCTCTAGAGGAGGCTGGAGCTAAACACTGGGGACTTTTGCTCTTTTGCTAATCCATAATATCTATCCCCAAGGTCAAGCACTGGTCACAGTTCTCCCTTTTTTACCAGCATAGATGTACCCCTCTCTCTACTGATTCTTTCTCTTTGCTCTTCTCACATGTTGTGTTCCACAGTGGGAACCACCTATTAGCACCCCATCTTAACTCCTGCAGCCACTGTTTGTTTAAAAGTTTCCAGGGAATCCATTCAGATTCAGAAATCCCAACCAAAAATAACTTAGTAGTAAAAGAGATGATCTTCATCCTGTTGATTTAGGAATAGATTCACCTTTTCAAGGCTGGAAATGTCACACTGCTAGAACAGGTGTCATCTGCACAGGCTAACTTTGACTTCACATATAGTGAAACATCTTCCTTTTTCGTTACTCTATTGCATACATTTCAGTGTGAAGTGTCTCCATCTACTGAGCTTCTATTTTATATCAACCTCTATTATCCTATTATCAAATAGGATAATGTACTTCTTACAAGTATTTACAGGTGTTTAATACACTCCATTCTTTACAAATTCTTGACTGACACAGGAAAATAATATTATCTACCATTTTGATGGTAGATAATAATGAGTTTGAAGTTCTTCTCTTATGAGAGGGGGACAAAAAATTTTGGCTTGGGTAGCTTAGCAAAATAACCATAATTCAGATTGGAACAGACTCTGGAGGTCAGTCAGTTCAACCTCCTTCTCAAAGGCAGGCCTAAATTCAAAGTTAGATTAAGTTGCTCAGATTTTTGTCCGCTTGAATTGAAATTATCTCCAGGAAATGAAATTTTGCAGCCACTTGGGCAACTTTGGCACTTGACCATTCTCCTGTGAATTGTTTGGGGTTTTTTCTCCTTTCATTCAGTTAGATTTTCTCTGTAGCTCTTTGTACCTGTTGCCTCTCATGTTTATTTCTGACTATGTAGAAGAAAACTCTGTCTTCTCTATAAGCCCCTGGTCATCCTCTAAGTCCTCCTTCTGCTTAACAAACTCATATGTATCAGCCTGTCCTCTGTGTTGAAATTGGAGATACAGGATGTCCCTTTCTCTCTTTGGTTTTGATTTTTGTAGAATCAGTTTTAGCATTTTTGGCTAGGAGAAAATTTTCCAGTATTATCTTGGTAAGTTTCTGTCTGCAGTGAGCTCGCCAGTGTGGACAGGAGAGGTCTGAGGATTTAGGGAACATTTCTGAAGTCATTATTTGGAACAAGAATCATACATTTAAGCTGTAATTAATTCTAACTGAATATATGTAAAAATTCCCGAGTCTGAGGCATTCAGAGATTAATTTAAAAAAACATTTATGGCTTCTAGAATGGCTAAATGTAATCAGGTCTGGTTTTCAAGAATAGAAAGTGTGCAAATATAAGAAATCTACATTACAAAAAAAAACACAAAAAACAAAACAAAACAAAAAATACCCAACAAAAAAACAACAAAAAACCCTGGAAAAATAACTGTAGCATCTCAGTACAGTCCTAGACGATGATGCAGAAATTCTTCAGCTTTGGCAATGGGTACATATAAGCCTGAGAAGAGGAAAAGAGATTCTTGAGTGTTTCCTTCTGTGTTCTTGCATAAATGAAGTGCTTTATTGTGTTTACTCCTAGGATCACTGTATTGTTTCACTGGTAATTATGGAAAGAAAATAGAGAAATGAAAACTGACATGGGTCTGTCTCTAAGACCATGAATTATACCTGGGGTCCAGAATGAACCATGTGTAGCCTGCATATTGCATGTCCTGCACTGAACCTAAAAAAGAAGTGTGTGAAATTCAGACCAAGTGATTAAAATTCAAAAGCTCTTGCTGAAGTGGAGAGAAACAGACAGAAGGATTTCACTGGAATGAATTTCTACCTCTTGGCTATTGTTATTCACCTTTCTTGGGAAGCTTAGCCTTTGCTAAGCAAAGCCTTAATGCAATACTTGGTGTTGCTGTGTTGAACATCCTCTAGCAGCACATTAGGTTTGACATTAAAAGGAAAATAATTCAGCCAGTGAGCTGAACAGAGCTATTGCCTGCTCTAAAATTTCAGCTATGCTTACGGTGTCCTCTTGACACCAGTGATCAGATCATAGAGATGCTACTTTTGTTTGCAAATAACGTAATTTTGAATTAATGGCATTGGTGCTGCTAATGTTCAGGCTAACTGCAGTATAATAATGTCTTTTTTTCATGCCTAAGCTGATCAATTGGAAATTGACCTTGGTGCCCAGGTTTTCTAAGGTGATCAGGATAATGGACCCTTGTTAACGACACGAATTTCAGGAGCATATTTCATTCATATCACACTGTTAATACGGATCAGATTGTACAATTAGCTATGATTTTTGGGGACTCAGATGTTGTTGGTAGGAAAAAATGCATTTCTCTTTTAAGCAAAATATCCCCACTGCTGGCTTCTTCTGAATAGATCCCATTGAACCACTTTGTTAGCATCTCCTAATGACTTCCCTGCTTCCTTTGACTCCTACCATGAATACTTTTCTTCCTAAAGAAAAAACAGGCAGTAGTATTTTACAGCAGATTCCTGTTTTTTATTGGGAAGATGAAGATTAATTATGCAATAGAACCTCAGTATCTGAAAGCCTGTGACCCAAACTTCTCCCTCTTACAACCTACTTCTTCCACTATAATTTTCCCCTTTTCTATTGATTTGCATTTAGTGGGAAATCCTTGATGTCACCTAACTGATTCAGACAAGCAAGATTTCATGGAAAAGCTGTTGTGTCCTAGTAATCTGTAACATGTCAGAGTACTCTTTCTAGAGTGACATTAAGAAAAAACCCATGAACTTGTGTCTCTGTGTCATGGTACATTTATACTGTCCATATTCTCATGTTCTGTTCTGTTGACTTTGGGAAGTTTAAAAAAAAAGAAGGAAAATAAAACAATCTATGAACTGATTTGTGAAATACATACTTAGAGTTACTCAGAAAGACAAGATGAACCCCCAAAACATAATTATGTTTTCATAGCTTGCCTTGCTCAGCTTAAGCAGCAATGTGAGTTCAGTGGGACTTTAATTTATTCCTGAATTATTTGCTCATTATTTGGTATTATATTGCCAAGTAATATGTTATTCTCTGCTGCTTTTAAAATGGGAGATTATAGCTTAATATATACAGAATGAAAAGGCTCAAGTCTTTGTTCTTTGTCACTATGACCAGCAAAAAAAGGAAGAAATCCACAGGACACCTAATCATTCCAGTTAGTAAGACAGTAAACCATTTCCCCTCTCATTTTGCCTTTTTCCAACACTGTACCTACATTTTGAATCATGATAATTATTTTTATTTATTATTTTCTGTCAAGTTCTAGTCACTGTATCCTTCCTCATCACTGTTTTGTATTCTTGACTTCTTGTCTTACAGAATTTCTGAAGACAAGGCAGCAGTAGAAACACATCACATGAGTTCACCGATGACTGATGGAACCTAGTAGACACTCGTTAATTAGAATAATTAGGAAACCATTAAGGAAACATTTGTAAGACCCTTGCTTTTGTAAATGATGTACTGCAGATCCAATGACAAATACAGGCAGATAATTTTTCTTACAGAGGACTCTGTCCTCTATTTTCCCTGTGCATACTTTTCAGCTGTAAACTTGAGCCAGACTCTGTCCAGCTTTTCACTCCCTGAAATTATTCTTTGTTTATTTTACAAAGAGCTAACAAAAAAATTACAGGTATTGTGCTGCTCTTTGCTCAGGAGTTTCAGTCCCCTAGCCACACCCTTAATGCTGTATATCCCTGCTGGCAGCACAGTTGATATTTGACAAGTATAACAAAATGATAGAGGATGTTCACCCACTCATTCTCAAAATGCTTTTGGGAATAATGTGCTCCACTTGACAGGGCATTCCTGCTGAATGAAGCTTGAAGAAAATAATGTCAGCTCATGCTCTTTGTCTTTGTTAACAGTCCCTTGTTTTCCATTAACATTAGCTGTGTACAAAGCTCAATATTGAAAGATGACTGTATGCTGATTTTCTGGACCGGCAAGCAGAAAATTGGCCAAAAATATATTATGAAGCACGTGCTAGAGAGCATTAAGCGCTAGCAGTTTAAAAGAAATAGTAAAGACAAAGAGGCATATCCATCTTCAACTGATGGACTTTCAAAGGATGATCTATTGTGAGGAGTCTCACTTGTCACCCTTGAAGAAGCTGCTTTACACCAGCACCACCATGAGTAGCTCCCAGTCCCAGCAGTCAGAGGGGGGATGGGGAACAAGTGCACTGAGGCTCTCATTCATATTTATGTCAACATTCTGGGTTTAATGAACCACCTTTTCACAAATCCTCTGAGAACAGCAGTCCTATGGGGATAGGTGTCTGCAGGGATTAGGTACAGAGCTTGGGATATACACAGGAGCCTTGTCAACAACAAGGTTCTTGCACATAACAAGGCTGTGAGCTGCCCCACAACCACAGGCAAAGTCAAACCTCTTTTATCAACCCCTGCCTCCCACTTCCCTCAGTAGCTTCCGTGCTATCTGGTTTTCCATCACACATGGAATGAGAGGAAAGGATGGCCATCCTGGAGTGGGAAATGGCACAAAATGAAGAGTGACAGGCTTAAACCTCCCATTCTTCCCTTTCCAGAGGTTAAAAATACTGTGAAAATACAGGACTTTTCCATCTGGAGAGGAGAAAACTAAGGTGAATTTAAAGAATCTTGTAGGTGTTAGTTAAACTGAACTGTTAATCATTGAAACCTGCAATACTAGAACTAGAGAAATCCACTGAAACAAGGGATAGAGCATCTTAAAGCCCAAATTTAAAAAAGTTCATCTTTACATGTTTGGGTAATGAACTTCTGTTGCCAGAGGGGACTGTGGGGGCAGCTTCAAATGAGGCTGGACAAATTAAGGCCAAAGATCTCACAGCCAGATCATGATTCTATGACTCCATAATTCAGATAGTGAGGAAAGGGATCAGGGATGTACCTTATGATACATTGAGTGGGGATTATGCTGATTACCTCTGTCCCTGGAGGTATTTCAAAGAAACCTGGAGACATGGTTTAGTGTTGGACTTGGAGTTGAACTTGATGACCTTAGAGGTCTTTCCAACAAAAATGGTTCAATGATTCTGTGATATTGTAAGCATTGTCCATTCAAGACCACGAGTCTGAGATATCTTCTACTTGGCAGCTGAGGATAGCTGGGGCAGCACAGCAGCTGGATTGCAGTTTGGAAATGAGCCTGTGGAGGTTGTCCCTTCTCTCATTAGGCTGAGGAGAGAAGTCTCTGTGCTTGATGAGGTTGCCTTAACATCTTCACAAACAGCCACAAGAGATTATGTTTAGAAAGGCTGTGAAGGGAAGCTAGAGCCAAGTCCTTGTCAGTCTAAGCATGGAGAACATCCTTCCTGAAGGCTTCCCTTGGATACAAGAAAATTGTGAGCTAATGTCATACTCTAATGCTATATATCTCTGCTTTGGAAGATTACTTTGAAGAAATTCTGATTTACAGCAATAATCACATAGCTAATGATTTTTTTTTTTTTCAGTTGAAGAGAGTGAGTATAATCTAGTTATGACAACTTGAGAAGAGTGTGACCAGTTTTTACACTAAAGCCAAACAGGATGACCCATCTAATTATAGTTCTGACATCCTGATCTCAATCCTGGATGAATTAATGGAATGACTGATATGGGACTTGATTCATCAAGAATTAAAATCAGGGAACATAATTAATACCAGCTAACAGGACTTCACTGAAAATAGATTTGATCATGCTTTGTTGATTTTTTAAAGTGACATTTCATGTTTAATCTGTAAAGATAATAGAGTAAGTAAAAAATGCATGCCCTGATATACCACAACAAAAATCTACACACTTACAAAGTTAACTGATATGTATTTGATATGGAGTAAAAGAAGGATAAACTCTTTCACTTACAGTATCTCCTAATGAAGTCATAAATTTGGAATCACCAATGGCCTGGTGGTTCTAACTTGTCCTACAGGGTTCAGCTGAGGGGCTCAGACTTGCAACAAAATTCTGATGTTAACGCTATTTGAAGATGACATAAGAGGTTGTGAAAGCAATAAGTAACAGAATGAGACAGACAGCAGCATGGATTTCTCTCTAAGTGTGCTGAACATGCACTTCAGGACAGTCTGAGGGAAACTCTACATCTAGGGGACAAGAGTAGTGTAGGCAATGCTTGAGAATGAAGAATCTGTCATGTTGGACAGTGGTTGTGAATAGAAGTTTGTTGGAAAGCTGTAGCTGCAAAGTCTGACTGTGGCCAGTTGTAACAGGTGGTGCAAACCAGAGAGAAAGCTCAAATAGCGTTGCTGCACTGCGTAACTTCCTTTGATTTCTTGATTGTACTTCTGTAGCAATAGTGTTTCTATAGTGTGCCTTCATCTGCTTGTGCTTTGTGGAGTGAATCTCTTTTACCCTTAGCAGCCTCAGCAGTGCTGGACTCTTTCTGCACGGACACAGAACAAGTTTCTGAGACAGAGAGGATGAAACAGGTTTTGGAGGAGTCCTCACTCCTCACTGAGAGAAGATGAAATTTGGGAACTAGCACAGACAGAACTATCACAGAACTAAGCCTCTTCCTTCTATTAGAGAGCTAAAACTGAATAAAATCAAGCCATGTTGATGGCCAGAATTTTAGATGCACTTAGAGACCACAGATCCTTTTGTGTGAATGGTGACTGGACTATCTGACACTGAAGTTGATGAAGATTTCTTTCTAGTTAAGATAAGATGACAATACTTGTTAAAATGGTTTGAAGCAGTTCTCTGTGTTCCCTTGGAGCTTTTGGTCCCTTCAGACCAAAAGAACTTAGAATATTGAAATTAATACACTTTTTTCCACAAGCACTCGCCATATGACATGAAAGCCAAGAAGCTAATATACTACAAATAATTTTCAAGGGCTTGAGTGAGTTTAACAGTAGAAAAAGGTAAACTAGAACATTTTTAGAAGAAATGCATTAAAGGAGTTTTGAATTGAGAAGCTGAGAGAGTATTTAGACAGAATTCAGCAAAACAAATGTTGGTTACAATCAGAGCTACATATTATAAGAGATGAATTGATGATACAGCACGAAAATGTGTGTGATCCTGTTTATTGTTCTAATTGGCTATGTCTTGATAAATAGCAGGAAATGATTGATCTCTCATCACAGATGCTTTGTGAGTTTGGTGTTGGTGCAGCATAAGCAATTTTAACAGCTGTGTATAGTTATTACAATTCACTAGTTGAAACAGTAATTTTCTTTAAATATTTCTGATTACTTAAATTAGCTCTAAGTGTTGCTTTTCCTCAAGGATACTGCAGGTGCATAAACCAGATAGGGAAAAAGTGAAAAACCTCTATTTCTTGCATTTTGAGTGAAATCCTGTTTTGCTGATGTCACTACATTATCTTCAGTGAAGGTGAATTTTCATCCACTCTTTCTGATTTCTATAAATATTGGATAATGACACTGAACACAGTGGTAATACTTTCTTGTGCTCTCAGGGTGGGACCTAAATGTGGAGAAACTGGAGATCTCTAACAAGAGAATATTTGCAGAGCTTGCTCAGGGCTGTCAAGAAAACTGTTAGTGTTAGAACACTATAAAAAACTCATTTAGCAGGAAGAGTCTGATTTCAGACAGTTCTAAATGTATTGAAAGTATATTTGAAATATTTAATTCCATTTCTTGCTCTGAAATATCCATTAACTTCAGAGGAAAAACTTATGATATTAGATTATAGCTACAACTTTAGGAAATCCATAGCTTGGAATGACTGACTGGGAGAATGATGATGCTTAACAGACAGTGATAAACATTGTGACATTCTACTCATTTTGGCCTCAAACTTGACAGATTTAATTCAACCCACATGTGGAGACTACATTATAATGATATTTTTCAATAACTACAGTGACACAGATTTCAATTACATCTTTATATCCAGCCTCTTGCCATTCTGGGATCAGGAAATAACGGCTAACTTAAAAATATATATATATATATATATACAATCAGACTTATCCAGCTATTATTATTCAGTAGTTATTGAACTATTTGTACCACAAAGTGAAACAGCAAGTAAATGAATGAGAAGGTTTAGTGGTAAAAGAGATTACTGGTAATAGAAATTAGCTATGGCAGTCTGAATTCAAAACAAATGTGTACACTGAAAAAAAAGCCCACATCTAAGCAATCAGAATGGTGTGGTTTCGAGAAGGCTTTGAAAATCTGTTTGGAAAATTTTGTAGACACAAGTAAAACTAGCCTATAATGTCTTCCTTGTGTCTTGGACACAAGATGTGGAACTAAAGAGGACAGAGATTACTGAAGGAAGCTATTTTTCTTTCCTTAAGACATCTAGATGTAGAGATAAGAGAGCCATTCATCAGCATTTAGATTTTAAAATATTTTGTCAACAGTTGTGTAATTTTTTTGTCCTCTGTTAAAAGGATGCTGGGCCACAGAGAAGCATATTTCTTTGAAGTATGGAAGCAATTCTGTTGAAAAGACTGTGGGTCTGAAAAAGTTTTAAATACAAGTAACAGGAACATTAACTCTGATATGTGTGTTGGAAACATGTAACAGGCAATTATTCAGAAATGTACATAATTACATAGATTTTGAGAAGGAAGCAGGTGAGGATTTTTCTCTTCAAAATAAAGCAATGGTGCATGCATTTAAAAAAAAAACAACTCCAAGTCTGTTCTATATTCATTCCAGCTGGAGAAGAAACTAATATGGACAGTTCAGTTACATTGTGCACCTCCATGAAAACAGCGGATTGAAACTTTCTGATAGCATGGAAGCAAACTTCCTACAACCATTCCTGCATGCTCCCATTCCCTAATGTAATTCACCACATTTAATGTAATTAATTTGGAAAGAAGGAAGTGCTGTTTTCCCAAAGGAATTTCCTGACAGCTGTTTTACATAATCAGTGCAGAAACAGCAGCAGTGGAGCATTCTCCAGCTATTACCTCCTAATGGACATTCACTTTGCCCTGCTACTGTTTTGCTCAGCACAAAAGATTGCAACACAGATGTGGAGGATTCAATTTAAATCCTTCCCCCATAAAATGAATTCTTTAGCTAAGTGTGTACATTGCAGAACCTTTTGTTTCAGGGCAATAATGAGCACCCAGTGCTCTGTCAGCCTGCAAGACATCCAGGTATTCCCCAGAAATACCCAGGTGCACCACAAACTGAGTAGAACTTCAAAAATCCTCCTTGCCGATGAGAAAATAGTAACATCTTACACACTATTAGCTTTTCATAACTGTAAGTAAAGAACATGTAAGGACTCCAGGAATGTTTGTAAAATCATTTGTGAATAATTATCAAGGGAAACTAGATTCATTTTAATAACTAGTCAAGCCTATTAATTGAATTTGTGGGTGAAATGGTAAAAAAACATTATAAAGAAAAAGCAAATAAAAATTTTATGCTTTTATGTAGCAAAGTTTAGTGAAGAAGGGATGGAGAGTAGTAAATATAAAACAAATCCAATATTTGATTTCTCCTGAGCAACGTTTACTTAATCTCTGTGAGGAAAAGAATCATATCTTCCCCTATTGGCTCATATAATACAGACGTAACTTTTGGAACTTGTGTCTTTTATGGTCTATGTTTATTTTAAATGAAATGCTGTGTATTTTTCTAAGGTGTATCTGACCAGAACCACCAATTTTGTAGGTGTTCCCCCTGGCCACTGTACATGAGGGTGTTCAATGGTAGGTGGTGCTCCCAAGGTAAATCATAGTCTAAACCAAAAAATAAATAGTGTTTATTGAGAAAGGAGAACTCTGGGATTTTTAAAATGGCAACTGAAAAGTATTTAAAGGGTAAAACCTCTAAAAATATATTAAATATTATACTGACTCTAATTTTTAAATCATGTAAAACTTGACGACCACTCAAACATGGAAGATGTGCAGTTTTCAGTCTGTTCTTTTTCTTCCAAATATTCACACAACAAATTTTTCACTCAGCTTATATCCTGGCTATGGAATTTCTGTCCATGTGCTTTATTGCCCAGATGCCATTCACATTTTCTGAGAATGCAAGTATCAAATCCAAATTACCTATATGATTTTCAGTTGTTAAATGTTTAATGTGTTTTATTGGCAATTGTGCAATTTAAATATTCTTTTTTAATTACATCCTAGATTAATAGCACCTAAAATGTGATCTTAAAAAAAAATCCTGGAATGTTTTCAGCATCATAAATAGCAATAGGATTTAGCATTTTCTGTTGTGTTTCTATGCTCTAGGCATCCTTTATACAGCATATGCTTGCTTTTCAGTGTTGTTTCTTGAATTTGGATATACAAGTATGATCTCACACATTCTTTTATATGATTAGAGAGCATCACATGGGGAACAAAACTTAGCATTAGTACTCTCAAATTTGAGCGTGAATGATATTGACAGAACATCCTATGAATTTTTACTGACATATAGAACTAAAGTTAAAATTGCTGTTGAAAACAAATCACAAAGGTCAAGAGACTCAAATAGCCTTCAAAGAGGAGGGTGTTGGTGTTATTTTTCTTTGGTTGTTTGGTTTTTTTCTTGCTCAATAATGGATTTTCCTTGCCTGTTTATATTTCTTAGGAGTTCAGCAATATTTGCACAATATCCTATTTATGTGTACACAATCTGAGAAATATGGTAATTTGCAAACAGTGTATTGTGTTAATTATAGTAGGTGCCTTGCCTATTTACGTATTTGAGCAGCTTGAACTAAATTGAAAGAATAAAACCAATGAGGCAGGAAAGTCCAATTAAAAGTATGTTAATCAAATGCCCCACAAATGCCTTTCCTCTCTAATACATATTGTTGCACTTTGAGTGCCTGCTTGATGTCAATTGTCCTTCTGTATCTAATCCAGAATCTTTTTCAGTCATAGTGCAGTAATAAATGCAATTGTCAAAGGCCTGGGTTCAGATACTTCATTTTATATTTTTATAGATTTTATAGTAAATTTAAAATTTGGACCATTCTTCTTTTAAAGATTAATTATAACCAAGAAACAAAGAGAGATGGGAAAGTGACTACCGTGTTAAGAAATGACTATTTGAAACAGGCAGTTTTTCATGTGCCACAGTTGCAGTAGAGTTTCTTCTCGTCTGCACTGGAATGAGTCAAAGTAGACTCTGTTGGTTTTCACATAAAATTCAAACTAGTAAAGCGCTTCAACAGAGCACTTAAAATTTGTTCCCTTGATATCTGGTGAACAAAATTAGCTTGACTGAGCTTCTAGTATAATGCCATAAATCAAGAATAGGTCTGTGGGAGCTCATGTGAAAAGTTTATTTTGTTGCACTGATGCATCTTTCAATAAATAAATGAATACTTGTGGCTGTGCTGAAACACAAATTAGGTATTCAATTAATCTGAGAGCTGGACATAGAATTCCACTTCTTGCTCCATTGCAGCATCTTTATATGCTGCCAGGCAAGAGTTTTAGGACCAGATCTCAGAAAGATAAAAAAGAAAAGGAAAATTAAAACAAGATTCGTACAGAAATTAGAATATGAATCTGTTCTAATCCTGGGAGTGCTTTTCCATTCCTTATACACCTAAGCCACACTCCTGTTTTAGGGCAGCTCTACAAGGCTGAGTAGTCTGGTGTCTGCTCGACTACAGCAAAGAGGCAGTTTGTCCCCAAGGGAGGGTGTGTCTGGCAGGCATCGTCAGCACACACGGAATGCATGCTGACAAGGCTGGGCTCCCTGCAGAACCCCACTGTGCTCACTGGGGGAACATAAACCCTTCAGGGTGGTACTTAGGTGCTGCTATTCAAAAAAATATTAAAAATAGAGGATTTCTGGAAAATGGCACATCAAGTTAAAATATTTCTTTATTCATACAGGGCTGGAAATTCCTCAGAGGAGTGACTGGAGTTTATATTCTCTCAAGCTGGAGAGAGATCTGGAACCAGACCTTAGTTTAGGTATCTCACTCTAAGACAATTGTAAAAAGTGAGTTGCTCAGCCTTGTCCTTTCTGGGGGAGAAACAGGGAGAAAGTTGTGAGTTCAAGGGGTGTAGGAGTCTCCCTGAAGAGGATTATTTGTGGATGTGTGCATCTCTGTGTGGCATGGGAGGCAGTGTCAGGGTGGGATCCCAGCTGCACATGCTGTACTCATGGTCTCCTGTGTGCTAGTGCTGCTGGTGCTGCACTGAGCTGGAGAGCTTTAACTGAGTGCCTGAAAGCAAGCTACATAAATTCCACCAAGTCCATCCTTTGGATCCCTTTCTGACCCACCCTGCCATGGGCACATCTCCCTCCAGTTCTAGCTGAGCCAATGGGAGAGTTTTCACTCCTCTTCTCCTACCCTCATTCCCCTTGAGTGCCCTCTCCATACAGACACACCTCCCTTTCCCTCCTTTTCTCTGCCTCTTTGCACCAGAGATCTCCCTCCTCCTCAGCCTCCCAGCTGAGCTGCTTGTAAGTCATTCCTGAGAAGGTGTCAAAGACCTAAATGAGTTCTGCTCAAGCCATCCTAGATACCTTCACTTAGTACCAATGAGGAGGGTTCATATGAGCAAGTCAGATAGATAGATGCACAAATGAGGATGCTGTAGGGAGCCCTGTCTGATGAAAGAGTTCTTGTGAACAGAAGGAGGAGTACCCAAATACATTTTGATAGGAGACTTAAATGTATTGCTTTACATAGACTTTAAACCTGGTCTTTAATCTTTTTTTGTGACAATGCCCCATTTGCTGCACAGGAAAGAAAAAGCAGCCTATTTATTATCTCTATTCAAATGACTTAACACAATTCTTTGCAGTAGCTGAGTATTCAATAACATGCAATGATATTAACTATTCAATTTCCCTTCAGTGAGAGGATTCTCAAGAGGGTACTTCTGACTTCTGAATGAAGTTAGAGGCTTCACCATAAAATTTTATATAACTAGCAATGCAACTACCTATGGTATTGCCATAGAATATTTGTAACTGGTAAAGCATCCTATTTGTATAGCTAAGCCTTCATGGGAGAAGGAGAATTTACTGGAGTGCATGTTCAATATACATAATAGATACCATTTCTCAGGATTAAAAATGTGGACTCCTGAGCAGTAAATTTAAACCTTCTGACTTGCTTTTCCTAGTTATCATTAGCAGTTATCTTAGAAGTAGTTCAGGGATTGTGGTGTCCAAGTTTCCTGGTTACTGAGCATGGAAACTGAGCAAGTTGAAGGCAGATAGCCCTGAATAAGAATGTTTTAATGGTACTACCAACTCAAAATTTCTTAAAACAGTGATGACAAAAATCTGTGAAGAAATAGCAGGATAAGATCATTACCAATTAATTTTTTTCACTATATGAAAAGCTAAATTAAAAAAAAGAGGTATATTGTGTTACTAACATGATAAGTAAAATATGCTCAGCTTTATGATTGCTGTTTTCATTAGTAATGCTTCTCTACAATTGGCTTGTATTAAAAACAGAAAAAATGGTCGGTAGTACTTTATGCCTTGGGCTAATTTGTTTAAATTTGAAATACTGTACTGAACTAAAATTAAAACATATGCTCTGTACATATGTTATGCGCCCATGAAGCATTTTATACATGAAGTATTGCAGATAGATATTCTTCTCATAAGTAAATGAAAATGGTATAAAAATGTATATCCCTTTCCTTTCTAGGGATATGTAGGCTAAGCAAATGTGCCTTGTCTCTGTGCTGTTTTAAAAACAGACTCATAGAGAAGCTCAAATCAAATATTTGATGCAAACCTTTGACACTCAATGAGATGTCAGACTAGCTTCTAAGTATATTCTCTTACTGGCATGTCTTGAAAAAATTCCAAAGCCAGTGGCAAACATTAAATTTATATATATAGTAGTCCATTTTGCCTCCTAGCAAAAATAGAACTCGTTACATATTTATAAAGCACTACATCCATTCCTCCAAAATTCTAGCAAAGTAGTTTGATTTGTTGTTTTACAGAAAGGGAAAACCGAGGGACCAAGAAGTTGGGAGGATTTGCCCAAAATCACAGAGTGGATAAAAAAAGAGAAGCAGAAAGAAAGCAGAAAAGATTTTTCCTGGCTGCTTATCATCCACAACAAAAGAAGCATTCTCTCCAATGCTATTACTGCATTGTAACAGGGAGTCTTATACTCTCAATTTTCTTGCCTCCATAAGATTCTCTCATTGTCCACTACTGCTTTGCTGCTTAATTAGCTCAATGGTAACTAGAGGCATAAACCCTGTTCCTTGGCCTTTAAAATCCTCTCATGTTTAAACTGAAATAAGAAATAATTATTTTAAATGAGAGAGAACAAAAAATCCAGGTTTCATTCACAAGGTAAAAGAACACTGTAGGTAGCAACCACTGAGCCCCACACATGCCTTATGTGGCTACAGACTTCAGCTCTACAGTTGATTTTCCTTGTCCAGGAATAAAAAATGATGCCTAAAAGCAGCAGGAATTCAAGAAGTCAAAATAAAATTATTACCCCACAGAATAACTAACTTTCCACAAGATTTTATGAACTTTACACTGTAGATCAGTGCTCTCAGGGTGCCCAGGAACTTTGTTCTCAGAGTAGTCTCCTTGGCCACCACACTACTCTGTTGAACTATGTTATCCTGCTGAACAATATATCCTCCCACAATACATCCACTGTTTTCTTTGGCTTGTAGACCTGAGGGACTCATTCCTTTTCCAAAATCCTAAATTATGGGGTCATGCACTGATTATGGAGTGCAGCCAAGGGTCTAAATACAGAGCAATTAAAATGATGGTTTCTGAGAATACATCAATAAGATCTAACCCATTGCTTGATTCTTGACTTCCAGATGATTCTGGCCCATATTTTTACAAAAAATAAAAAGTTTCAAAGTGGAATAAGTATGTTTTTCATGGTCAGCCAGTCTTTAAAACTTGGCCTGTGCAGGGCTCCATCTCCACACTGGGGCTGCTGGCTTTCTCTGCAACTGGCTGCTCCAGCACCTGGCAATACTTCTCTGGCAGCATTTTGAGCTCCAGGCTATGGCCCAGCACTAGGCATCTGTTCCTCTAGGCAGGCTTTGCTCAGCTAAAGCCCTGGATGCCTACTGCTGTGTCCTTTCCTGAGGCAAACACTGTCAGGGATTTTTAAAGGAGGCCCCACTCTGTCTTCCCCATCTCTGGCTGTTTTTCTCCCTCTCTTCTGAACCATGATAATTGGGACAGCTGGAAAAACTATGGAGAAAGGTCTGCCTGATCACATGGCAGACAACTGCACACGGGAGAACGTTCAGTGTAAATACAGCTGATATTTCTTCTGGAAGTAACAAACACACCGGGTGTTTCTGCAGATCACCTCCAGAATGTATTTTAGCTTTGAGCTCATCCTAGGAAACTCTGTGCAGCAGTGTAAGGGAAACCACTGACAACCAGAGATCCATATGTTCTATCCACATTGAAATGGGTATTCTATTTTTTATAATCTTAATCAAGTCTTTGAAGCCAAAAATCTTCTCTGTAAATTGATGGGGAGTATGTTATTTTTGGCCTGAGCTTGCATTAACTCAAAAGTTGGGCAGAAAATTGTTCTATTCTTTTTTTTTGTTTGTTTCACTATTCAAATTAGCAGATGCATTTCCTATCATTGGTACTTTTTCTGTCAATAACACACAAATCCCATGGAAACATGCCAAAGATTTTCTTAGCAACCAAGCCTCTTGCCTGATACACACGATTAACTACAACAGTCTGTTAAAAGCTTAAAATAAACCTGTCTTTTTTTTTATTTAGAATTTCATATAGTGAAAGGAGATTCATTGGTAAGGAATTTAGCACAATTTCAGGAGAATTTATTTATTTTTATGGAGGCTGAATACTCAAGAGATGATATGATAAAAGCAGGTGTTGCCGTAGAAGCAAATCTGCGGGGATCAACCCAATGACTGAGTTCAGGTAAATTAAAAGCACTCTCACCAATTGATGGTATGGGCCCCCCATGATTAAAATGTAAATTGATTCATGTCTTGTAAGTGTATAATGCTGCTGCAGGAAGCATCCTTCTCCATCAAGAAGTAGCAAATTCCATTATGAAAGATGGGATTTTGACAAGCTGTTTCTTGTTCCAAGAGGGTTACCATTTTGGAGACGAGTTTGTGGATTCTGGGCACTGCTTCCTTTGTCTCTGGAAAGTGCAGACTAATTACATTTTCAGAAAACAGAAGTTTTAGTTTTTATATCGTCACATTTGGTTAAAGTAAAATGGAACAAAATATCACAAGTTCTATCCTATTTATAGAGATTTTTTAAATCTTTGCTTAGAATTATCTCAATTTTCTTCACAGTCTTTGAATTAGACCCAGAATGCAGGCTGATGGTATAAAAAAACTTATTTTTAGAAGCAGTGTATGTAACTGCTATGAAAAGAAACAAACCAACAGTATCTGAGGTAAAAACTGTCGCCTGAACTCACCTTCTTAGAGGCTTGTGTGGCATACTTTTATCACAAGATAAACATCCATTTATGTTGTGGCATCAAAAAACTTACAGACTTTTAGTTCTCTCTGTAGGTACTAGATGGAGGTAGTTTTTAAATATCCTGTCTTTCCAACATTCCTGAAAGTAGGTGCCTGTGAACACAAATTATTCAGGCACTGAGAAGAAACCACTGGCAAGCAGGAGAATCATAAACAAAGGAATAAGAAAACACAGGATTAAGCCTTATCAGCTGAAGACTTTAAGTAGCCCTTTACTCGGGTCTTCTAAATAGTTTATGGGCAATGGCAGCTTTAGTGATCTCACAGGAAGAATGACTTCTCCAGTTAGCCTGTTTGTTGAAATTTAATGATATGCCTCCAAGTACAATTCTCCTGATTTGTGCCTGCTGTTGGCCAGTGCAGCACATCACAACAACTCTTCCCTTCACAAGTGGTCCACAAGATGTAATGCAAACAGCTGCAGTATAGCAATGTGGAATGACCTAAATGGCTGTGCTAAAGCTTGCAGCAATTTAGACATTCTTAAAGCTCTGCAAAGCTGTACAAACTAGTAAAGAAAAAAAAAATAAAAAGAACATATTAATTCTTGGTTTAGCCAGTTTTATAGCAAAAAAGTTACAAGAAAATTAGATATTACATATAACTTGGAAAACTTGGAAGACAAGGAACACTTCAGATACCTGAGTGGCTTGAACTGTGCTCCACTGCAGTCATTAGGGGTCTGTGAAATTGTACCAGTGCCAAATGTTAGCATGGAGAATTATATTTGCCTGTCTTATTGCATGGTAATAAAATGCAATGGCCAGTTCCAGCAAGCTCTGTTATTCCCTTCTGCTGCCAGGGGATGGGAAAAGGGCTTCCACAGCCATTTTGACAAACACGCTGGCATGCCTCAGTGCACTGTGCTTCTGCCTGATGACATTACTAATATTCAAACCTCTGCCATGGAGGTTCAAAATGACCTTGAAATAACAGAGTCTTTTTTGTTAAGATTTGGTCTATGTATAAATTTCTGAAATAGTATTGTAGAAAATAGTCTCTTAGATAAGGAATGTATTTTCAGCTCCTAGTGTCACAAAATACAGATGGTTATGATTTCTTACAGATCTGCTAATACACAGGGAAAACATTTCTGCAGGAATCGAGAGAAAAGTCTAACTTTTAAATCCAAATGATATTTACTGGTTGTCTGAAATAAGACTAGTTTTCTGCAGTAAAATCTTTTTGAGGTAGAAAAGGAAGATAATTCAAATTGAGTCATGCCCCTGATGGAGCCAACAGCTTTTAAGGTCGGGGGAAAAGTCTCTTCTTTTATGCACAAAATAGAAGGTCTGTCCTCATTAATTTCAATTCGAAGTTGATGAAGTTCTTTGTTTTATTACACTGTCATTTGCACTACATTTTCAAATTGCATCAAGACATTAAATATTCTCACTGACAGTAACTGCTCACAGGGGATTTTAAGCAGTGCAAGACATGTAATGAAACTCAACTCATTATTATTATTATTATTAATTATTTGTATTATTTTATTGCATAGGAGTTGTAGTCATGGATCATGATCTCATTGCATGATGCACAAAGCCAGAATAACAAGGCCATTAATTTTTAAAACTCAGAGATTGTTGGTGGCATGGCATGGGTAGAGCCTGACTTTGAATTTTCACCTTTCCAAAACTTGAGCAATGCTGTTTGACCAGTTCAAACTGACTTGCAGCATCTGTGTGGGATCAGTGCTGCTGGGATCAGTGCTGTTGGAGCAGCCATTCCCACTCAGCTGGCTGAGGGACTCCCATCACACACAGCTCACAGCAGTGTCACTCCCCAGGTGCTCCTCTGCCTGTGACCTCACAGCCCCTGAAGAGCAATGAGCATCCCCCAGCCTTGCCTGGTCCATGCCACTTGCACAGTGTTTGTAAGTGGTGAGAAAGCACCAAGGTATCTGGTTGTCTGCAATGGCCTCAGGAAGAAAGGGCTGTCACATTTGGCACCTGCTTGTGACTTCTCTACCAGCTGGTGGATAGTGAAACTGCATCTCCTAGAAGAGTAAAGCCACAAATAAACCTATTTTATACATACGATGTTTGGCATGTAAACATCTGTATTTATGAAAGTCACAGAAAGAGCCTGAAGATGGGAGGTGTGACTTAAAGCATATCCCTCGTTTTAGGCTCTTAATGTCAGCAGCATGGGATGACCAGCACAATCTTCCCCCACAAAGAAAGAAGCCTGGGAGAAGGCTTGGCTGAGATCTGTGTTAATCACTCTGGGAGCTGATAATTATTCAAGAGCTGCCAGCAGGACAGGATTGAGTAGAGGAGAGAGGAACAGAAGTTAAACCCCCTCTATCACCTGCATAGAAATATCTGCTGTATAAGAGAACAGCCAGCAGTTACACAAGGAGAGAAAAGAAGCAGAAGTGGAGCTCCATTGGGGCATCCCAGAAAGAGAAGTGGTTGAAGAAGACAGCCTGAAATTATGTTAAGGTTGTTGAGAAACAGATGGAGAGGCATTTAGGAATAGGTCTGGAAGGTGGGAGAGAAGAAGAAAGAAGAAAAGTATATCTCTGCCTCTCTCTCTCTCTCTCTCCCTCTCTTTCTCTCTTTCTCTCTCTCTTTCTCTGTAGAGGGAAGGAAGGAAGTATTTGTTCTGCAGAGAGAGTTGTTTGAGTCCTGCAGCTGCTGAATCTTCTCCCTTTTCCCAGTGGATCTGCAGGGATGCTGGTTTGTCCTTGTCATTATGGACTGGCTCACCAATAGGGAACAGTCTGATGGTTACTGCTCTTAAGATAAATTCTACATAGAATGGGGTCAGGGAAAAAAGAAAAGCAGTTGGAAAAATTCAACTCATTTTAGTGCAGAGGATATGCCCCTAGGCTATACCTAGATAGCATACTTTTTAAAGGAAGGGGAAAAATACCATGCAGAAAACAGTTGCCAAAACCATAGTACCTTCTTGTCAGCCACCCACAACCCAAAAGAGAATACCTCCCAGGAGTCATTTTAACTAGTAGTGTCTGTGCATGAAAAAATGCTCATACTTCTGTTAGAAACACTGACCAACAGCTCCTAAAATTCTGGTTTCCAAAGGCTATCAATTACTCTGAACACTGGGTGACCTGGGACACATGCAGGGTTCCAAGCCCCAGTAATAAAGAAGAGCCTCAATGAAGGACCTCAGTAGAGATTTGGCATTCTGTAAATATTTCCTGTTAATAAAATCAAAAATTAGGCAGTTTTGTTAGCTAAAATATGTCAAAAGAATTTCTGGAAGCGGAAACTCCAGATTTGCTGGGGGATAGATGTAGGAAGATGACAAGTTTATTCAACCCTCAAAAACACAAAACCAAAACTGTCCTTGTGTCCTTTTGGGTAACAGAGAACTGAAGCCAAACAGTAACACTGAAAGAACTTGCACTGGGGTGGGTGGATATATAATAGCTGATTTGTATTTGGGCTGATAACTTCCTAGACTTTTTTATCCCAGACAACAAGAAAGGAGAGGGGAAAAAAAAAAAGAAAAAAGAAGAAAAAGGGTGTATCATAACTTGCAGCATCCAGGCCATTTTGGACTCACAAGCCTCAAAAGCAGCATAATTTCAAGAGAAGATGAAGAATCATGTTGAACTTGAGGAATTACACCCAGAAATACTGCTTAATTAATAAAAAAATCACAACAGAGAAAATATGACATCACTTCAACACCCTGTCAATCCAAGCAAAGTATTTGCATTTTCTCCTTGTCCATTAAAAAAAAAATCATGCTATAATAGAGGATGTGAGAAGTGGTCTTGTGTGTTTCATAGTGTAATTAAGCCAGAAAAAAACCACCAAAATTTCTAAGGATCATAATACATGAAGTGAGATTTTAGAAGCATAAGCTTTATCTCCAAAATTCCATCTTCAGTTGTAAAATGGAGACTCAAAGCAGAAAAAGGCTTCAAATGGTCCCTGCAAAGGTGCCAGCCATGGAGCTGTGAGGGACACAGGGGCGAGCAGTCCAACTTTGTCTTTCAAAAGGAGCATTCTTATCTCCTTGACAGAACACCTGTGTGCCACAGCAGACTCACCCCATCATCCTCCACTGCCTGTATTTGTTCCTTCCTTGCCTGCCTGGAGGGGCCCCTCTGCAGGAGAGCTCCCTGCTGCAGGGCCAGCTGCACGAAGGGACACAGCTCAGCAATTCCCCCAAAGGCAGAGCTGCACTCCAGGCAGGCAGATAAACCAGACTCTCAGCACTGCTCTGAGCATGAACTGTACTCCAAGTGTGTTGATTAGGAACATCAGGTCATAAATTTTCTATGTAGTTTTTTTTTTTTTTTTGAATGTGTCTGCTATCAAACATTTTTTTTTCCTAAAGTATTCTAGTACTAATAACTATGGTAATAGCTCCTCTGGCAATACTCAATAACTTTTGGGATGCAGGCACTGCTCACTCTGATCCTTCTTCTTCTCCCACTCTAACAAATTCTCCTTAGCTATCCAGGCTGTTCCACTTTGTATAAATGACATATCTACCAACCAGAGAAAGAAATTTGTTCTTTACTTAGAGGTGATGGATTCGGGTCCAAGTCCCTGCCCAATAGGATAGGGATGTTTATTTCATGCAAGGGTTACACAGGAAGCAGGAGAGCTGTGCCCCTTGCAAAGCCAGGCAAGGCAGCAGAGAGCATTTCAAAGTGCAGGTGACTGAATCAAGCAGTGAATCAGCACAGTTTGTCTACTTGGCACAGGGCACCTGCCTCAGAGGGAGTTGAACTGGCTCCATTGACACCTACCAGCTGGAGAAGCTCAGATGCCTGAAATGCTTCTACAACCTACAATCAGATTCCTAAACTTAGGTTTCTTTACCTATACCTACTTCTCCTCAAAGCTGCCTTGTGGGCCTTGCAGAGGACAGACCAAATTCCTGCCCTGGCAGAGGGTGGCAGAGTCTGCATACACGTAACCACCTCCAGCTCTCTCAGCTTGTCTGTCTGGAAAAATATTTGTCCCAGAGTAGGATAGGAGAGTTTTTGAAATCTGAAATAATTTTGCATCAAAGGGAAACTGTCTTCTACCCATCTCTAGCTCTCAGCTTCTCATGTGTCTGAGACATTTCTGTGTGAAAGGGAAACCTCACTATGGTTTGATGAGAAAAGCAATGAGATCCCAACTACTTCCTCAGATAAACAAGTCTGGAATCTTGCCAGGAGTAGCCAAAGTAATCTGAAGAGAGCAAACCAACCTTCCTAGTCTGTAAATAGCTACAAAAGATGCTGAGAGCAGAGACAAGAGCAGCAGTCACCTGAAATTAATGAAGAAAGAAGAGTGTGTCACAGTGGAGAAGCATAAGTGTAAAAGCACAGCAGCAGTGATTGTACCTACAGGATGAAAAGAAGCAATTCTCTCATCATTAAAGGATGCTCCCTGGAAATAGATGGACTTAATATACAAATACATATTGCTCTTTCTTTTCTGGATGATTCATTAATGTGTTTTGCATCTGATTTTAGACTTTAGATAGTCTCATCTAGTCCCAAACTGAAAAGAAGGCAATAGGAAATATGCTGGTTTATGCCAAGAGAAACTGTATTTCGGAGCATATTTTTTGCCTTTAAAAGTAAGACAAGCAAGAAGAAAAGAAAATGTAGCTACATATAAGAATGAATCATAGAATCATTTAATGGTCTGGGTTGGGAGGGACCTCAAAAATCATCTGGTTCCAACCTCCCTGCCATAGGCAGGGACACCTCCCACTAGACCAGGTTGTTCCAAGTCCTGTCTAACCTGGCCTTGAACACTTCCAGGGATGGGGCATCCACAGCTTCAATGGGCAACCCGTTCCACTGCCTCACGACCCTCACAGTCAAGAATTTCTTTCTAACATCTAATCTAAATCTTTTCTCTTTCAGTTTAAAACTTTTCCCACTTGTCCTATCACTAACTGCCTCTGTGAAAAGTCACTCAGTCTTTTTTATAAGCCCCCTTTGGGTACTGGAAGGCTGCTATAAGGTGTCCCTGAAACTTTTTCTTTTCAAGGCCAAACAGTCCCAGATCTCTCAGCCTGTCCACATAGAAGTTCCACCCCTTGGAGCATCTTTGTGGCCCTTCTATGAACCTGCTCTGACAGGTCCATGTCTCTCTTGTGCTGAGGACTTCAGGCCTGGATGCAGCACTCCAGGGAGGGTATCAAAAGTAGAGGGGGAGAATCATCTCCCTCAGCCTGCTGTCCATCCCTCTTTTGATGCAGCCAGGATGTGGTTGGCTTTTAGGGTGGCAAGTCCACACTGTTGGCTTTTGTCCTGTTTTTAATTAATGAGAACCACCTAATCTTTCTCCACAGGGCTGCTCTCAATGTGTTATTGTATGTCAAAGATGTTGAAAGGATTACCAAATTAACAATTCTTCTGTCAGCCTAATATCAGTTCTGGCAAATTTAACAGAAGAGTATATATGGTATTTCATTATTAAAAAAATTACAGGAGAGGCATGCAATCAATACCAGTGAGAAAATAAGAGAACAAAGTCTTTTTTCAAAGCAACTCAATATCCTTTCAATATATCAAATACAAATATATATATATATATATATGTGTGTGTGTGTGTGTGTGTGTGTGTGTGTGTATGGAATTTTGATTATTGTAGATTACACCTTTGCTGAATCGTCACTAAGGTAGTAGATGATAAAAACAGTCAACTGACTGATCTCAAATTTAAGCATTCCTGGAAAATCCTTACTAAGGAAGCATATTTTTAGTGCATTGCCCTGTGTCTTCCCATTATTTAACTTGTATCAGTGAATTGGGAGCATACACTGTTGATAAAGTTTGTACATAAAACCAGGGGGATTGTTAAGCAAAAAGAAAAAAAAAAGAAAAGAGAGACTGGTGTTCCCTCTAGCAGATGCAATAAACTGAGCACAAACGAGCAAACAGAATTAATTTACAGTGAAGCCAAACAGTTAAATACTTGGAAAAAGAACATTTGTGCTTATGGGAGCAGAGATTGCATCCTGGAGAAGGGAAAAGAAATTGAGGAGTCACACTAGATGGTGAGCTAATCCTGAAGCTTCAGTGCAAAGTGATGGCTTAAAAGATTAACACTGTCTTTAAATGTGTAAGGCATGACACCCTGAGTAGGAGCAAGAGCTTTCATGCCTTTTGTATTTAAAACCAGTTGCTTAAATTATAGTATTCCTGCCCCTCAACAGAAACAATGGGAAATTGTCCTCATAACCATCCTTTGTGCTTGCTAGGTGTGAAAGGCAGTTAGCCCACAAAGCTGAAATTACAGGGATTGTCTAGGTCCCATCAGTTATCAGCAATACATTGGATGACAAATTCAATTATATTTGAAAAACTGTCACAGAATTTTAATATAGCTGCAGCCACATTTTCATTAGTGTTTTGAGCAAAATACTGTAAAGTACAATAACTGATAAGAAATCAATAATACATAATAATTATTCACTATTAAGAGATGAAGCACAGATCATATGCCTGGGTCTTAGCTGCCTTAGTTTTGAAGCTGGTCACATCCATGTATCAAATTCAACTCAAAATAATATTTAATAATGATTCTAGCAGTCACCTGCTCCAATTTACCTCTGCCTGAGAAGCTCATAGGGAAAGGACTTCATACAAATTTGGAGGGTATATGGACAGTAAAGGGGACACAGAGCCGTGTTTCTAGAGGAGATAAAAATACCTTAGAGTATTTATATATATATATATATATATATATATTTATATATATATATATATATATTTTATATATATATTTTTTTTTTATATATATGTATATCTATATATATATAGAAAAACAGAAGAGTACGATTTAGGTAATTTTGAAAATCAGAGGCTTGAGAAAGCTGTGAGAATAGCTTTCTAGAAGGAAGCACAAGCAACCCAGACAACTCAGTCTTAAGACTGAGATAATTCAGCTTAAGCTAAGGAGGAGATGCCATGTTCCTTTGTCTCTCTGCAGGACTGTGTTTTATGATGAAGAGGTGCCTTCTGCTTCTCTGCTGTTACACTGAAACAGAGGTCCATGTGCTGGTCATCTAAACATTGCATGAAAATTATAAAAGACCATAAAATGGAGTAAAAAGGAAATCTTTACAAGAATGTGAAGCATGCAACTCTCTTGCTGTATTACTTACAGCCTCCACTTAAATAAAGAAAATTGTACTTTTGAATTGGGACTTTTCATGGAGTAAGCCAACTGTGTTTGGGAAAGTCTAGCTTAAAATCCAAGCAGAACCCATTATAGATGTAGTGACAGAGGAACAATTTCATGATTTTGGCATCAATGGCTGCAGACCATCCAAGGGCAGCACTGACAGTGACTGACCTTCAGAAGAGGAAGATCAGGAGAACACACCTTTTGTAGAAAGCCTGTCTCAGGCTGAGGCAGGTGAAGTGCTGCTCTCTTTGGGACAAGCCTCCAGAAAGATGAGAGCCAAGGGTGTACTTGTGAGAACAGAAGCATCCTCCTCTGCTGCTGAAAGCCTCTCTCTCAACTGCTGTGTTAACTCACTTGAGGACTAGGATTACCCATGCAATTTGTAGTAGAAAGGAGAATTTGGAACCTACAAGGTATCCAGGGTGCCAGGTATTTTTCTGGTTTTATGCTATGGCTAAGCCTGTGGCAGGGAACTGCTTAGAAAGTGCAAGAACCAGCACCAGGCTGAGGTTTGGTTTGTGTCTGTGGCCACCTTCTGCTTTGCTAGTTCTGTTTTTTGACAGCTGGGCACCAGCTCATCCCATGAAGGATCACTATGAGCAGCAAGCCAATGAGATAAACACCAGATATCACATAAACACGAGATATCAACCCATGTTCCATCCACCCACACACTGCTGCAGCCCACTGGGCCCTTCTCACCCAGAGGTGCTCCACTCTTGGTGGCCTCAGGAGTGTTTCAAGACCTGCTGTCCACTGCTTTCCCTGCAGATCAGGAGCCTGAGTGCTCTTGAACTTGGTTTGAGAGTCAAGTGTTTTATCAATGGTTTTGAAACAGAGCAGGTGAAACATCTGAGATCACCAGGTAGCTGATTTCATTTCAATTTGGGTTGTACAAACTGGAATGTTTTCAACTCTGAGGTGTCTCAGACCATTGAACTGTGAGAGAAGATCACAGAAAGGGTTACAATTATTACAAAGTTAACTGGTAATGCTTTGAGACACACCACTGTTCTCACCTTTTTGAAGAGAGAAGAATAAATGTACAAAGGACCTGTGATTTCAGAGAGGCTGTCACCAACCCCACTGGCTCCCATATGAGTGAGGATTAAAACATGGCCCTTCAAGTCTGAAACTGGACAAAGTGGGTGCAGTAACTGCATGGCTCCCTTAATGTACCTGGGAGCCAGGAGCTGTGGAAGAGTCAGATTCTGTGTATTCTTCTCCTGCAAGGTGGAGATACCAATAATAAGTATTTATTTAATTAAAAGAGGATACATCCTCTATTACTTAGGAAGAACACGGAGTTCAGTGTTATGGTGTATTCCATCCTGAAACTCATGGTCTGCTTGATAGGCACTTGAAGAAACCTTCCTTCAAGGTAATCCAAAATCATACATTGTCACTTTCTGTCATGAAAATGAAAATGTTTTTCTAAGACAGGCACAAGATGAAATATGCATTTGGAAACTTTTATTATTTAATCATACATTTTTATCTCTTAAATGTGCTTTCTTTTCTTTTTCTTTGAGGTCCCCAACTTCTGTCTTTCAAGGTTTGCTCCACAACCATAGGAAAAAACCATCCTGTTTATTTTTAAGTCAAAGCCAAAAATCTCATGGGATTTTGCAGACCCAGCAGCCTTGAAATGAAATGTAATTCCCTAAGGTTTAGGATCACAGAGATGTAAACATGCCTGCCATCAATGACTACATAAATAAACTAGAAGTTTGGTACAACTAGATTTTTCTTCCAACTTGGGTCTGATGATTTAACTAGGGAAAAAAAAAAGACAGTTTGTAATATTTCAGAAGAAATTTGGTGTTTTCAGTGTGGTGCAAGAGTGAGGTTGAAAAGCTTTTGGGGATAGAGGTGCAACAGTGTAACAGTAAGTACCACTAACACAAAAGAAAATTATGTTGAGTTTGCTGAATAAGAGGTTTAATCTGCTAGGTGTTATGAAAATCACCCGTGACAGGGATGGAAGAAGAGGTAAGTGATGGGTTGGTGAGATTCCCAGGATTACACACTTGGGGACATCTTCTGGGCTGCCTTCCAGCTGCTGCCTCTGCCCTGTGAGAGCTCTGTGGTGCTTGCCATACCCCCTTGCAGTTCTTTAAAGGGTGGCTGTTACACCCTCACCTGGGCTCTTCTTCAGCCTTGCACCCAGCCCTGCCCCTCTGCCTGTGCCTGTCAGCTGCTCCCACTGGGGGCCAGGGCACTTCTCAAGCCAATGAAGAAGACAATGTTGTGAGCACAATCAAAAACCCAGCTCAGGTGCTGCAAACACTGAACAGTCCTCAGTCATCTGCAATATTAGAGAAAGGCTCAGGCAGCCCTGCAGTTAATTAACTGCACAAAGAGAAAATATAAACCCATGTATGAGGACCATGTTGATGCAATTGCACTGAAGAGGATATAAGCAGTAATAAGGAGTGAGAGACCAGGTAGGCATCTCAATGACTACTTTGTTGGATGTTCTTCATGAAATTACAATAATTGTCTGTAAAAATGAGTTACATCCTTTTGAGTGCTCAATTCTAAAATTAAATCTCATTTTTTGTTGCAGAGAAGACATTTATTTTCACAATTATCCTGCTTACATCACTGTGGACTTCCCTTGAACCATGCATTGCCTGAAGCTGTGAGGCTGCTGTAGGCCCTTTCTATACCTCCCTGATATCCATACTTCTTCATTAAAGACAAGAAGCAGAAATGTAGATTAAAAAATCTAAAAGCAACTTCCTTCATTCTAGCAAGGAACTCATGTCACAAACAGCCTCCAAAGGCTGTGCTCATTTGGTACCACTTTATGAAGTAAGATGACCCTGCAGCCACGTCCTGCCCACCTTGGGGACAGCAGACAAAGAAAGAAACTGAGTGTGGGAGAGAGGAAGATGAAATGAAACATCTGTCGGCAGAAACATCCTGTCTGCTCTAACACAACTACATTTGTAGGGAAGGAGAATCCACTACATCTCTGCAGATCCAGTCACACAGATGTGACAGGAGAACCTGCATCTCCCAGACCACACAGTAGAAGTGAAGTCTCACTTTTGTGCTGGCCTCTATGTTTTGAAGCTGAGCCTTTTAGTCCTCTTAAGGTCTTTGTGAGAAGACACAGTTCAGCATCCTGGAGTCTATGTTCCTTCCAGCATTTTACTTGGTGGCTGAGAAAATGATCATAGCCAAGGCCTCAGAAGTCTAAGACAAAGTGAATTTTATATCAATTATTTGCACATGGTAGATAATGTGCAGTAGCCTAGAGCATCCAAAATATTTAGAGCAAAACTATATTGAAACCTACGTGAGAGGGGTAACAAGTCTCGTGAAAAGCAAGCTCAAGCATCAACGTAGGCTTCAGGGAAGTCAATGGTGCCCTCTAAAGGGAGCTCGTGTGATACACAGGAAAGCTTCTCAGCTGTGGGATCCACTGCTCATGCAGCCATGGAACAGCCCAGCAACAGCCTATGTGCAATAACTTAAATAATCTGCAAGATGATAACATGCAGAGTCATAAATATATCTTCTGAATTTGGGAACAAAACATGTGGAAAGTTTTTTTCAAACATTTATTGCTTATGGTGAGAAGGCATCCTTGTCCCAGGCAACATAAATGTTGGGACCAAGACCTCAGATCATGGCTAGGGAAAGAAAGGCACATCAAACTACCTGGACAGTCTGCACAAGTGAAAGCAGACCCTGATATACTTCATAAAACTTTAATCTGAGTTAACAATTCTTGCACAGAGATTGTGGAGCCTTCCTTGAGAACCACGTGGATGCAATCCTGTGCAGTGTGGTGTAGGATGACCCAGCCTGAGCCGGGAGGTTGGACCTAGTTACCCACTGGGGTGCCTTCCAAGCCTGCTCCTTGTGTGAGTGTGTGATAACACAGCACAGCAGCAGGTACACAGCCAGTGATTACAAGAGCTACTCAGGAATGAAACATGTGAGTGAACAAGCACCAGAGAGCAACCAGAGCACTGTAAGCAATGCTGTGTCTCAGCCTTAGCCATCAGGAGCCTGCAATTACTTTGTGATTCACTTATGAAACTCAACATGTTCCCTTCCAAGAAGTATGAAGTACCTTGAACAGCAACACACACTTTGTCTCAATCTCCTAGTTGAGCTCTGGCTGATTGCACCATCATTTGGCCAAATCAGGAGAAGAGCTATTGATCTCCAATGTACTGATGTGCAGACCTTATACATGGGGATACATTATTCCAGGACAAGAGTCTGCTCCCCCAGGAAGATTAATCTTGTGTTGAATTCAAGAGGTGCTGCAATGCTTCGCTGCTAAGAAAGTCAGGACAATTATTCCCAGGTTTAGTGATTGCCACTCATTAAAATCAGGATTTACTTGATTACATTTTGGAGAAACTCTAGACCCTGAGTGTAATTTATAACTGATGAGAAGATAAAAATATTAATATTGCTTAAAATTAAGTATTTCCAGTGAGTCTTCTAAATTTTGATCATGCTCAATCTTTAACCATGCTTTTTTCTCCACTGGATTGCAGGTGTAGTAGGAGGATGCTGTGATTTAGCAGATAAGGTGAAGCCACATCCTTTGCTCACAAATGTTACAGGTGCCAGCATTTGTGATCTAGTCCCGAGAAACAAACAAAATATCAGAGAGACATGATTTTCAGAAGACATTAGAATAATCTTGGGCATGTTTCCATCTTAGATTTATGCTTTTCTGCAAAAAAAAAAAAAAAAAATTGAACACAACTCATTCCAGAACTGCACTATACGTGAGACTTGGATAGAGGATGCCCATACACAAAGAAAATTGAGGACAGTGCCTTATAATGCATGACAATGTGGAAATTCGTAGTCTGACTTCCACCACTGGCCACTGTGACTTGGAGAAGGCCTCTCATCTCCTCAGGGTTTTCACATGGGTGGCATGAGACCTGTAAGTTTAGAGAGAATGTTGAGTCAAAATGTCTCTGAAACGCAGGTGCTGCTGTTGTTACTGTACATGATGGGTTATGAGACAAGGAAAACCGTGTACCAGTCAAACTAATGCTTACTTGTTAAACAAAGTTCATTCCCCAAGGCTCAGGGGCTTGGTTCACACAGGCAGTTTAAGATGTTTCAACGGAGAATTCAAAGCTAGAGTTAGCTTTACAGCAAGAGGAAGGTCAGGTATGGGAGTTCAGTGTGTGCCCTTTGCCAATCTGAACACGATTTTTTCATGCTGAGTACTAGTAATTAAGTGATCTCCAGTGAATAACAGCACCTGCGTTACCCATCCTTGCTACCATGAGAATTATTAAGCAGCAAACTGTGAAGCTCACAGCTCGTTAGAAGCTCTGCACAGCACAGCAGCACACAGCCCCAGTCCCATGACTCCCAATATATCACAGCAGTGGAGACAAGAAGACAGCAAAAAGGAAAAACGACTGGGAAGGCTGGGATGTGGGAGCAGCAGGAGGTTTGGCAGAAGGGCTGTCAGAGGCACTCAGATTAGCAGGTCATCAAGATCCTAGCACAGCAATGTGCAGCTTTTTTGGCTACTTGGAACAGCAGGGGTGATCTATACCCAGACTAAAACAGACATGCCATTGAGGGAGGATGTTGGGAAGAACAGCCTGCAGCACTTGGCAGTTTTGAGAAGGCAAGAAAGGACAGTGAGGAAATCCTAATGACTTGCAGAGGTGGGATAAGATAGGCAGCTCCTAAAGGACACAAATGGCACTTCCAAAGCCAGCCACTCTCCCCAATTAAGGTTGAGGAGAACTTCTTGGTAGTATCCATGTCTTGGTACCTGCTTGCTGGGCAGTGCTCCAGCACCTGCCTCTTAGTGCTCATGTGTGGGCAACTCAGCTCCAAAACAAGGTCACATCTCTTTCCAGTGTCTTTCCTACCCTCTTGCAACACTACTTCCACCCACAGGTGAGAGGGAACACAGCACAACACAGCTCCTAGGGAGCTTGAGAGTGGGGAAAGAAACCGTGGGATAGGAGATAAAGGGAACATAGGGAGAACATCCCCTGTCATGCCTTTTCTTCATCCTTCAGGGGATGAAAAGCAGAAGTCAGTTCAGACAGAAAGAAGGAATGATGGTCCATCAGAGGAAAGACATGGTGGAAGCAGCAAAAGGAGTTTATGGAAGTCTGAGGGAAAATGCAGAAAGAGAGCTGTGGGACAAAAGAGGATTCACAGAAATGATGGCAAGATGTTCTAATGTTTGAACAATTTGTTTCAGGAAACAGGAAAATGGAGGTAAAAAGAAGGCATTGGAAAGGTAAGCATGTAGGAAGCAGCTACTAGAGAGAGACTTGAGTTCGGGTTTGCATCCTGAATACAATACTCCCATATTCAGGAACAGTTGGGCATACAGGAGGTATTCTGAGACAACTTTGTGCAAGTGTAACAAAGTAGCTTTGTGCAAGGCATTTCCACTGGAAGGGAGCATTAATACCAGAGGAATGTGGAAAGGATGACAGAATCATAGAATAGTTTTGGCTGGGACAGTGGCAGGTCACCTGGTCTAACCCCCTGCTCAGAGTGGGGGAAGAAAATAATACATAGGAGACTAAAATTCCCTTGCATCTTCACACATATAAAGTGAAGCTTTAGCTGTCATGCCAAAGATGCATATCCAAAGTCAAACCTTCCCTTGGTTCTCTAGGCTGATGTTCCCCTCTGGAAGCAATGCTCATTTTACAGATTACTGGAATTGCTACTATAACTGCTCTGGATTCTTTGAGGTGAAGCAGAGAGGGTTTTATTGCATATCAAAAGGAGGAAATGGACACACATGAAAATCTACCTGTAGCTTGCTCTAAACACACGTGCACATCTAATGCACAGTTGATGCTAGCACAAAACAAAGATAGGAAAAATATTTCTCATGCAAACTGGGTTGGTGGTTAATCAAGTGAATCGTACCTTTTAGAGAGGTATCCTAGCAACTCCCCAGCAGCCACGAGTCCCGGCTGACAGCACACACTGATGCAATTGTTCTCCTCCTGCAGACATCAAAACTTTGCAGCTAATCAAAGAGATAATTCGAAACAGGAGACCACATTAAATTTGATCCAACAAAAGGGAATTTTATAAATGAGCAATGTCACCCGGGGCATCTCTTATGCTTAAAGTTGTCATTTTGGAACAAGAGTAGGTCAGGCTCAGCGGAGCCATGCGATGCTGGGAACAAAACCTCCCTTGCTGGAACCATGACTCTCCTGAAGGCACTTGTGTCTGCCACACTGGTTTGTGCTGGTCTCTGCTTCAGAGCACTATGCAGAATTTATTACTATTCTCTTGAATAGCAAAGGCTCACCCAAAACACTTTGCAGACCACAAGCATCAGTGAAAGCCCTGCTGATGCTCCTGTAGCCACCAGCCCCAAAATCAAATTGGAACTCCTAACATGCCAGATTAGATATTCTGTCCCACCTCCTGACAGTGCAAATAGGCCCAGGCTTGGCTGGATAGAACCTTCTGTCTCAGGACCAGCAATGAACTTGAGGCCACCAAGTAGCCTAAGCTCATCCTCTCTAAGTGTCCTCGTTTTGGAAGCATCAGATTTGCAATTCACCTCTTTAGGCACGGTTGCAATAGAAGAAGCAAACTGACAAACAGAGGATCCCATAAGGTTATAGAAAATCACTTTCCCCCCACTCCCACTTTTTAGCTAGCCCAAATATTCCACAGATCTGGGAAAAATATTAAAGGTGTTTAAACATTTCCCACTTTCCTTTTCTTACCTCAGCTGAGAGGCTTCAGTTCAAAGTTGTGAAGGGTCTCCCAAGTTCTCCTCCAGTGGTTTACATTTCTTCTGGATTACAGAACATCTATTATACCTGCCCTGACACACTCACCAGTTCATTTCCTCTTTCAAAGAGAAAAATATTCCTTCCTAAATCTTCCTGTTTTCTCTGTCAGGTGAGCCCTGACACCTGACCACCCTCATCAGATGCTCTTCAGATACTTTTGTTTGATGACCACTCTCCTGGGAATCAGAGCTGCAAGACCATTTTTTCCAGGACAGTAATAATGAACCTGAATATTGCACTAAAACTGTTAATCAAAATTGAATGATCCTTCCCTGTTGGAATGGAGGAATTTCTTCCATCACCTTTGATGGTTCAGAAGGAAAGCAAGAACAGATGTAATAGCCATACAGTCTAAACATCAAACAGAACCTACAACTGGACAAAAAAATCATACACAAATTGTCATCAAAACTTTTGTGACCTACTTTTTACTGCAAAAGCTGGAATTTTTTTTTTTTTTTTTGCAGTCAATCAAATGCTGTTAAGACACTGCCACCACTAAAAAGCACTAAAACATGCAGACTGTCCAGCTACAGCAGCTGAGACCAGGGGTCCAAAGGACTACAGGGGATCAATGTGCCCATTTGTAAGGTGTACAGAGCCTTCCAAGACCTTGCAAAAGTTTCTTCTAGTGAGCAGAAAACTGTTACTCCACAGAAGAAATGCTGCTTACAGATGTTACAAGGACACAAACATTTCCTCCCACAATCAGAAGATTATCTGTGCTTTCACACATTGTATCTGTAATGGTACTTTTGCCAGTAACTCTAAAACTAGAAAATGCAGCAAGAGAAAAGAATAAACTGTAGAGATAGACAGACATGAGAGGAAAAGAGAAATTATATCTGTGACACTGTTTCCAGCAGATCAACTTATTTTCACCTTCCTAATGCAAATACATCTTTTATTTTTGGTGTGAGTCACCACAGTATTTGCTTTAGGAAGAGGCTGGTAACAGGATGTGAATATTTGTGAGGTTAAAAAGGGGCCGATAATAAAAAACAGCTTAGAAACTATACATTTGTAATTGAAACAGCAGGGCACATCAGTTCAGCACACCAGTTCAGTTCAATAGCTGGAATTTGTCAGTTGTTAATGAGCTGACTTCCAAAGAAACAAAACCAATAGTCCCCTCCTTAATACCTGCAGCAGATACATGATTGTTTTATGCCTTATAATCCTCAACCACAGGAAATAAACAATCCACCTGAATGTCATCCTCAGGAGCAAAGCACCTGCTTCCAAACAGACAACACCACCCACAGGTAGGACAAGACAAGTAAGTACCCAGTCACAAACACCCACAGTGTTTACCCACAGCCCTCTCCTACCTCTTACACCACAGTATTTACCCCAAAAAGTCATTGCAGGAAAGCAACACAGAGTTAAATTCACTGTTGTTGGTTAAAATATTTCTGATATTCTGACCATCTGCAGGCAAAACGAGCCAGGTAAGTTCTGTAGTACCACAATGAATGTAATTGGGATTGTAAGCATGCAGGTGAACATGAGCTGCTCTTCACTACTGGGCACCTGGTGAGAACTGTCCCACACCCTGGATCTGGAACTAATTTTCTTTCTGAAAGGGAGGAGCAAAGAGAGTTACTGCATGATGAAGACACCAGCCTTTCTCTTCAGAAGAGCCACTGTGTTCAGAAAAATCTTGACTCAATGCATCTTTAAATCATAAGAGTTCTCTGTATTTTAGTGTGTTTTGAATCAGGCTCAGAGGGAGCATATCAGACGGTGTTTGAAAATCTCTTCTTCTAGTAAGGAATGACCTTCAGCTTATTTCATAGAATACTGCTAAATTCTTCATTGCCTATCTTTTTCATTTGTGTACACAGCACAACCAGTAAATAATATCATGAGTGAAGTTGCAACCAACTCCCCCTGATGCCTCAGGTTTTAGCTTTTGTATTTTTCAGATTCTGTACTGCTTTAGTGTGTAGTTCTGAGCTTCATATAAGGGGATAGTAAGCTCTCTTCACAGGGTAGGGAGACAAAACAATTCCTTCTCTAGCTGGGGACCATGGACAAACAATCCACATTTCAGGCCCAAGAGCAATGTTGACTGAAGAGAGAAATACAAGCAGGATGGGACTTCATAATCTGAAGGTGTAACTGGACAATTAATTCCAATATGCAAATGGACCAGAACTTATTAAAGAGTGATACCTCATGATTGGACATCCATTTTGTGACCATTTTGGGTTCATCTTGGGTGTAGCCCTGGTTGGGCTCTTGTGCTGCCCAAGGTGTGTCCATTGAGGCCTTCTAATAAATACCTACTTTATTCTTTAACTCTGTTTAGTCTCTGTTCTAGGTCAGCCTTCACAAGGCAACATCCCCAATACCAATAATATGATACAAGAAGTCAGAACTTTGTGTTAAAGATGATCTACACACAAGAAATTTACTCAACTCATTTAATAAAACAATTTTGTTTAAAAATTACTTAGTAATGATTGGAATTTTACATAGAAAATTCAGAAATTACAAAAGATGGCATTGTATAACAAATATAATCTGAATATATGAGAAGAGTTACACATTTGGTAGTAAGGTCCACAAAAACCTATGCAAAAGGAGAGAGCAACTGTTCCTGAGTTAATTGTGCTTCTTTTGACATTCTGAGATAACATGGCAGCAGCATAAGATACTCTAAGAGAATTAGTGCTAAGAATGTCTCTTCTACTCATTTCATGACTGATATTACACATGCCTTCTCCTGGCACAGTTAAGAGGTTCTTAAAATGCCCAATAAAGAAAGTATCTGAGGCCTAAAAGAAATACTCCAAATGAAAAGCAGCGTACTGTGAGCGACCTACAGGTAAAAATACAGGTAAAAAAACCCCAAGCATCTCTCCTCTGCATCTCTCCTCTATACACATACCCATCTATGTAAATTATTCCTTCATAAGGCTTTACAATAAATCTGAAATATTTCAAATCTATACCTAATAAATATTACAAGAAAATAGTTTTTCAGTATTTACATATGAAACATATAAAACACGATCACTGTAAGACTACTTCTTCAACTTCATCTTCTAAAGAACCAAGGGTACTAATTCCTGGCTTGTTTGTAGTGTACTGCAGACGGGGTCTGTTTAGGCTTCTTCCTTCACCAAACAGCCCATTGTCTTCTTTGACTTTACTGTTTTTATCAACAAAAGGCTTATTACTAGAGCCCCAATCTATGTCCAAAGGTGGTGTATTGTTACTTTTAGAAAGAAGAACAGTACTGCTTCCAAAGAGTTGTTCCATTAAATTGGACTTCTTTTCTTTCTTACTATCAAAATCTGCATTTTCCTTAACATTTTCTTCTAATTTGTCACTTTTCTCAGTGAGCCAACTTGGTCTCCCTGATCCCTTCCCAAAGGAAGGTATATAACTACCAAATGCTAACTCACCACTTAAATCTACAGTCCTTACGCTTCGCTGCTTCTGCCCTTGTGCCCTTGTGCCATCATCCTGGCTGTCCTTTACAGGAAATCCATTAGTAACTTTCCCAGGAATCTCAAAGAATGGATTCGTTTTCTCTTTTTTCTCTAGGGAATCAGATTTTCTTGCTGTATTTATGAGTGGTGCTTGGGAAGTTGGTTTTGTGTTTGTTGTATTTTGAATTTCTCTATCAATTTCTTGCATTTTAGCAAGCAGGAACTCTCTTTTTCGCCGCTCTTCCAGTGTTTCAGTGCTTTCTCTCTCTACTTCAGGTTTGTGAATTTCTGTCTCCATCTTTATTTTCTCTTCTTTATCCAATAAAAAGTTGCTTTCTTTTTTAATTTTGTCATATTCTTTCCTTTGCCACTCTGCAAAAATTTTTTGAACAATATTTAAAACATTTTAATTTTAAAATACCCTTATAAGATTTTGAAAATAATGCAAGCAAAGAAAGCCATTAAGTTTTTAACATGCTCTTCTATGTACAATGACATTTTTCTGCTATAAGAATAAATTCTTCAAAAATGGCAACTAAATCCACTCCTGGTTCTCTGATAAGATATAAAAATTTACTGTCATCTTCCAAAGGACATTACCCATGCTTTAGAATTTTCAAAGCAATTTGATTTCTGCCAATTGCCTTCCCATTTCCTGAGTTTGAATGAAAATGGATACAACATTACTGATTTTAATAGTTCTGACTTGCACAATACTTTATTTTTATTTTTCATCACTGTTGACATTAGGATAGTCCTGGGATATATGTGTGGGTTCTTTTTTCTTCATAAAGGGAATAATTTCTGTGAAGCAATCAGGCCTGAAAGTCATAGGAGTCATCACCTGTTTCAAGCAGTGAATGATTTAAAATACCCTGCACCAGCTGCATACAGAAAAAACCTTTACATGAGTGTTCTGTGCTTCACTGCCTGGACTCAGTGACTGTGCACAGCTATGAAGGGACACCAAAGGAACACAACAGCAACTTATGGACAGAACCTGGTAATGTTTGTGTGTAGAAGAGGGAGGAAGGTTCTCAAATACTTCTCTCTTCAAAATATTTTCCCCCCAAAGATAACAGATGTATATTTGGCCAAAACTTGAATATGAGGGACTACTTGGTCCCTCCAACACAGTGGCATTCTCCTTTGAACACTTTACTCAAATTTCTGACTTAGGCTTTCACAAAGTTCCCTGTTATCAACTGTACTTTGGCTCAGGCTTTCAGAAAAAATTGCTGTAGTTCAGTTAATATATTTAACATAGATTTTTTTTTCAGTAGCAGATCATTATGCAAGTTAAGTCAAGAGCCATGTTTCTGTCTGTAAGGTGGGGGCAATACCAGCTGATTCCATATGATGGGTAAAGTGGTAAATCATCTTATTCAGAGACATAAAATCAGATTCTTAGCTTATGTAAGTCATGATAGAAGATTTTTCAAAGTTTTTACTTCTGAACACAGCTATAGATTTTTAGAATTCCTGTCATATAGAATAAGCACTACTGTTCATTAGCTGCAATCACTGAAAGAGTTCTTTAACATGACAGGGTGCAGTCCATCTAAAATACCTGAGATTGACTTGTGCATTTAAGTGATTAAGATGCTGTGAAAACTCAATGAATAAAAAAGCAATACTAATATATAATGATAGAAACTGACATTTCTCAAATAGCCACACCAAATGATCCAGATAACCAGACCTGAAAAGATAAACTAAAATTTCAAATTATATAAGGCAATAGAAAGTACTGAAAAAAAAGGGCTATATTAAGGAAAACATATTTGTTCTACTATAATAGCACAATAGTAAAAATAGTAACTCAAATCTCAATAGTAAAAATCTACTTTCTATCTCAATAACATTTAGCAAGTCAGAGATAACATGAGCATTTACCTTCTATGTCATTCTTGTTTTGTAAAGCACAATCTCTCAGACTCCAATACTTTTTTGTGGACAGCATTTTTTGCTGCTGCATACTTAATCACAGCTGAGTACAGGGAATGGATTATTCTATATCCTGTATTTCTTTTTGATTCTTCTTTGCATAATATAACTGAAAATAATTTTCCACTGTAGTGATCTCTGCAAAATCATTTTGCTATTTTCACCAGAAACCAGCAGCCTCACTTGATCAGTATTCTATGGTGCATTTTTCAGCCTTCAGCTGCCCATTTCCTTACCATCAGGAAGTTTTGGAACCCTCTCCTCCAAGGACTGTATTTCCTGAAAATGTTTCAGTTTCTCTTCCCTCTCCCTGTCTTGTTCTTGTCTTAAGAGTTCTGTTTGTTCTTTCCATGCTTTATCTTGAGTTTCTTTTTCCTGAAATAAATTAATAGAAAACTGAAGCTGATGGGGAAAAGCAGTTAATAAAATGAACAACTTAACTAAATCATAAGAATTTCTATGTCATTTTGAAATCACATTCTTACTGCTAAACATAAAATGAGTAAGTCACCTTAAACCAAACCAGCTTTGATGACTCAGGGGTTTGGTTCCAAAATATTATCACCTCTAGAACTTTTATACACCTGAAACAAAATGAACAGACAATCAACTCTATTTTGTATTCCACCTTTCAGGGAAGTTGTAGCTCCAATGCCATAAGGCAAAATTATCACTCTCAGGGTGGTTCTCCTTAGAAACCAGACATTGTCTTCTTCAGGCAGTTTAATAGAAGGCCACATTTCACCATCATATTCTCTTAATAAGCAAGCAATTAGTTGCCCTCTACTTGTACAATCTGACCTTTTTATTCAAATGAGTGAGTTGTAGATTCAGACAATTTCCTTTTGGTACTTAAATTTATGGAGTATTAAGTAACAAACAATCAAAGAGGAAGGTTTAATCTCAGATGACAATTTTAGCTAGTGACTACACATGCATATGTAAAAGGCAAGAACCTGCAGAAATGATATTAACAACAGCAGTTGTTAATCTGCTGTTAAAACAAAATCACTAACACAGAAAAGTAATGGCAATGAAGTGAAGAGAAAGTCTGCATAGTCCAACACATGGGAGTTAACTTTGTATATTGTGCTTATTTTAGAACAAAAACTTCTAGATTAAAAATACCTTTCTAAGAGAAGTAGTTACTCCTTAATGAGCAAAGAAAAGAGGACAGTTACCCAAAAAATCTTCAAGTATTTTTCCTTCATGTACAAGGTTATCATTGTTATATTAAAAAATATAAACTACATAAGGAGATGGTGGCCAGGTATTTAAAATGCTTGACTTTAAAAACTGATGAAAGCCTAGACTACCCAAATCTAATTTACATTATTGAAAGCAATAGACATATAGAAAACACACAGCTGGACTCCATGAGCTGCACTTGTACCAGCTGTGTGGTTCTGTAACTCACTCACCCAGGGATATACTGGAAGAATACATTAAACTGCATTCACAGTTACAGAAAGGGTTTGGGAAGAGAGAACATACAAATAAACTGCCATGAAAAAGCTTCAGCCCTAACAGGAAGCCAGCCAAGACCATCCTCAGACTTTTATTTCTGGGAAAAGGTCCTAACCTCATGTAATCAGAATTTGTAAAATTTGTACCAGAATCTGATTTGTCAGATATGTAATTCTGATTTGTAATACCTTACAAATCTCTGATTTTAGCCTGGGGTTAGCAATACACAAAATTGTTAGCAATACTTCTAATTGGTACTATTTTGTACTAAAAAGGGAAATGGAAAAACAAAAAAACCCCCAAGCATATTGACAGAGCTGGAAAGCCAGAAGGAATACCAGCACTGCGACAATAAGAAGAAGTGTTAGATTTATGCATTGTGAAATAATTCTGGAAAGTAAAAGAAACCACAATTAAGATCAAATAGAAAACAGAGTGAAGGCAGCCATCACTGTTTAACAGATTCCTTAAATAAGCATTAGAAACAAAGAAAAAGGGTGAAAATGAAAATGAAATTGTAAAAACTTCAAAGAAGTAATAGTGGCAGGAAAAAAAATAAATTGAGCTAATGGCTTTTAGTAAGACAAAGAATATGACAAACTCTCTAAAAAAATAGAGTATATTTCTAGAAAGGTAGATCTTGTCTTAAAGAACAGAATGTTTTTGAAATTGTATTTTCTATATATTTACACATGTATATTACACATTTTCTAAAATATAAGCTCTGCATTTTACAATCTGATAGGTGATTTGGACTGGGTCTCAAATTTTTATGGAACTCACTATTTTAGGAAGAATTCCCTCTTTCTTGTTTGCTGCATCAGCACAGGCAAGTTCTGATTCTGGAAGAAGTTCTGCTGGTGAGAAGCATCCACTGGTCTGTATACTTTTTGTGAGCTGTAGTCCCTTTTTTATATTTTGGTTGTTGGCTGTAGAAAATACAAACTAATTAAATGGTGTTTTCACTAGAATATATCTCACTATATACCTGTCTCTCATTTTTCATGATTTGCAGCAAACAAAAGACTGTACTGAAGTCAGTGGAAATGGAAAGTATTGATGAGTTTCACACAGTTGTTTTCAGCATCTGTAAAACCTAATCATAAAAAAATATGTATGCAAAAATTCTACTGAAAAAAAAAAAAAATTAAACCCCGCCTTAATGCTACTTATAGGGTCATTACAGTGCACTGAATATTAGTTAAAAAGCCCCACAAAATATCTCACTCATCTTACTGCTTGTCACAGAATCAAACTCATAACATTAAAATTCACTGACTTGAATCTTTGAAACACATATACTTATCTCTACAGAATGACATTTAAAATAATCTGAACCTAGAATGGAATAATGGTAGAGCATCTATAATAAAACAAGCTGCAGACAAACTGTTTGAAATACTGACATGAAATATTTAAAACAGTCCCATAAATTTCTGCTTCTTCTGTCTGACAAGTAGATTCTACTGATCCAGTGAAAACAGCCTAAGCACACACAGAGATACACATATTTATGTGGGGAGGACAAGGTTTGAGACTGTCTTGTCACACCAGAAGAAATCACTGTGCCCATACTTTTAAAAGATTATGTTCTGGGACACATATACTCTGAGGAAAAAATAAGTGCAGCTCATCTGACAGACAATACATTTGAATTAGTAAAAAATAAATACAACGGATCATGAAAATATTCTTAGCAGTGAAGATATGTATTTTTAAAGCCTCTCTAATTTATTGTCAAGTAAATATCTATCATCTACTTGAGATTTTACTACCAATGTTCTCCTCCTCCTTTACTGAGGAAGTTCTGGTATGAAAGGAGATAAAACTGCTGTTTGGTGGAGTTCAGTTTTGGCTGTTTTGGCTCTGCTGCGTTACAGAACAGACAAAAACCCAATGCTCTGTAACCAGTGCTGTGTTGAAAGAAGTGCCAAAAGGCAAATGTGCTTGAACAAGAAGCATCAGGGTTGAGAACTGAGTGGCATGAAAGCTATAACCCAGCTGAGACATTTCAAAGTGATGCTAATAATTTTTCTGCTTTTACTGCTTTATACAAGTTACCTCTTTTTCTTTGTACAATATCCATGTCTTTTCTAGGTGATGATTTCAACATACGATTGGCATATATATTTTTTGCTTCAAGTTCTCTTTCTTTTTCCTGTGAATGGAAGAGGTAGGTATAAGAACAAGTCACTAGTATTTCATTTACCAGCCACTAGAAAAGCTGTAAATGAAATTAAAAATAGATATGGTAAATAGAAACAGATAGACAATTGTTCCATCCACAGTTTCTGTTTTAAGAATAACAATTACATTCCTAACTCTGTTTATGCCGTGAGGAAACAGACAACTTTCTCTCCCACAAAAACTCCTTAGCAAAATATTATGAAGGAAAAAACCCTATCTCTGCAGTGAAAATAAAACTGAATGCCAGTGCTTCCATAAACATGAACAAGACTTACAGCATGTGTATAGACTGCACAACTGAATTTTAAGTGTGAAGAGTTAAACATTTCAAAGCAAGCAATGACACTTGTCACACGGCACATGAGCCTCAGTTAGCAGAGGCCCATTGCATCATACAGGTAGAGATACTTTTAGCACATTTACTGAATAAAGTATAGAAATGAACAGTGAGTTATCAGAATTCATCTGACAATGACCAGGTTTTCAAACTGTAAACTCTCCACTAACAAATCTTAAAACTCTTACTCTAAACATTTTAGAGCTACTAATATTACTGCTACTTGCTGGATAGCTGGGAACGTGGTGAACCGGTTAATCTCCAACATATTGAGACCTGGAGTTTGAGGAAAATTCTCCCAGAAACAAAAGTACTTTAGCTTGAATTTTATTTATTTTTTTCTAAAGATGTACTAAATAGAATACAACAATATTTTAAGTACTTTTATTGAGAATTTGGACAACCATGATGATGGTGTGGGGTCTAAATAAACATTTGCACACATTTAGCAACACATGTGAATATCACAAATAAATTACATTAATCCTCATTCAAACCTACTTTAATGCAAGTATATTAGTAACAAAGCACTATTTACACCTGCAGATTTAATTTTAAATTCAAGCTTTCAAATCTATTTTTGCATAGATTTTGTGGTTTATTCTCAATGTTTGATCATGTATTTGATCTTGCTTTTCTTAACTAATGCTAACAATAATGATTAACACAGAAGCATTCCTGTTATAAACATTGTAGGGTCAGAGCACAGAACATTTCAATTTAATGCAGAAAAAGAACTCACATGTTGTATATAATTAAATACATATCAGAGAGTGCAGCTACTGGTTAACTATTCAAACCTGATTACAGATCCTTCTGAAGATAAAATCCCAGAACATGGTTAGCAACTTCAATTCTTTTCACATTTTACCTTCAGCTTCTGATTTAGATGATTAAGCTCCTCTTGGAGAACTCTGTTTTCTTCTTGAGCCTCATACAACTTTTTTTTCTTTGAATGTAACTCTCGTTGAAAACTGCTACTACTTAATTCAAGATTTCTTTCCAGATCCTTCAATTAAAACAAAATAATATTTTTTAATAACTGAAGTAATTTTCATAGTCAAATTACTTATATAAAATTAAGTAAACCAGTGTCTTGAGTTTAGATACGGGCTCAACCATTGCTAACACTGAAATAATTTAAACCCTTAATCCTAACTTTGAGGGGGCAAAGCACCTGCAGATGCTGCAGCTCATCCCTTCGAGCATTCAGAGGTGATTTGAGGACATAATGGAAACTCAGACTACTTTCTGCAAGGCTCTTGCCACAGTGGACCTCCAGATCTCTAAGACAAATCTCCTACTGATGAATGAGAGAGAGAATCCTTCCCTGAGTGCAGCATTAGAAGGAAGAAAAACCAGAAGGAATTTTTAACCTTTCTACTAGAAACTAGCTTTGTGATTGCAATTTCATGTACATGCCCTCATCTTGTAATAGCTGTTTTAAATGAAGCTGTGTTGATGAAAGTGGGAAAAAAATAGAAGAAAATCTCTTACTTTTTAAAGCAGGATTCATTTTAACATGATCCAGTACATAAATGCTGAAATACCTCATCATAAAAGTACACATGACAGATGGTGACACTACAGGATGAGGTGGTTTAACTAACTCATCCATTTATATAGTAGTACTGTGGGATTTATTTTATGAAAGCTTAGTTTCCAGCTCAATCCTTGGATTTCCAGATCTCTTATCTCTGTAATATAATTTAGGTTTAATTGCTAATATAGACACCAAACCATCATCTCAATGACATAATTTAAGCTAAGAATAGTATAAAATTTATATACAATATATAAAATATATCTACTATCAATACAGTACAACTACCAACAGATTTAATAGTGTTAACACGATTTATGTAAGATGAGTTCATAAACATATTTACAGTGTAGACATACTTAGACATGTTTACAAAAATATAAACATTTTTTCTGGATGAAATTAAAATATATTGGACAAATTTCTTATAATAGATAACTGTAAAAAGGTCTAAAGATATTTCAGTATTTAAAAAACATCATGTAATTTTGTCCAGCTGAGCTCTTAGATGTGCAGAATAGTAGACAATCAAACACTGTATGAATGCTCTTCAAAAATTGAAAAATAATTATTACATAATTTTTTATTTTAGAATTTTAGTGTAAAGTTCCCTAAATACTCAGAAAATTTTAAAAATTCTTTCCCTCAAAAAGGAGAAACTAGATTACATCTGCACCTACATCTGAAATGTTATTGCTAGGTATAAAAACATTTAAAAGGACAAATCCACTGGATATATTCTGACAAAACATGCTTAATTTGTAAAGAGAAATTTGAATGTACAATTATCTCATAAGTTACTATATAATCACCTTAGAAATAATTTACTTGATTCTACTTATGGGTAAAAACAAAAAATACTGGTTTTCTATTTGCTCCACGGCTGTGGAAAGAAATATCTGTACCAGAATTTCTTGCAAAAAAAAAAAAAAAGTCATCCCACCTTAATTCTTTTTTCCCTGTCCTCCAGCTTGCTCTCTGCTAAGGCTAGTTTCTTTGCCAGGTCATCTCTTTCAGCAAGGTGCTTATCTGCAGACAGTTTTTTCAGTTTCTGCAAGACAGTTTTTTTCCTGTACAGTTCATCTTCTGTATCTTTCAGCCGTCTCTCAGTTGCACGTTCCTTCTCCTGAGATTTTCGTAGGCGCTCCCTTAATATTCTAATCTCATTGTTGTGCTGAGCGAGGAGCTGAGAGATTTCGTTTTCTGTATCTTCAAACTTATTCAAGGCTTTCTCCTGCCTGTGCTGAAGCCTCTTCAGTGCCCTGTTTTCCTTCTGCAGCTCATCCAGTTTGATGTGGAGTTCAGTGAGTTCATTTCGGAGCTCATTGATTTTCAGCAGCCTAGCAGAAAGAACTCTTTTTGTAACAAGATCTATATCTTTTGCAGGAGAATCCCTGGTGAGGCTCTGAGAACGGAAACCCCACCGTGTCCCTCTTTTGCTTGGTGCATATTTGGAATCCAATTTCTTTGTGGCTGAGAGAGGAAAAATAAAAAGCGTGTTTACTATTAGACAATGCAGTTTGTCTATTCAGACATCCTTGGAAGCAAGCTCTGCCGGAAACAATCATACAATATCTAGCAGCTTTCAAACTAGACAATAAAAGGCATATATATGAGAGTTATGCTCCTTTTGATAGCTGAAAAATGGAGATGTATGGCTGTGATCTACTGTAGGAGGTAATATCTGCAGCCATTAATATAGGACCCTTGTAAAGTAATAATCTGCAAATTGTATCAGAAATAAAAGTCATATTTTGTTAATATTTGATATTGTTTATTAAAATGGTTTAGAAATACTGTACTGTAAATGCATACAAAATAATCACGTGCTTTTAAAATGGCAACAATTAGCTGAGCATTAACCAGTTATGTATTATGCCAGATGTAATTCTCCCAGACAAGTGCAGTAGTATTTTCAAATCCAGCTGCCATGCTTACAGACAAAACAGCAGATTTCAAAGGCTCAATGCAAAAAGCTTCTGAAGCAAAATGATAAATCCCATGAAAATTCAGTTTTCCCTGAGTAATTTATTCTTGTATCACAAGTTATTTACCACACAGTATTCTCATTTGATTACTTGTATGCACTGCTTGCATTCCTATTTATTGCTATTATTATTATTGTCATCCCCATACATAAAAGCTGAACATTTTGTTTCTATCTTATGTGACTCTCATGCCAAGCTCAAAGAATGAATCATATAATCCACTAAAAATATCTCTTAAAACGACTGAATTAATAGAATTAATTAATGGAGTGCATAATTCCTTAAGGTACATCAGTGTTTGAAAGAAGCAATTACAAACCGAGCAGCAGTTTGTAATTCCGGCTTGAAAGCTGGGATACAGCACTAGTCCAGTTACATGTACAGGGACAGTGTGTGTGACAGCAAATTCTTCCTCCTACCTTTGCCACTCACCATGTTTCTATTCTACTGAGAATACTTGTCAGCAAAAATAATGGCTTAAAAATACCTTCTTATAATTTCTTCTAGACATTTTGCAAAAATATTCATTTTCTGCTCGGTGCTCATTTTTTTCCACAGCTTGGGCAAACAAAAGAAGGTGTGTTTTTTCCTTTACAAAGAACACTTATGTCACATTCAAGTATAAAAAGATTACCTAATACATGCACTGCAGGAATGATGCCACTCCTATCACCAACTAAGGGAGTTCCCATTAACCCTAGACCTGCAGTCCCTGTAAGAATTTCTCCTTATTTAGGGCACACATAAAATTCCACTACCAATACTTTACTTTTGATCATACAGTTACATTGGGGAATAGTGTATTTCAAGACAATGTAATATGACATTCACAGTACCTTCATGTAATAATTATATTCAATTCTGGCTATGTAAACAAAGAACTGGTCACACATTTGCCCCCTCCAAATTAAATAGCATGGTGGAACTGCTGCTTTTGGTTCCCAGACAGACAAGCCATGACTACCATGGAGGAGATGCCACTTCTGAACACAGAGATGCTCAGCAAAACACCAGTTGCACCAGGATACCCACATTGTTAAGGATCTGTAGAGATACATTCCCTGAGCAAATTAAATACTTAAGGTCAGACCTTTTGGCACAGCCTAGATCATAACACAGACCAAATGATTCACACACTATCAAGCATTTATCAATGAGCAAAAACATCTGTCCAAGAAAGGTAGGACATGCTATGACTTCACTGAAAAATGTATACAATTATTTAGAGGAAGCTGTCAAAGTGTGGCAGAAAGCCTTCACAGCCCTACTTCAGCCCAGGGCCTGCATAACCATGCTACTCCTCTTTACAGGGATGTTCACCTCCCAACAAACAATCAAAAAAGCAGCCTATGTCTGTGAGGGAGCTCAAAGTGGGGTTATGTCATCTCAAATTGGAAATATTTTACCCTCAGAGAAGCAGCAGGAAAAACTTTCTTTTGAATCTCCATCTGAACCTAATTTTCATCAAAAATGTTTTCTTTTCTTTTTTTTTTGCCACATTAGCAGTCTTTTCTTTATTTAAAGTCCCAATATTATCCTGTAAAGCTGAGTCAACTAGACTTCCACAAGACAGGTATCTGTAGGTTATTTGGTCAGGGAAATTTTAACAATTGTCTCCTTTCTACAGACTGCACAGCAAGGACATGCCTTGGGTTTTTGGCCTTGAGCTCTTTGTCAGTGACAAAAAGAAAACACCAGCATGATTCAACAGAAGGCTAGTATAAAAGCCATATTCATTTGCTTAGAAAATTATGAAGAATTTTGAAAATCACCAAAATTTCTCCTTATGCAGGAGAGGGTTAATTTCAATTTTCAATGGAGCAGCTACTGTCTACCTGCCATCTGTAGTATAATTCACATGAACTGTATTTGTACATGCTCGTAATGCTAGTTTCTCTATTTTGAGTTTTCAATGATAATTAACTCTTTAGAGCAGTTACAAAGCAGCAATTTCTGCTACCTACCTACCTTGGTAGTGCAACAGGCTGTTTGAAGTCTGTGTTTTGTGATGTCTTTTTTCTTGGTTTGTAGATGGAGAGCTTAGTGCTGGCGAATGGCTGGATGAACGAGATGCATTCCCTTCATCTGAATAATAGGAGTCACTATTTTTATCCTCGTCTGATTTCCTCTCCTGCTCAGAATCTGGGCTCCTTACTCTTTCTCCCATTTTTCAGGTTTAACAGCTTTCCAGGATTTTCTCAAAGACTGCTCATTTTGGCACAAAGGATCTTTTAGGTGTCACAATGGCAGCAGTTGGATTATTTCCTCTGGTTTATCATCTCCATCTCCAGGCACGAGATCTCTGCAGTTCAGTTCAGCAAGCAGTAGCTATCATTCAGAATGCATTTTTCTGTAACAATTTAGAGAGAGGAAAAAAACCCAGTGAGAATGGTTTTGGTTTTTAGAAAAAAAGGTAAAAAAGCTGTAAAATTATTCATGACTCCTATAACCTTACGATATACACTGTGCTACCTATTGTTTATATTAGTAATTACATTTATATTAATTATTTATATTAAACGTGACAGGTATGACTCTAGGAATGCTACTAGCATTACATTCAACAGTCTGAGGTATTTCAATTCCAAAAGAAAAAACAGAATATTAACACAGCTAAATCCAGAATAAGAAACTACTCCCAAGTTAGAGAAGGGAAAAGAAGAATATTTGGAAAACAAAACAGAACACAAGTGAAAGTGTGTTGATATTCAGGAAACTAATTTAGACATGTTTTAAAACTTTTTAACCAAAAGAATTAGCAACTTATTTGTGTGACTTGAATTGAGATATTTGTAAAATTTGAGTAAATCTTCCATTTCTCAATTTCTGACATTCCAACAATGTTAAATAATGGGCTTGAATATCAGTTGCCCCATTTGTCTGGAAAATGTCCAGTCCCTAACCCCAAATGAGACTGTACTATCTATGCCAATCTTCACCCTGCAAAGTACTCCCATACCCTACAGCATCTGGTGCTTCATGCCTTCAAGGATTGGCCAGAGCACACACACTTGTGTGTATTTATATATCTACATCTATATTTATACCTTTTTTGTATCTGATAAGAGAGACCACAACACCAGTACATGATAAACATTACATCTGAAGCAGGTATAAATAAGAAGGGCTACTCCTGCAGCCCAATGCAAACTGAAACATCCCCTATTTCAAGGTGAAATCAGCCCATTTTGTATTTGGAGACACTTCTTGAAGTGTAATGGAGCAAATATATTCAAAATTTTCTTCACCTTCAAAGAAGGTTAAAAGAATTTTCTCAACAGTTCAGGAAGTGTTTTACTGACTACACTCAGCTCCCCTTGTCTTTTGGCTCTCTCACCACTCCTGGCAGCTTTCAAGCTTAATTTCACCATCTCTTTCTTTTCAATCCAACTTTGAGATATCATTCCTCTAGTGAGTGAATAAATAGGGTCTGCATCAGAGCCCATCAGTTCCACCTGTTGAATGACATAACCTCCTAGCTGATTTCTAAATGGCAAAGCAAATTACATGCCAAAAAATTGAGCTGCTTTCAGTCAAAACTGTTCTATGCTGCAGGACATTCAACATACCTGTAAATGAGCTGTAAATTTTTCACTATATTTTTATTTCCCCAATAAAACAAACTTGGCCTTCTTCTCAGCCTTCACTGCCTATACATGCATTATTGCAGAGCCAAGCAGAACAGAAATGTCAGCTGCCAAGACAGTTTTCATTACAAATTCAAGCTTTCTGGCTCAGTTCAGTGTTAGCACAACTCTGCCTCTAGTGACTGGAATCCATTTGGCCTCATAATCTATACAGAAGGAATTAGAGGAATAAATATCCCATCAGGTTTCTAAACTAGGAAGATGGTTGGAAATGAATACTGAATTACCTGGAAAATGGTGGTTTTTGTTACTTAGGAAGTAACTTTCCAAAATAATGTTTTTTAAACACCTAAATATTTTCAAAGTGATCCAAAAAAATTAGATGCCAAAAACTTATGTCAAAAGAATCCGAGAAAAACTAAAATTTCACTGCAAGCCTAGAAAGTTAAATAAGCTATGCTTGAGACCACCTGTCCTAGAGATTGCTAAACACGTGCTGGAAGGTATCATTATTGTGAACATTCAAACAATCAGGAATGATTGTTCTTTTTCCTTACAAGATAGTGGAGTTATTAAAATTTCAAAAGGATATACCTAATCATAAGTATAACTAAGATCATGTAAGTATATTAGAATATATCAGCGTGCTTCCCTACTCCCAAACACTTCCTTGCCTAACTCCTGGCCCCACAAACAGCTGTGCAAAATGGATTTTATTTTGCTCCTTGAAGGGCAAAACAAGCCTAAACAGGCAGCATTTTAGGCACAATCTGTTCTCTAGAGGATGCACAGGCAAGACTGCATCAGGTGTGGCTCCACAGGACAGAATTTCAGGGAATGCAAAAAAATAGAAACGAATATATTTATATTAAAGTACTAAAATAATATGAGATATAAAAACAGTACTCTGGAGGCACAGACTTCATATTCTTACATTTAAGGAAAGCATAAATGCCTACAGTTCATGTCTAATTATATATATAAAACAAGAGCACTCACTTCCATGTACCAAATTAAAGCTGATCAGTTTTTTTATAGCCTCACAAGAGTTCACTGAAGAGGCAATAATCTTTTTGAAGAATGCTTTTCATAACTCAGTATATTTAAAACAAACAAATTCTAAGAACTAGAGGATTAGAATTACCCACCACTCCTGTACTGGATATTCCCCACTCCTGAGAATATTTTGCTAAGTATCATTTTGACATACAGGGATATAAATGAACAGGAATTTTCTATGCATTTTGGAAGTACTTGAAAAGTAATGGAATGAAAACAAATTGAAAAAGGTAAAACAAAGAAAGCCCCCTTGAGGAATACCCAAAAACATCTCTTGGATCTTCAAATGGTTTTCAGTTCCATAAACTGGTAATATTATCATATTTTCCATACAAAACAAAAAAACCTTAATCTGTCAAGTCTTGCCAAATTAATTTTCCTACAGTTTATAACACAATTTGATTAACAAAAGAATGCACAGTTTATCTTTAGAACAAAAGAATAACTAGGATATTTGAGTTTCACTTCAGTGAGCCTAAGGACTGTTTAATTAAGAAATGTTTTGGTTCCCTGACTTTCCAATTGTTACAAACTAGTTTGAGTTGATTACAAAGTGAGTTTAACTCGTGTGAATAAGATCATAAAGATATCTATTTTCCACTGTAAGTTTAATAAGTTGTGACGAGTGAAACATTATGGATTAGCAGTGGGTCCACTAAACTCCACCGCCACCACCAAAATCCCAGTCCTGTCCCCTCAAAAGCTCAGGTCATGCTTTTAGAAGCCTAAGGAATTGAGATCACATCAATACAGAGTGGCTGAAAGAAATCTGGGACTTGCATGAGCTTCAGAAAGAGTTTTGCTTCCAAGATTTCATACTCCTTCACTTCTGCTACTTCTGTCTGTTGCTATTATTTACATATTTTATATCAAAACCACGTTCATCATTACAAAAAACAATCAAGTACCAGGTCACTGCAAAGGACATGTCAGACAAAACAGAGAACACAAAACAATTGCAACAGCGACAGGAGATTCCCTATTACTCTTAAGTAAATCACAAAACCAGAAACTGAACCGTGGGATTACAGGTATTATGCAATAGACAGCAAGGGAAATTACTTAGCAATTCTTCCCATGCAGTGCCTCTAAAGCTTAGTCCTGTAGTGCAAGAATCATAACACTTTGAGTGTCCTTTTCCCCCTCGCAGCCCAGGGGAAGCTCAGTGCCTTAGCTGGTCACCGAACGGCACTTCCCCGTACAAACACTGACCTCTAACGGCCCGCTCCGTTCTTCCACCTGCGCTGACACAGGGACACTGCAAGAAAGCCAGCTGCACACAAGTACAAAAGCATCAATCCAAGTCACTGAAGTGCTGAACTTAAGAATAATTTCAAAAGAAATTCGTCTCCCTCCTCTCTCTGCATCTGTCTTTTTCATATCCAAACACTTTAGGTTTTACAGAAGAAAGCCAAGCAAAATTATTTACTTTTATGTCATCAAACATACTGAGTGATGAGCCTTAGTGAGGACTAAGTAAAACTTCATTAGGTACTGCAGCAGCTGCCTTAACTGTATGCAGTTTTTCTAAGTTTACTAGCTTTTGACAAAATCACAGAATCAATTAGGCTGGAAAAGACCTCTGAGATCATCAAGTCCAACCTATGACTGGACATCAGCATGTCAACTAATTCAGGGCACAAAGTGCCATGTCCAGTCTTTCCTTAACAATTTGAGGGATGATGACTTCACCACCCTGAGCAGCCCATTCCTATGTTTAATCACCCTTTCCGTGAAGAAATTGCTCCTAATGTCCAACATAAATCTCCCCTGGCACAGCTTAAGACTGTTGCCTTGTCTTGCATTTTGGTGAATTAAAACTCTCTATGATTTTAAAAGCCTATGGTACATTTACCTGACTCTGCACAGTAACTCACAACTCTACTTGTGTCGGATCTCAAAATAAGGAAGCTGCTCTAAGTCCCAGGTCAGAAATGAGGAAATGGCACTTCAAACAGAGCACACGCAGGCCAGTCCTACAAGCGGGAGCAGAGATTATGTTTCTAAATCAGACTGCATCACGCTGGCCCGCGCCGTCGCTCACACTCCCCCCCACAGCCCCTGCGTGCGGACTTACCCAGCTCAGCCCAGGCACCGCCGGACAGCCTCCGCTTCCCGCAGCTTCCCTTCGCTCAGCCGAGACGCTCTTGAAGAACACATCGAATGTTATTTTCAAGCAGCACTACGCGATGGCACATTTTAAATGCAATCACCGAAACCGACATACACTAAACGACTTCGGAGGAAAGGAACTGAACACCAGCGGCCCGAGACCTTTCGGAGGCCAACCCCAGGCCTAGGCCCGGGCCCGTTCCCAGCCCCGACAGCCCCCAGGAAAACACGGCCCAGCGGCGGTCCTGTTCCCTCCCGGTGACGCTCCCTTCGCCCCGTGATGTCCGCGATGAGCCCACCGCCCCCGGCCCGTCCCGGCGGTACCTGCCCGGCCCCTCGGCCCGCCCGGAGGACGCGCCGGCGGTTGCCGCGTTACGCTTAAAGGGGCCGCGCGGCGGCCATTGACAGCGGCTGCCCGGCAACCGGCGGCGGGGCGGGGGCGGGCTCTCCTCGTCAGCCATTGGCTATCCGTCCTGCCAGCTTGGCGGCAGCCGCTCTTTCTATTGGCGGGAGGCGGAGCCCTGGCTGCTGATTGGTTGGAAAGCTGCTAAAGAGGCGGGAATATGGAGGGGCTGAACCCTGCGGCCCTGCCTCTCTTCGCTGCTGTGCCCCGGCGGCGCCTGCAGGGGGCGCTGCGGGCCGGGCCCGGGGCCGGGTGAGCTCCGCCGAGCTCCGCCGAGCAGCGGCCCGAGGGGAGACAGGGCCGCCTTCCCGGGGCTGTGCTCCGAGAGCGGCGGGCCCCGAAACCGCGCCCTGGCCTGCCCTCACCATCTTGGTTCTGTTGGGCGCCCCTGTGACATCGAAGGCGAGCAGCCCATGGAAAAGCACGGGGGTGCTGGTTGATAGCCGGGTAAACATGAGCCAGAGTGTGCCCAGGTGGCCAAGAGGCACCTGCCCTGTATCAGCAATAGTGTGGCCAGCAGGACCAGGGCAGTGATTGTGAGCACTCGGCACTGGTGAGGCCACACCTCGGTGCTGTGTCCAGTTCTGGGTCCCTCACTACAAGAAGGACATCGAACTGCTGGAGTAGTCCAGAGAAGGGCAGTGAAGCTGGTGAAGGCTCTCGAGCACAGCTGAGGGAGCTGAAGGTGTTTAGCCTGGAAAGGAGGGGTCTCAGGGGAGGCTTTTTGGCTCTCTACAACTCCCTGGAAGGAGGTTGTAGCCAGGTTGGGCGTCAGCCTTTCCTTCCAGGCAGGTAATGACTGAACAAGAGGACATAGCTTCCTTCAAGCTGCTCCGGGGGAGGTTTAGGTTGGACATTAGGAGGCATTTCTTCACAGAAAGGGAGATTGGACATTGGAATGGGCTGCCCAGGGAAGTGGTAGTGTCACTATCCCTGGGGTGTTTAAGGACAGACTGGATGTGGCACTTAGTGCCATGGTCTAATTAACATGGTGTTGTTCAGTCATAGGTTGGACTTGATGATCTCAGAGGTCTTTCCCAACCTAATTATTTCTGTGATTTTGTTCAGAGAGCTGCCCAGGAGCACAGGGGTAGAAGAGCAGCCCACCACAGTGCTGAGACCCATTGTGTCCCCTCTAGGCAGTGGGACCAAGGAAGCCTTTGGGGAGCCTTGGGCACGTTCTGGCATTGCCCATTTGAACACAAGGCTTTGGGTCAGGGTGGCACCTGGGGATAATGACAGACCAGGCATGAGAGCAAAAGGGGGGAGCAGGAATGGATTGTACTGACAAAAGGATGAAAGCATTGCAGAAAGCTGGTAAAAAGGCTTGGATTCAAAGGCAGGCCCAATGTAATGAGGCTGTTGTGGTTTATTCCACAAAAAAGTAAGAGGGTTTCTAAACATTGGCTTTTATTACTCCAAGTTACTGCTATTTTTTTTTCCTAATGCTAATCTTCATTAAAAATGTAGTTAAGCAAATTTCTTTGTGGAGAGGGGAAAGGAAAAGGAAACAGGAGGTCTTGCTTCTTTCACTTGCTGGAGTATGTTATGTTAGCACAGTGATGAAAGTGACACAAGAATTTGGGTGGAGCAGGATAAAGTAGAACATTTCAGACGAACATTATAACCTGCCTTCATGGGAAAATATAAATGGGACATTCTTGAGAGAGAGACATATTTACTCTTGGCAGAAGTATGTCTCCACAATTCTGAATGTTCAAAATAAATACTCAGTGACCATTAAATGAATATAATAAAAATGGAGGAACAGGACAAAGTTTTGATTTTATCAGTTTTTGTTAACCAAGGCAATATTTTCAGGCACAACCTGTCACTTCACAATAAAAATAAGGAAATATGTGAGGAAAATACAGTTTTAATGCACTTGAAATTAAAATATTGCCATCCCTCTTCCCTAACTATAAATTTTAGAAGGAAAAAGGAAAAAAACCAAACATGATTATGGAAGACTTAAGAGATCCTCAAAAATTATGTGTATTCTGCACAAGAACTCTGAATATGTTTAATTAAATTACTGGAAAATGTAATTTAGTGAGTAGGCTAGAATGCAATCAGGAACATGTCAGCATAAACTCCTGTAAAAGGAGAGGATATGTATCTGGTATTTCAGAAGCACAGAAGTAGCTGTGTGGCATAAACCTGACATGGAGTCTCCCAAGTCCTTTTTTGATCCTAATATGCAAGAAAACAGGCATGAAGCATGCAAAAAGCTCCAACAATGTCTTTGAATTTCCTAATTTCAGTTGTCTCCCTAATTGCACTTAATACTTATGCTGTATTCACATTGCTATTATGAAATTGGTTTCAATAAACAATAAAAACTCATGTGGATCTTTTTTAAATTCATCCTCTGTGGCTTTGTGGAGCTCACCCTTGTGCTAAACAGCAAAAGCATATAATTCATCACAGCAACACTGGCAGAGAATCATTGATGTCCTTCAAAAAGATCCAGGGAATGACAAAGACAGAATAATTTTATAGCTTGCAACTAGAGGAAATGTATTGCTTGCATCTGGCAGCAAGCCAGGGCAGAATCTGAGATGCTGTTGCTGCTGTAAATAGGATGAAAGGGATTCATAATCCATCTCCATGCCCACTGTAGCTAGGAAAACTGTAAGCAGAAAAAGTAATTAAACAAACAAACATAAGAAAGCATTAAAATATGTGGGAGAGACCTTTTTTTTTTGTATTGATGATTTATAGACTAATTGCCATGGCTAACCATTTGAGGCCTGGTTAGTGACTAACTAATCATTACCTACGTAATATGGGTAACACAGCTATTGAGTTTAAGCAGTGTGTATGTGTAATCCAAGTATTTAACACAGGTATTGAGTCATAATGAAAACAGGCCTCTTGTTCACAACAAATGACATCAGATTTCTCCATCAAATGCTCCATCCAAAATAATGCCAACAGACTTGAATTAGCTGCTGAGCTGGAATAAATTCAGATATTGTGAAATGTTGGCATAGGGATTAATTGATAGAAAACTGTTAGTCTAAAAACTACAAATAATGTATTTTAGATATAGTCCTAACAACCTAACAGTCAATAGACAGCAAATAATTGATGGTGCTGTATTTCACATTCCCTTAGACAAGACAAATAGATGAATCACCTGAGCAAGACATAAAGTTTTGCAATTTTCTTAAGTCCATGTAAAGCAAGTTTGATGTCTTAACTGCTTGCTTAGTTGGGAAGGTAATTTAAACAGAGTATTAAATTCAAGAGCTAGAGGGGGAAGTGGAAGGCTCAGAAGGAACAGCCCTAGCATCAGAGCTGAACTGAGGGGAGGGATGCTCTAGAAAGGGGGGTGGAAATCTTTAAACATTAAATCAGGTCCCAATGTCATAGTTTGCTACTTCCAGAGATTCCAAAATGGGATAAACCTACCAGGCTTATTCAGATGAGTGGAACCTGTGCTCATTTAATTATTGTACATAAGTATTGATGAGAAATCCATGATGCATGGAAAAAAATGCTATTGATTTCTTCTGCACCGTAGAAATAGCTGTGGTGAACACGGTTGGAACTGTTACAATAACAACACCTAACGTGGTGGATAAAACAGATTCCCTGAATAGACACAACAAATGTGATGATCAAATCTGAAAAGAGAATACCTGTCTAGTATTGCTTTCAGTACCACAATTTGTATAAAACGTGGGGACATAAAAAAATGCATGGTCATACAAATGATGGAATCAAAGTGATGTATTGCTTGCTTAACCAGAGTACATGATGTGAAAATTCATGTGAAATTCAGAATTAGACATTCAGTTTTTGAATAAGATCAAAGGCTGGTTAAAACAATGAGAAAAGGCAGAAAGTACCAAAGAAGACCCCTTTTGACTCCTGCACCCCTCATGTTTTCTCAGGTTTTTCCTCAGAATATGGCATATGATAGTGCTATGTATGTGCATAAAAGCTTATATACATCTACAAGCATATACAAAAAAGGTAGTATGATGTATACACATTAGCAAAATATTTTTGTTCAGATTTGAGGAGATTGTACTATAGAGGTTTTGGTTCAAAGCAGATCTGGGTAGCCAGGAGTGGTTGATGAGTGTACAGTAGCAAGGGAGATATTACAGAAGAAAACCACAGGATCATTTAGATTGGAAAAGACTTTTAAGATCATTATATCCAGCAGAATTTAGTACTGGCCAAGATGCGCACTGGCATGTGTGACATCACAGCCGCAGTGTGACAATGGGGGCAGCTGCCAAGAGGAGCAGCAGGTAACGCTGCCCCAGCGCAGCCTCGGCGAGCGGCGAGCGTGCACGCAGACAGGAGGCTGTGCTGAACGCGGAGAGAGGCCCACGGCAGTAACGCGAGTATTCGGGGAGCGGGCATCCAGAGGCCAGTCCCTGGTGGCAGGGCCTTTGTCCAGACCCTTTGCGCCGGTGCTGGGGCAGCGGCACAGGCCTGGCAGGCTGCCAGCCTCTGGGCCCCCTCTGTCCTGCTTTGAGATCCCTGGGGCTCCTGTCCCCACTTGCCCTATCAGTAGCTCCCTCCCATCCCCACTGAACCCCTGCTCAGTGCCCCAGGCCATGTTTGCCCTTACATTCCTTCTCTTGCTTGTGCAAGGCCTCATCCAGTACCCGCAGCAGGCCGGAGATGGGCTGGATGAGGCCACCCTGGAGCGCATGCAGCAGCGTGCTGAGTATCTGGAGCGGCAGATGACTCAGCTGATTCAGGAGCTGGAGCCGATGAAGCCGGAGCAGAGTGGTGGGGCCTGGGGAGCCCTGCCTGGGTGGCAGTTCTGGGCTCTGAGCGGAATCCTCATGCTTCTCTTGGTGCTGTGGTTTGCACATGGGAAAAGTCAATGTGATCCAGACAACCGTGGCCACAAGGAGAGGTCCAGCAGCAACTTGGTGGAGGAGGAAGAAAGACGGAACGTTGTTGGAAATGTGGAAGAGGGCAATGTCGATGACAAGCAGGAGATGGCAAACGGAGAAGAAGATAATGGTATCAATGTGCAAAGGATGATGCTAAGCCTTTTAGAGGAGCGCATACAGGAGTTGCCTGTTCTGGATCTGGACAAAGGATTCTCCATGATCGCGGACCTGGTGGACAAACTCATCCGCGTCTTTGGAGAAGGCTTGTCCAACAGTTTCTACCCGGTGCCACAACCAGCCATGGGAGTGGGCAGCGCCTTTGAAGGCTGCAGTCCCCATGCACAAGATGTTGCGCACCGTTTGCTTGTTCCCCTGAGTCCCCCTCCAGGACATGCCTTCCACCTGGAGCTGGACACTGCAGGAGTGGTCCAGAGGAACTTCTGTGTCCGTGTGGAGCGGGTGTGCACCTGCAGGAGGGAGAGGCTGGAGGAGGACATGCTGTGTTTCCTCCACCACCCCGAGGAGGAGCTGAGAAGGAAACAGGACCCCAGCCTCCTGCACACCCTGTGCACCGGCTGCTATCTAGATGTGGAGAAAACTGTCCACTGGTTCTATGGATTTGTGAGAGTCGCCTGGCTGCTGTTGCCTGAATCGTGCCACTGGCGTTTAAGGTTGCAGCCCTCCAGCCGCTCCTGCAAATTTCAGCTGAGCAGAGACAAGGAAAGCTTCACGGTTGAGATGTTCTTTGCCGTGCGGCAAGGAGACTCAGATGTCTTTGTGAGCAGCCAGCCTACAGAAGTAGGCATCCCAAGCACAACGTGGCTGGAGACTTACGCCGTGGCAGAGGCAAAATTCTTCAGGCACATTTCCAGACAGGTCTCCCAGCCTGCAGCTCCTCACGGGCTTCCTGATGGGTGTAGGTTTCTCCAGCTGTGTCCTGAAGACAGTGGTGTTACACCTCCTGAGCACCGTACCCGTGACAGGGTGGGGCAGGAGTGATTTTGGGCAGCGAGTGATGGCTATCCTGAAGTCCCTCCGCTGCTCACTGGAGATAAAACAGCTTCACCACTTTGTCATCGGCAATGAGAGCTTTCCTATGGAGATCAGCTTGCCCTCCGGCTTCCAGGTGGCTGTAGCACCCAACCTCCTTGAGCACATGGCCAGAAGCCCAGATACCCAAAGAAAGGCCGTGCAGGACTACAATTGCCTGCAGCACCGGTTTGAACACCTGCTGATTCACAGCCAGTGAAAGAGAACTTGGTGCACAGAGCTGTGCCTGTGGGGCCTCTTGACAGACCCTGTATATATTAACCTCCCGTAGTTAGTGCATTTAGTTAGTGCAGTATATATTAGTACTCTGTAATTAATGCTCTTACTATATTTATTAATCTCCCATAATTAGCGCATTTATTATATATATATATATATATATATGAGGACCCAGTAGTTAGTGAATGTACCATAGGTGTTCGGACACTCTAGTTACTGCTTTTTCTATAGATATATGTTAATAGCCTGTAGTTAGTACCTTCAGGAATCCCCATTCTTCTTTGGATTTTTTTCAATAAACTGGGCTATTCCAGAATCTGGATTGTGCAAGCTCTTCTTGAACTTGAGTAGAACTAGTGCATTTGTAAATTCTACTAGTTGTGAATTTGTGATTGGGTGGGAGTAGGCACTGTTATTAACAAGCCTTTTTAACAAACACACAAAATAATCCCTTCGTGTTGCTCCTCTCAGTTGTCTTCCTGGTGCAGCAGCCACTGATGACCACGGTGGCTTCAAAGATGATTTTGCCCTGTGTTGTCCTTGCCTTCTGATGCCATGCTGGCCATCCCACCTGGGCTCCAAAACTCCCTGGCAGCTATGGCTGGGCAGGGAGCAAACAAGAGCCACGGCTGCTGTGACTCCTTGTGTTCACTGGGGTGACAATGAAGGTTGTGCCCATCCCAGATGCTCTGCTGGCTTTTGGCACTGCAGAAATGAACTTGTTGTACATGCAGAACGCTGTGCTATTGTGCTGTGTCGGCAGTGAGAATTGCCTGCTGGAAATCACCTCCCCCACAGCTGCTCATCATCCTTACGAAGCGTCTCCAGGGAATCAAGGTCCTCTGGCCGTGGCACAGCCGTAAGAGAGATCCTGCTATGGAGAAGCCCCATGTCACTTCCAGGCCATTCATTACTACACACCCAGGGGTGTCACATAGGTTCCAAGAGTGACCCCAAAAGCACACATGTCAGCAGCAAGGCAAGCAGTTCTATCTCTGAGCAGAAGACTTCCAGGAACAAAGCATTCATTGGTCATGTTACCCATTTTGCGATTAGGAAGGCTTTGAGGCCTCCTACATGTTTTGTGAAGGGAAGAGCCAGGGTGTCCATTGTGACCCATGGGTCTGCTGTATTTGCATGTCAGGTCTTTGCTTGCCAGGGGCCATTAGGATTCCCAGAGGTGCGGTAGAGATGGAGGGTGGGGCAGGCCTGGCCTGGATGCACACTGGCATGTGTGACATCACAGCCGCAGTGTGACAATGGGGGCAGCTGCCAAGAGGAGCAGCAGGTAACGCTGCCCCAGCGCAGCCTCGGCGAGCGGCGAGCGTGCACGCAGACAGGAGGCTGTGCTGAACGCGGAGAGAGGCCCACGGCAGTAACGCGAGTATTCGGGGAGCGGGCATCCAGAGGCCAGTCCCTGGTGGCAGGGCCTTTGTCCAGACCCTTTGCGCCGGTGCTGGGGCAGCGGCACAGGCCTGGCAGGCTGCCAGCCTCTGGGCCCCCTCTGTCCTGCTTTGAGATCCCTGGGGCTCCTGTCCCCACTTGCCCTATCAGTAGCTCCCTCCCATCCCCACTGAACCCCTGCTCAGTGCCCCAGGCCATGTTTGCCCTTACATTCCTTCTCTTGCTTGTGCAAGGCCTCATCCAGTACCCGCAGCAGGCCGGAGATGGGCTGGATGAGGCCACCCTGGAGCGCATGCAGCAGCGTGCTGAGTATCTGGAGCGGCAGATGACTCAGCTGATTCAGGAGCTGGAGCCGATGAAGCCGGAGCAGAGTGGTGGGGCCTGGGGAGCCCTGCCTGGGTGGCAGTTCTGGGCTCTGAGCGGAATCCTCATGCTTCTCTTGGTGCTGTGGTTTGCACATGGGAAAAGTCAATGTGATCCAGACAACCGTGGCCACAAGGAGAGGTCCAGCAGCAACTTGGTGGAGGAGGAAGAAAGACGGAACGTTGTTGGAAATGTGGAAGAGGGCAATGTCGATGACAAGCAGGAGATGGCAAACGGAGAAGAAGATAATGGTATCAATGTGCAAAGGATGATGCTAAGCCTTTTAGAGGAGCGCATACAGGAGTTGCCTGTTCTGGATCTGGACAAAGGATTCTCCATGATCGCGGACCTGGTGGACAAACTCATCCGCGTCTTTGGAGAAGGCTTGTCCAACAGTTTCTACCCGGTGCCACAACCAGCCATGGGAGTGGGCAGCGCCTTTGAAGGCTGCAGTCCCCATGCACAAGATGTTGCGCACCGTTTGCTTGTTCCCCTGAGTCCCCCTCCAGGACATGCCTTCCACCTGGAGCTGGACACTGCAGGAGTGGTCCAGAGGAACTTCTGTGTCCGTGTGGAGCGGGTGTGCACCTGCAGGAGGGAGAGGCTGGAGGAGGACATGCTGTGTTTCCTCCACCACCCCGAGGAGGAGCTGAGAAGGAAACAGGACCCCAGCCTCCTGCACACCCTGTGCACCGGCTGCTATCTAGATGTGGAGAAAACTGTCCACTGGTTCTATGGATTTGTGAGAGTCGCCTGGCTGCTGTTGCCTGAATCGTGCCACTGGCGTTTAAGGTTGCAGCCCTCCAGCCGCTCCTGCAAATTTCAGCTGAGCAGAGACAAGGAAAGCTTCACGGTTGAGATGTTCTTTGCCGTGCGGCAAGGAGACTCAGATGTCTTTGTGAGCAGCCAGCCTACAGAAGTAGGCATCCCAAGCACAACGTGGCTGGAGACTTACGCCGTGGCAGAGGCAAAATTCTTCAGGCACATTTCCAGACAGGTCTCCCAGCCTGCAGCTCCTCACGGGCTTCCTGATGGGTGTAGGTTTCTCCAGCTGTGTCCTGAAGACAGTGGTGTTACACCTCCTGAGCACCGTACCCGTGACAGGGTGGGGCAGGAGTGATTTTGGGCAGCGAGTGATGGCTATCCTGAAGTCCCTCCGCTGCTCACTGGAGATAAAACAGCTTCACCACTTTGTCATCGGCAATGAGAGCTTTCCTATGGAGATCAGCTTGCCCTCCGGCTTCCAGGTGGCTGTAGCACCCAACCTCCTTGAGCACATGGCCAGAAGCCCAGATACCCAAAGAAAGGCCGTGCAGGACTACAATTGCCTGCAGCACCGGTTTGAACACCTGCTGATTCACAGCCAGTGAAAGAGAACTTGGTGCACAGAGCTGTGCCTGTGGGGCCTCTTGACAGACCCTGTATATATTAACCTCCCGTAGTTAGTGCATTTAGTTAGTGCAGTATATATTAGTACTCTGTAATTAATGCTCTTACTATATTTATTAATCTCCCATAATTAGCGCATTTATTATATATATATATATATATATATGAGGACCCAGTAGTTAGTGAATGTACCATAGGTGTTCGGACACTCTAGTTACTGCTTTTTCTATAGATATATGTTAATAGCCTGTAGTTAGTACCTTCAGGAATCCCCATTCTTCTTTGGATTTTTTTCAATAAACTGGGCTATTCCAGAATCTGGATTGTGCAAGCTCTTCTTGAACTTGAGTAGAACTAGTGCATTTGTAAATTCTACTAGTTGTGAATTTGTGATTGGGTGGGAGTAGGCACTGTTATTAACAAGCCTTTTTAACAAACACACAAAATAATCCCTTCGTGTTGCTCCTCTCAGTTGTCTTCCTGGTGCAGCAGCCACTGATGACCACGGTGGCTTCAAAGATGATTTTGCCCTGTGTTGTCCTTGCCTTCTGATGCCATGCTGGCCATCCCACCTGGGCTCCAAAACTCCCTGGCAGCTATGGCTGGGCAGGGAGCAAACAAGAGCCACGGCTGCTGTGACTCCTTGTGTTCACTGGGGTGACAATGAAGGTTGTGCCCATCCCAGATGCTCTGCTGGCTTTTGGCACTGCAGAAATGAACTTGTTGTACATGCAGAACGCTGTGCTATTGTGCTGTGTCGGCAGTGAGAATTGCCTGCTGGAAATCACCTCCCCCACAGCTGCTCATCATCCTTACGAAGCGTCTCCAGGGAATCAAGGTCCTCTGGCCGTGGCACAGCCGTAAGAGAGATCCTGCTATGGAGAAGCCCCATGTCACTTCCAGGCCATTCATTACTACACACCCAGGGGTGTCACATAGGTTCCAAGAGTGACCCCAAAAGCACACATGTCAGCAGCAAGGCAAGCAGTTCTATCTCTGAGCAGAAGACTTCCAGGAACAAAGCATTCATTGGTCATGTTACCCATTTTGCGATTAGGAAGGCTTTGAGGCCTCCTACATGTTTTGTGAAGGGAAGAGCCAGGGTGTCCATTGTGACCCATGGGTCTGCTGTATTTGCATGTCAGGTCTTTGCTTGCCAGGGGCCATTAGGATTCCCAGAGGTGCGGTAGAGATGGAGGGTGGGGCAGGCCTGGCCTGGATGCACACTGGCATGTGTGACATCACAGCCGCAGTGTGACAATGGGGGCAGCTGCCAAGAGGAGCAGCAGGTAACGCTGCCCCAGCGCAGCCTCGGCGAGCGGCGAGCGTGCACGCAGACAGGAGGCTGTGCTGAACGCGGAGAGAGGCCCACGGCAGTAACGCGAGTATTCGGGGAGCGGGCATCCAGAGGCCAGTCCCTGGTGGCAGGGCCTTTGTCCAGACCCTTTGCGCCGGTGCTGGGGCAGCGGCACAGGCCTGGCAGGCTGCCAGCCTCTGGGCCCCCTCTGTCCTGCTTTGAGATCCCTGGGGCTCCTGTCCCCACTTGCCCTATCAGTAGCTCCCTCCCATCCCCACTGAACCCCTGCTCAGTGCCCCAGGCCATGTTTGCCCTTACATTCCTTCTCTTGCTTGTGCAAGGCCTCATCCAGTACCCGCAGCAGGCCGGAGATGGGCTGGATGAGGCCACCCTGGAGCGCATGCAGCAGCGTGCTGAGTATCTGGAGCGGCAGATGACTCAGCTGATTCAGGAGCTGGAGCCGATGAAGCCGGAGCAGAGTGGTGGGGCCTGGGGAGCCCTGCCTGGGTGGCAGTTCTGGGCTCTGAGCGGAATCCTCATGCTTCTCTTGGTGCTGTGGTTTGCACATGGGAAAAGTCAATGTGATCCAGACAACCGTGGCCACAAGGAGAGGTCCAGCAGCAACTTGGTGGAGGAGGAAGAAAGACGGAACGTTGTTGGAAATGTGGAAGAGGGCAATGTCGATGACAAGCAGGAGATGGCAAACGGAGAAGAAGATAATGGTATCAATGTGCAAAGGATGATGCTAAGCCTTTTAGAGGAGCGCATACAGGAGTTGCCTGTTCTGGATCTGGACAAAGGATTCTCCATGATCGCGGACCTGGTGGACAAACTCATCCGCGTCTTTGGAGAAGGCTTGTCCAACAGTTTCTACCCGGTGCCACAACCAGCCATGGGAGTGGGCAGCGCCTTTGAAGGCTGCAGTCCCCATGCACAAGATGTTGCGCACCGTTTGCTTGTTCCCCTGAGTCCCCCTCCAGGACATGCCTTCCACCTGGAGCTGGACACTGCAGGAGTGGTCCAGAGGAACTTCTGTGTCCGTGTGGAGCGGGTGTGCACCTGCAGGAGGGAGAGGCTGGAGGAGGACATGCTGTGTTTCCTCCACCACCCCGAGGAGGAGCTGAGAAGGAAACAGGACCCCAGCCTCCTGCACACCCTGTGCACCGGCTGCTATCTAGATGTGGAGAAAACTGTCCACTGGTTCTATGGATTTGTGAGAGTCGCCTGGCTGCTGTTGCCTGAATCGTGCCACTGGCGTTTAAGGTTGCAGCCCTCCAGCCGCTCCTGCAAATTTCAGCTGAGCAGAGACAAGGAAAGCTTCACGGTTGAGATGTTCTTTGCCGTGCGGCAAGGAGACTCAGATGTCTTTGTGAGCAGCCAGCCTACAGAAGTAGGCATCCCAAGCACAACGTGGCTGGAGACTTACGCCGTGGCAGAGGCAAAATTCTTCAGGCACATTTCCAGACAGGTCTCCCAGCCTGCAGCTCCTCACGGGCTTCCTGATGGGTGTAGGTTTCTCCAGCTGTGTCCTGAAGACAGTGGTGTTACACCTCCTGAGCACCGTACCCGTGACAGGGTGGGGCAGGAGTGATTTTGGGCAGCGAGTGATGGCTATCCTGAAGTCCCTCCGCTGCTCACTGGAGATAAAACAGCTTCACCACTTTGTCATCGGCAATGAGAGCTTTCCTATGGAGATCAGCTTGCCCTCCGGCTTCCAGGTGGCTGTAGCACCCAACCTCCTTGAGCACATGGCCAGAAGCCCAGATACCCAAAGAAAGGCCGTGCAGGACTACAATTGCCTGCAGCACCGGTTTGAACACCTGCTGATTCACAGCCAGTGAAAGAGAACTTGGTGCACAGAGCTGTGCCTGTGGGGCCTCTTGACAGACCCTGTATATATTAACCTCCCGTAGTTAGTGCATTTAGTTAGTGCAGTATATATTAGTACTCTGTAATTAATGCTCTTACTATATTTATTAATCTCCCATAATTAGCGCATTTATTATATATATATATATATATATATGAGGACCCAGTAGTTAGTGAATGTACCATAGGTGTTCGGACACTCTAGTTACTGCTTTTTCTATAGATATATGTTAATAGCCTGTAGTTAGTACCTTCAGGAATCCCCATTCTTCTTTGGATTTTTTTCAATAAACTGGGCTATTCCAGAATCTGGATTGTGCAAGCTCTTCTTGAACTTGAGTAGAACTAGTGCATTTGTAAATTCTACTAGTTGTGAATTTGTGATTGGGTGGGAGTAGGCACTGTTATTAACAAGCCTTTTTAACAAACACACAAAATAATCCCTTCGTGTTGCTCCTCTCAGTTGTCTTCCTGGTGCAGCAGCCACTGATGACCACGGTGGCTTCAAAGATGATTTTGCCCTGTGTTGTCCTTGCCTTCTGATGCCATGCTGGCCATCCCACCTGGGCTCCAAAACTCCCTGGCAGCTATGGCTGGGCAGGGAGCAAACAAGAGCCACGGCTGCTGTGACTCCTTGTGTTCACTGGGGTGACAATGAAGGTTGTGCCCATCCCAGATGCTCTGCTGGCTTTTGGCACTGCAGAAATGAACTTGTTGTACATGCAGAACGCTGTGCTATTGTGCTGTGTCGGCAGTGAGAATTGCCTGCTGGAAATCACCTCCCCCACAGCTGCTCATCATCCTTACGAAGCGTCTCCAGGGAATCAAGGTCCTCTGGCCGTGGCACAGCCGTAAGAGAGATCCTGCTATGGAGAAGCCCCATGTCACTTCCAGGCCATTCATTACTACACACCCAGGGGTGTCACATAGGTTCCAAGAGTGACCCCAAAAGCACACATGTCAGCAGCAAGGCAAGCAGTTCTATCTCTGAGCAGAAGACTTCCAGGAACAAAGCATTCATTGGTCATGTTACCCATTTTGCGATTAGGAAGGCTTTGAGGCCTCCTACATGTTTTGTGAAGGGAAGAGCCAGGGTGTCCATTGTGACCCATGGGTCTGCTGTATTTGCATGTCAGGTCTTTGCTTGCCAGGGGCCATTAGGATTCCCAGAGGTGCGGTAGAGATGGAGGGTGGGGCAGGCCTGGCCTGGATGCACACTGGCATGTGTGACATCACAGCCGCAGTGTGACAATGGGGGCAGCTGCCAAGAGGAGCAGCAGGTAACGCTGCCCCAGCGCAGCCTCGGCGAGCGGCGAGCGTGCACGCAGACAGGAGGCTGTGCTGAACGCGGAGAGAGGCCCACGGCAGTAACGCGAGTATTCGGGGAGCGGGCATCCAGAGGCCAGTCCCTGGTGGCAGGGCCTTTGTCCAGACCCTTTGCGCCGGTGCTGGGGCAGCGGCACAGGCCTGGCAGGCTGCCAGCCTCTGGGCCCCCTCTGTCCTGCTTTGAGATCCCTGGGGCTCCTGTCCCCACTTGCCCTATCAGTAGCTCCCTCCCATCCCCACTGAACCCCTGCTCAGTGCCCCAGGCCATGTTTGCCCTTACATTCCTTCTCTTGCTTGTGCAAGGCCTCATCCAGTACCCGCAGCAGGCCGGAGATGGGCTGGATGAGGCCACCCTGGAGCGCATGCAGCAGCGTGCTGAGTATCTGGAGCGGCAGATGACTCAGCTGATTCAGGAGCTGGAGCCGATGAAGCCGGAGCAGAGTGGTGGGGCCTGGGGAGCCCTGCCTGGGTGGCAGTTCTGGGCTCTGAGCGGAATCCTCATGCTTCTCTTGGTGCTGTGGTTTGCACATGGGAAAAGTCAATGTGATCCAGACAACCGTGGCCACAAGGAGAGGTCCAGCAGCAACTTGGTGGAGGAGGAAGAAAGACGGAACGTTGTTGGAAATGTGGAAGAGGGCAATGTCGATGACAAGCAGGAGATGGCAAACGGAGAAGAAGATAATGGTATCAATGTGCAAAGGATGATGCTAAGCCTTTTAGAGGAGCGCATACAGGAGTTGCCTGTTCTGGATCTGGACAAAGGATTCTCCATGATCGCGGACCTGGTGGACAAACTCATCCGCGTCTTTGGAGAAGGCTTGTCCAACAGTTTCTACCCGGTGCCACAACCAGCCATGGGAGTGGGCAGCGCCTTTGAAGGCTGCAGTCCCCATGCACAAGATGTTGCGCACCGTTTGCTTGTTCCCCTGAGTCCCCCTCCAGGACATGCCTTCCACCTGGAGCTGGACACTGCAGGAGTGGTCCAGAGGAACTTCTGTGTCCGTGTGGAGCGGGTGTGCACCTGCAGGAGGGAGAGGCTGGAGGAGGACATGCTGTGTTTCCTCCACCACCCCGAGGAGGAGCTGAGAAGGAAACAGGACCCCAGCCTCCTGCACACCCTGTGCACCGGCTGCTATCTAGATGTGGAGAAAACTGTCCACTGGTTCTATGGATTTGTGAGAGTCGCCTGGCTGCTGTTGCCTGAATCGTGCCACTGGCGTTTAAGGTTGCAGCCCTCCAGCCGCTCCTGCAAATTTCAGCTGAGCAGAGACAAGGAAAGCTTCACGGTTGAGATGTTCTTTGCCGTGCGGCAAGGAGACTCAGATGTCTTTGTGAGCAGCCAGCCTACAGAAGTAGGCATCCCAAGCACAACGTGGCTGGAGACTTACGCCGTGGCAGAGGCAAAATTCTTCAGGCACATTTCCAGACAGGTCTCCCAGCCTGCAGCTCCTCACGGGCTTCCTGATGGGTGTAGGTTTCTCCAGCTGTGTCCTGAAGACAGTGGTGTTACACCTCCTGAGCACCGTACCCGTGACAGGGTGGGGCAGGAGTGATTTTGGGCAGCGAGTGATGGCTATCCTGAAGTCCCTCCGCTGCTCACTGGAGATAAAACAGCTTCACCACTTTGTCATCGGCAATGAGAGCTTTCCTATGGAGATCAGCTTGCCCTCCGGCTTCCAGGTGGCTGTAGCACCCAACCTCCTTGAGCACATGGCCAGAAGCCCAGATACCCAAAGAAAGGCCGTGCAGGACTACAATTGCCTGCAGCACCGGTTTGAACACCTGCTGATTCACAGCCAGTGAAAGAGAACTTGGTGCACAGAGCTGTGCCTGTGGGGCCTCTTGACAGACCCTGTATATATTAACCTCCCGTAGTTAGTGCATTTAGTTAGTGCAGTATATATTAGTACTCTGTAATTAATGCTCTTACTATATTTATTAATCTCCCATAATTAGCGCATTTATTATATATATATATATATATATGAGGACCCAGTAGTTAGTGAATGTACCATAGGTGTTCGGACACTCTAGTTACTGCTTTTTCTATAGATATATGTTAATAGCCTGTAGTTAGTACCTTCAGGAATCCCCATTCTTCTTTGGATTTTTTTTCAATAAACTGGGCTATTCCAGAATCTGGATTGTGCAAGCTCTTCTTGAACTTGAGTAGAACTAGTGCATTTGTAAATTCTACTAGTTGTGAATTTGTGATTGGGTGGGAGTAGGCACTGTTATTAACAAGCCTTTTTAACAAACACACAAAATAATCCCTTCGTGTTGCTCCTCTCAGTTGTCTTCCTGGTGCAGCAGCCACTGATGACCACGGTGGCTTCAAAGATGATTTTGCCCTGTGTTGTCCTTGCCTTCTGATGCCATGCTGGCCATCCCACCTGGGCTCCAAAACTCCCTGGCAGCTATGGCTGGGCAGGGAGCAAACAAGAGCCACGGCTGCTGTGACTCCTTGTGTTCACTGGGGTGACAATGAAGGTTGTGCCCATCCCAGATGCTCTGCTGGCTTTTGGCACTGCAGAAATGAACTTGTTGTACATGCAGAACGCTGTGCTATTGTGCTGTGTCGGCAGTGAGAATTGCCTGCTGGAAATCACCTCCCCCACAGCTGCTCATCATCCTTACGAAGCGTCTCCAGGGAATCAAGGTCCTCTGGCCGTGGCACAGCCGTAAGAGAGATCCTGCTATGGAGAAGCCCCATGTCACTTCCAGGCCATTCATTACTACACACCCAGGGGTGTCACATAGGTTCCAAGAGTGACCCCAAAAGCACACATGTCAGCAGCAAGGCAAGCAGTTCTATCTCTGAGCAGAAGACTTCCAGGAACAAAGCATTCATTGGTCATGTTACCCATTTTGCGATTAGGAAGGCTTTGAGGCCTCCTACATGTTTTGTGAAGGGAAGAGCCAGGGTGTCCATTGTGACCCATGGGTCTGCTGTATTTGCATGTCAGGTCTTTGCTTGCCAGGGGCCATTAGGATTCCCAGAGGTGCGGTAGAGATGGAGGGTGGGGCAGGCCTGGCCTGGATGCACACTGGCATGTGTGACATCACAGCCGCAGTGTGACAATGGGGGCAGCTGCCAAGAGGAGCAGCAGGTAACGCTGCCCCAGCGCAGCCTCGGCGAGCGGCGAGCGTGCACGCAGACAGGAGGCTGTGCTGAACGCGGAGAGAGGCCCACGGCAGTAACGCGAGTATTCGGGGAGCGGGCATCCAGAGGCCAGTCCCTGGTGGCAGGGCCTTTGTCCAGACCCTTTGCGCCGGTGCTGGGGCAGCGGCACAGGCCTGGCAGGCTGCCAGCCTCTGGGCCCCCTCTGTCCTGCTTTGAGATCCCTGGGGCTCCTGTCCCCACTTGCCCTATCAGTAGCTCCCTCCCATCCCCACTGAACCCCTGCTCAGTGCCCCAGGCCATGTTTGCCCTTACATTCCTTCTCTTGCTTGTGCAAGGCCTCATCCAGTACCCGCAGCAGGCCGGAGATGGGCTGGATGAGGCCACCCTGGAGCGCATGCAGCAGCGTGCTGAGTATCTGGAGCGGCAGATGACTCAGCTGATTCAGGAGCTGGAGCCGATGAAGCCGGAGCAGAGTGGTGGGGCCTGGGGAGCCCTGCCTGGGTGGCAGTTCTGGGCTCTGAGCGGAATCCTCATGCTTCTCTTGGTGCTGTGGTTTGCACATGGGAAAAGTCAATGTGATCCAGACAACCGTGGCCACAAGGAGAGGTCCAGCAGCAACTTGGTGGAGGAGGAAGAAAGACGGAACGTTGTTGGAAATGTGGAAGAGGGCAATGTCGATGACAAGCAGGAGATGGCAAACGGAGAAGAAGATAATGGTATCAATGTGCAAAGGATGATGCTAAGCCTTTTAGAGGAGCGCATACAGGAGTTGCCTGTTCTGGATCTGGACAAAGGATTCTCCATGATCGCGGACCTGGTGGACAAACTCATCCGCGTCTTTGGAGAAGGCTTGTCCAACAGTTTCTACCCGGTGCCACAACCAGCCATGGGAGTGGGCAGCGCCTTTGAAGGCTGCAGTCCCCATGCACAAGATGTTGCGCACCGTTTGCTTGTTCCCCTGAGTCCCCCTCCAGGACATGCCTTCCACCTGGAGCTGGACACTGCAGGAGTGGTCCAGAGGAACTTCTGTGTCCGTGTGGAGCGGGTGTGCACCTGCAGGAGGGAGAGGCTGGAGGAGGACATGCTGTGTTTCCTCCACCACCCCGAGGAGGAGCTGAGAAGGAAACAGGACCCCAGCCTCCTGCACACCCTGTGCACCGGCTGCTATCTAGATGTGGAGAAAACTGTCCACTGGTTCTATGGATTTGTGAGAGTCGCCTGGCTGCTGTTGCCTGAATCGTGCCACTGGCGTTTAAGGTTGCAGCCCTCCAGCCGCTCCTGCAAATTTCAGCTGAGCAGAGACAAGGAAAGCTTCACGGTTGAGATGTTCTTTGCCGTGCGGCAAGGAGACTCAGATGTCTTTGTGAGCAGCCAGCCTACAGAAGTAGGCATCCCAAGCACAACGTGGCTGGAGACTTACGCCGTGGCAGAGGCAAAATTCTTCAGGCACATTTCCAGACAGGTCTCCCAGCCTGCAGCTCCTCACGGGCTTCCTGATGGGTGTAGGTTTCTCCAGCTGTGTCCTGAAGACAGTGGTGTTACACCTCCTGAGCACCGTACCCGTGACAGGGTGGGGCAGGAGTGATTTTGGGCAGCGAGTGATGGCTATCCTGAAGTCCCTCCGCTGCTCACTGGAGATAAAACAGCTTCACCACTTTGTCATCGGCAATGAGAGCTTTCCTATGGAGATCAGCTTGCCCTCCGGCTTCCAGGTGGCTGTAGCACCCAACCTCCTTGAGCACATGGCCAGAAGCCCAGATACCCAAAGAAAGGCCGTGCAGGACTACAATTGCCTGCAGCACCGGTTTGAACACCTGCTGATTCACAGCCAGTGAAAGAGAACTTGGTGCACAGAGCTGTGCCTGTGGGGCCTCTTGACAGACCCTGTATATATTAACCTCCCGTAGTTAGTGCATTTAGTTAGTGCAGTATATATTAGTACTCTGTAATTAATGCTCTTACTATATTTATTAATCTCCCATAATTAGCGCATTTATTATATATATATATATATATATATGAGGACCCAGTAGTTAGTGAATGTACCATAGGTGTTCGGACACTCTAGTTACTGCTTTTTCTATAGATATATGTTAATAGCCTGTAGTTAGTACCTTCAGGAATCCCCATTCTTCTTTGGATTTTTTTCAATAAACTGGGCTATTCCAGAATCTGGATTGTGCAAGCTCTTCTTGAACTTGAGTAGAACTAGTGCATTTGTAAATTCTACTAGTTGTGAATTTGTGATTGGGTGGGAGTAGGCACTGTTATTAACAAGCCTTTTTAACAAACACACAAAATAATCCCTTCGTGTTGCTCCTCTCAGTTGTCTTCCTGGTGCAGCAGCCACTGATGACCACGGTGGCTTCAAAGATGATTTTGCCCTGTGTTGTCCTTGCCTTCTGATGCCATGCTGGCCATCCCACCTGGGCTCCAAAACTCCCTGGCAGCTATGGCTGGGCAGGGAGCAAACAAGAGCCACGGCTGCTGTGACTCCTTGTGTTCACTGGGGTGACAATGAAGGTTGTGCCCATCCCAGATGCTCTGCTGGCTTTTGGCACTGCAGAAATGAACTTGTTGTACATGCAGAACGCTGTGCTATTGTGCTGTGTCGGCAGTGAGAATTGCCTGCTGGAAATCACCTCCCCCACAGCTGCTCATCATCCTTACGAAGCGTCTCCAGGGAATCAAGGTCCTCTGGCCGTGGCACAGCCGTAAGAGAGATCCTGCTATGGAGAAGCCCCATGTCACTTCCAGGCCATTCATTACTACACACCCAGGGGTGTCACATAGGTTCCAAGAGTGACCCCAAAAGCACACATGTCAGCAGCAAGGCAAGCAGTTCTATCTCTGAGCAGAAGACTTCCAGGAACAAAGCATTCATTGGTCATGTTACCCATTTTGCGATTAGGAAGGCTTTGAGGCCTCCTACATGTTTTGTGAAGGGAAGAGCCAGGGTGTCCATTGTGACCCATGGGTCTGCTGTATTTGCATGTCAGGTCTTTGCTTGCCAGGGGCCATTAGGATTCCCAGAGGTGCGGTAGAGATGGAGGGTGGGGCAGGCCTGGCCTGGATGCACACTGGCATGTGTGACATCACAGCCGCAGTGTGACAATGGGGGCAGCTGCCAAGAGGAGCAGCAGGTAACGCTGCCCCAGCGCAGCCTCGGCGAGCGGCGAGCGTGCACGCAGACAGGAGGCTGTGCTGAACGCGGAGAGAGGCCCACGGCAGTAACGCGAGTATTCGGGGAGCGGGCATCCAGAGGCCAGTCCCTGGTGGCAGGGCCTTTGTCCAGACCCTTTGCGCCGGTGCTGGGGCAGCGGCACAGGCCTGGCAGGCTGCCAGCCTCTGGGCCCCCTCTGTCCTGCTTTGAGATCCCTGGGGCTCCTGTCCCCACTTGCCCTATCAGTAGCTCCCTCCCATCCCCACTGAACCCCTGCTCAGTGCCCCAGGCCATGTTTGCCCTTACATTCCTTCTCTTGCTTGTGCAAGGCCTCATCCAGTACCCGCAGCAGGCCGGAGATGGGCTGGATGAGGCCACCCTGGAGCGCATGCAGCAGCGTGCTGAGTATCTGGAGCGGCAGATGACTCAGCTGATTCAGGAGCTGGAGCCGATGAAGCCGGAGCAGAGTGGTGGGGCCTGGGGAGCCCTGCCTGGGTGGCAGTTCTGGGCTCTGAGCGGAATCCTCATGCTTCTCTTGGTGCTGTGGTTTGCACATGGGAAAAGTCAATGTGATCCAGACAACCGTGGCCACAAGGAGAGGTCCAGCAGCAACTTGGTGGAGGAGGAAGAAAGACGGAACGTTGTTGGAAATGTGGAAGAGGGCAATGTCGATGACAAGCAGGAGATGGCAAACGGAGAAGAAGATAATGGTATCAATGTGCAAAGGATGATGCTAAGCCTTTTAGAGGAGCGCATACAGGAGTTGCCTGTTCTGGATCTGGACAAAGGATTCTCCATGATCGCGGACCTGGTGGACAAACTCATCCGCGTCTTTGGAGAAGGCTTGTCCAACAGTTTCTACCCGGTGCCACAACCAGCCATGGGAGTGGGCAGCGCCTTTGAAGGCTGCAGTCCCCATGCACAAGATGTTGCGCACCGTTTGCTTGTTCCCCTGAGTCCCCCTCCAGGACATGCCTTCCACCTGGAGCTGGACACTGCAGGAGTGGTCCAGAGGAACTTCTGTGTCCGTGTGGAGCGGGTGTGCACCTGCAGGAGGGAGAGGCTGGAGGAGGACATGCTGTGTTTCCTCCACCACCCCGAGGAGGAGCTGAGAAGGAAACAGGACCCCAGCCTCCTGCACACCCTGTGCACCGGCTGCTATCTAGATGTGGAGAAAACTGTCCACTGGTTCTATGGATTTGTGAGAGTCGCCTGGCTGCTGTTGCCTGAATCGTGCCACTGGCGTTTAAGGTTGCAGCCCTCCAGCCGCTCCTGCAAATTTCAGCTGAGCAGAGACAAGGAAAGCTTCACGGTTGAGATGTTCTTTGCCGTGCGGCAAGGAGACTCAGATGTCTTTGTGAGCAGCCAGCCTACAGAAGTAGGCATCCCAAGCACAACGTGGCTGGAGACTTACGCCGTGGCAGAGGCAAAATTCTTCAGGCACATTTCCAGACAGGTCTCCCAGCCTGCAGCTCCTCACGGGCTTCCTGATGGGTGTAGGTTTCTCCAGCTGTGTCCTGAAGACAGTGGTGTTACACCTCCTGAGCACCGTACCCGTGACAGGGTGGGGCAGGAGTGATTTTGGGCAGCGAGTGATGGCTATCCTGAAGTCCCTCCGCTGCTCACTGGAGATAAAACAGCTTCACCACTTTGTCATCGGCAATGAGAGCTTTCCTATGGAGATCAGCTTGCCCTCCGGCTTCCAGGTGGCTGTAGCACCCAACCTCCTTGAGCACATGGCCAGAAGCCCAGATACCCAAAGAAAGGCCGTGCAGGACTACAATTGCCTGCAGCACCGGTTTGAACACCTGCTGATTCACAGCCAGTGAAAGAGAACTTGGTGCACAGAGCTGTGCCTGTGGGGCCTCTTGACAGACCCTGTATATATTAACCTCCCGTAGTTAGTGCATTTAGTTAGTGCAGTATATATTAGTACTCTGTAATTAATGCTCTTACTATATTTATTAATCTCCCATAATTAGCGCATTTATTATATATATATATATATATATGAGGACCCAGTAGTTAGTGAATGTACCATAGGTGTTCGGACACTCTAGTTACTGCTTTTTCTATAGATATATGTTAATAGCCTGTAGTTAGTACCTTCAGGAATCCCCATTCTTCTTTGGATTTTTTTTCAATAAACTGGGCTATTCCAGAATCTGGATTGTGCAAGCTCTTCTTGAACTTGAGTAGAACTAGTGCATTTGTAAATTCTACTAGTTGTGAATTTGTGATTGGGTGGGAGTAGGCACTGTTATTAACAAGCCTTTTTAACAAACACACAAAATAATCCCTTCGTGTTGCTCCTCTCAGTTGTCTTCCTGGTGCAGCAGCCACTGATGACCACGGTGGCTTCAAAGATGATTTTGCCCTGTGTTGTCCTTGCCTTCTGATGCCATGCTGGCCATCCCACCTGGGCTCCAAAACTCCCTGGCAGCTATGGCTGGGCAGGGAGCAAACAAGAGCCACGGCTGCTGTGACTCCTTGTGTTCACTGGGGTGACAATGAAGGTTGTGCCCATCCCAGATGCTCTGCTGGCTTTTGGCACTGCAGAAATGAACTTGTTGTACATGCAGAACGCTGTGCTATTGTGCTGTGTCGGCAGTGAGAATTGCCTGCTGGAAATCACCTCCCCCACAGCTGCTCATCATCCTTACGAAGCGTCTCCAGGGAATCAAGGTCCTCTGGCCGTGGCACAGCCGTAAGAGAGATCCTGCTATGGAGAAGCCCCATGTCACTTCCAGGCCATTCATTACTACACACCCAGGGGTGTCACATAGGTTCCAAGAGTGACCCCAAAAGCACACATGTCAGCAGCAAGGCAAGCAGTTCTATCTCTGAGCAGAAGACTTCCAGGAACAAAGCATTCATTGGTCATGTTACCCATTTTGCGATTAGGAAGGCTTTGAGGCCTCCTACATGTTTTGTGAAGGGAAGAGCCAGGGTGTCCATTGTGACCCATGGGTCTGCTGTATTTGCATGTCAGGTCTTTGCTTGCCAGGGGCCATTAGGATTCCCAGAGGTGCGGTAGAGATGGAGGGTGGGGCAGGCCTGGCCTGGATGCACACTGGCATGTGTGACATCACAGCCGCAGTGTGACAATGGGGGCAGCTGCCAAGAGGAGCAGCAGGTAACGCTGCCCCAGCGCAGCCTCGGCGAGCGGCGAGCGTGCACGCAGACAGGAGGCTGTGCTGAACGCGGAGAGAGGCCCACGGCAGTAACGCGAGTATTCGGGGAGCGGGCATCCAGAGGCCAGTCCCTGGTGGCAGGGCCTTTGTCCAGACCCTTTGCGCCGGTGCTGGGGCAGCGGCACAGGCCTGGCAGGCTGCCAGCCTCTGGGCCCCCTCTGTCCTGCTTTGAGATCCCTGGGGCTCCTGTCCCCACTTGCCCTATCAGTAGCTCCCTCCCATCCCCACTGAACCCCTGCTCAGTGCCCCAGGCCATGTTTGCCCTTACATTCCTTCTCTTGCTTGTGCAAGGCCTCATCCAGTACCCGCAGCAGGCCGGAGATGGGCTGGATGAGGCCACCCTGGAGCGCATGCAGCAGCGTGCTGAGTATCTGGAGCGGCAGATGACTCAGCTGATTCAGGAGCTGGAGCCGATGAAGCCGGAGCAGAGTGGTGGGGCCTGGGGAGCCCTGCCTGGGTGGCAGTTCTGGGCTCTGAGCGGAATCCTCATGCTTCTCTTGGTGCTGTGGTTTGCACATGGGAAAAGTCAATGTGATCCAGACAACCGTGGCCACAAGGAGAGGTCCAGCAGCAACTTGGTGGAGGAGGAAGAAAGACGGAACGTTGTTGGAAATGTGGAAGAGGGCAATGTCGATGACAAGCAGGAGATGGCAAACGGAGAAGAAGATAATGGTATCAATGTGCAAAGGATGATGCTAAGCCTTTTAGAGGAGCGCATACAGGAGTTGCCTGTTCTGGATCTGGACAAAGGATTCTCCATGATCGCGGACCTGGTGGACAAACTCATCCGCGTCTTTGGAGAAGGCTTGTCCAACAGTTTCTACCCGGTGCCACAACCAGCCATGGGAGTGGGCAGCGCCTTTGAAGGCTGCAGTCCCCATGCACAAGATGTTGCGCACCGTTTGCTTGTTCCCCTGAGTCCCCCTCCAGGACATGCCTTCCACCTGGAGCTGGACACTGCAGGAGTGGTCCAGAGGAACTTCTGTGTCCGTGTGGAGCGGGTGTGCACCTGCAGGAGGGAGAGGCTGGAGGAGGACATGCTGTGTTTCCTCCACCACCCCGAGGAGGAGCTGAGAAGGAAACAGGACCCCAGCCTCCTGCACACCCTGTGCACCGGCTGCTATCTAGATGTGGAGAAAACTGTCCACTGGTTCTATGGATTTGTGAGAGTCGCCTGGCTGCTGTTGCCTGAATCGTGCCACTGGCGTTTAAGGTTGCAGCCCTCCAGCCGCTCCTGCAAATTTCAGCTGAGCAGAGACAAGGAAAGCTTCACGGTTGAGATGTTCTTTGCCGTGCGGCAAGGAGACTCAGATGTCTTTGTGAGCAGCCAGCCTACAGAAGTAGGCATCCCAAGCACAACGTGGCTGGAGACTTACGCCGTGGCAGAGGCAAAATTCTTCAGGCACATTTCCAGACAGGTCTCCCAGCCTGCAGCTCCTCACGGGCTTCCTGATGGGTGTAGGTTTCTCCAGCTGTGTCCTGAAGACAGTGGTGTTACACCTCCTGAGCACCGTACCCGTGACAGGGTGGGGCAGGAGTGATTTTGGGCAGCGAGTGATGGCTATCCTGAAGTCCCTCCGCTGCTCACTGGAGATAAAACAGCTTCACCACTTTGTCATCGGCAATGAGAGCTTTCCTATGGAGATCAGCTTGCCCTCCGGCTTCCAGGTGGCTGTAGCACCCAACCTCCTTGAGCACATGGCCAGAAGCCCAGATACCCAAAGAAAGGCCGTGCAGGACTACAATTGCCTGCAGCACCGGTTTGAACACCTGCTGATTCACAGCCAGTGAAAGAGAACTTGGTGCACAGAGCTGTGCCTGTGGGGCCTCTTGACAGACCCTGTATATATTAACCTCCCGTAGTTAGTGCATTTAGTTAGTGCAGTATATATTAGTACTCTGTAATTAATGCTCTTACTATATTTATTAATCTCCCATAATTAGCGCATTTATTATTTATATATATATATATATATATGAGGACCCAGTAGTTAGTGAATGTACCATAGGTGTTCGGACACTCTAGTTACTGCTTTTTCTATAGATATATGTTAATAGCCTGTAGTTAGTACCTTCAGGAATCCCCATTCTTCTTTGGATTTTTTTCAATAAACTGGGCTATTCCAGAATCTGGATTGTGCAAGCTCTTCTTGAACTTGAGTAGAACTAGTGCATTTGTAAATTCTACTAGTTGTGAATTTGTGATTGGGTGGGAGTAGGCACTGTTATTAACAAGCCTTTTTAACAAACACACAAAATAATCCCTTCGTGTTGCTCCTCTCAGTTGTCTTCCTGGTGCAGCAGCCACTGATGACCACGGTGGCTTCAAAGATGATTTTGCCCTGTGTTGTCCTTGCCTTCTGATGCCATGCTGGCCATCCCACCTGGGCTCCAAAACTCCCTGGCAGCTATGGCTGGGCAGGGAGCAAACAAGAGCCACGGCTGCTGTGACTCCTTGTGTTCACTGGGGTGACAATGAAGGTTGTGCCCATCCCAGATGCTCTGCTGGCTTTTGGCACTGCAGAAATGAACTTGTTGTACATGCAGAACGCTGTGCTATTGTGCTGTGTCGGCAGTGAGAATTGCCTGCTGGAAATCACCTCCCCCACAGCTGCTCATCATCCTTACGAAGCGTCTCCAGGGAATCAAGGTCCTCTGGCCGTGGCACAGCCGTAAGAGAGATCCTGCTATGGAGAAGCCCCATGTCACTTCCAGGCCATTCATTACTACACACCCAGGGGTGTCACATAGGTTCCAAGAGTGACCCCAAAAGCACACATGTCAGCAGCAAGGCAAGCAGTTCTATCTCTGAGCAGAAGACTTCCAGGAACAAAGCATTCATTGGTCATGTTACCCATTTTGCGATTAGGAAGGCTTTGAGGCCTCCTACATGTTTTGTGAAGGGAAGAGCCAGGGTGTCCATTGTGACCCATGGGTCTGCTGTATTTGCATGTCAGGTCTTTGCTTGCCAGGGGCCATTAGGATTCCCAGAGGTGCGGTAGAGATGGAGGGTGGGGCAGGCCTGGCCTGGATGCACACTGGCATGTGTGACATCACAGCCGCAGTGTGACAATGGGGGCAGCTGCCAAGAGGAGCAGCAGGTAACGCTGCCCCAGCGCAGCCTCGGCGAGCGGCGAGCGTGCACGCAGACAGGAGGCTGTGCTGAACGCGGAGAGAGGCCCACGGCAGTAACGCGAGTATTCGGGGAGCGGGCATCCAGAGGCCAGTCCCTGGTGGCAGGGCCTTTGTCCAGACCCTTTGCGCCGGTGCTGGGGCAGCGGCACAGGCCTGGCAGGCTGCCAGCCTCTGGGCCCCCTCTGTCCTGCTTTGAGATCCCTGGGGCTCCTGTCCCCACTTGCCCTATCAGTAGCTCCCTCCCATCCCCACTGAACCCCTGCTCAGTGCCCCAGGCCATGTTTGCCCTTACATTCCTTCTCTTGCTTGTGCAAGGCCTCATCCAGTACCCGCAGCAGGCCGGAGATGGGCTGGATGAGGCCACCCTGGAGCGCATGCAGCAGCGTGCTGAGTATCTGGAGCGGCAGATGACTCAGCTGATTCAGGAGCTGGAGCCGATGAAGCCGGAGCAGAGTGGTGGGGCCTGGGGAGCCCTGCCTGGGTGGCAGTTCTGGGCTCTGAGCGGAATCCTCATGCTTCTCTTGGTGCTGTGGTTTGCACATGGGAAAAGTCAATGTGATCCAGACAACCGTGGCCACAAGGAGAGGTCCAGCAGCAACTTGGTGGAGGAGGAAGAAAGACGGAACGTTGTTGGAAATGTGGAAGAGGGCAATGTCGATGACAAGCAGGAGATGGCAAACGGAGAAGAAGATAATGGTATCAATGTGCAAAGGATGATGCTAAGCCTTTTAGAGGAGCGCATACAGGAGTTGCCTGTTCTGGATCTGGACAAAGGATTCTCCATGATCGCGGACCTGGTGGACAAACTCATCCGCGTCTTTGGAGAAGGCTTGTCCAACAGTTTCTACCCGGTGCCACAACCAGCCATGGGAGTGGGCAGCGCCTTTGAAGGCTGCAGTCCCCATGCACAAGATGTTGCGCACCGTTTGCTTGTTCCCCTGAGTCCCCCTCCAGGACATGCCTTCCACCTGGAGCTGGACACTGCAGGAGTGGTCCAGAGGAACTTCTGTGTCCGTGTGGAGCGGGTGTGCACCTGCAGGAGGGAGAGGCTGGAGGAGGACATGCTGTGTTTCCTCCACCACCCCGAGGAGGAGCTGAGAAGGAAACAGGACCCCAGCCTCCTGCACACCCTGTGCACCGGCTGCTATCTAGATGTGGAGAAAACTGTCCACTGGTTCTATGGATTTGTGAGAGTCGCCTGGCTGCTGTTGCCTGAATCGTGCCACTGGCGTTTAAGGTTGCAGCCCTCCAGCCGCTCCTGCAAATTTCAGCTGAGCAGAGACAAGGAAAGCTTCACGGTTGAGATGTTCTTTGCCGTGCGGCAAGGAGACTCAGATGTCTTTGTGAGCAGCCAGCCTACAGAAGTAGGCATCCCAAGCACAACGTGGCTGGAGACTTACGCCGTGGCAGAGGCAAAATTCTTCAGGCACATTTCCAGACAGGTCTCCCAGCCTGCAGCTCCTCACGGGCTTCCTGATGGGTGTAGGTTTCTCCAGCTGTGTCCTGAAGACAGTGGTGTTACACCTCCTGAGCACCGTACCCGTGACAGGGTGGGGCAGGAGTGATTTTGGGCAGCGAGTGATGGCTATCCTGAAGTCCCTCCGCTGCTCACTGGAGATAAAACAGCTTCACCACTTTGTCATCGGCAATGAGAGCTTTCCTATGGAGATCAGCTTGCCCTCCGGCTTCCAGGTGGCTGTAGCACCCAACCTCCTTGAGCACATGGCCAGAAGCCCAGATACCCAAAGAAAGGCCGTGCAGGACTACAATTGCCTGCAGCACCGGTTTGAACACCTGCTGATTCACAGCCAGTGAAAGAGAACTTGGTGCACAGAGCTGTGCCTGTGGGGCCTCTTGACAGACCCTGTATATATTAACCTCCCGTAGTTAGTGCATTTAGTTAGTGCAGTATATATTAGTACTCTGTAATTAATGCTCTTACTATATTTATTAATCTCCCATAATTAGCGCATTTATTATATATACATATATATATATATGAGGACCCAGTAGTTAGTGAATGTACCATAGGTGTTCGGACACTCTAGTTACTGCTTTTTCTATAGATATATGTTAATAGCCTGTAGTTAGTACCTTCAGGAATCCCCATTCTTCTTTGGATTTTTTTCAATAAACTGGGCTATTCCAGAATCTGGATTGTGCAAGCTCTTCTTGAACTTGAGTAGAACTAGTGCATTTGTAAATTCTACTAGTTGTGAATTTGTGATTGGGTGGGAGTAGGCACTGTTATTAACAAGCCTTTTTAACAAACACACAAAATAATCCCTTCGTGTTGCTCCTCTCAGTTGTCTTCCTGGTGCAGCAGCCACTGATGACCACGGTGGCTTCAAAGATGATTTTGCCCTGTGTTGTCCTTGCCTTCTGATGCCATGCTGGCCATCCCACCTGGGCTCCAAAACTCCCTGGCAGCTATGGCTGGGCAGGGAGCAAACAAGAGCCACGGCTGCTGTGACTCCTTGTGTTCACTGGGGTGACAATGAAGGTTGTGCCCATCCCAGATGCTCTGCTGGCTTTTGGCACTGCAGAAATGAACTTGTTGTACATGCAGAACGCTGTGCTATTGTGCTGTGTCGGCAGTGAGAATTGCCTGCTGGAAATCACCTCCCCCACAGCTGCTCATCATCCTTACGAAGCGTCTCCAGGGAATCAAGGTCCTCTGGCCGTGGCACAGCCGTAAGAGAGATCCTGCTATGGAGAAGCCCCATGTCACTTCCAGGCCATTCATTACTACACACCCAGGGGTGTCACATAGGTTCCAAGAGTAACCCCAAAAGCACACATGTCAGCAGCAAGGCAAGCAGTTCTATCTCTGAGCAGAAGACTTCCAGGAACAAAGCATTCATTGGTCATGTTACCCATTTTGCGATTAGGAAGGCTTTGAGGCCTCCTACATGTTTTGTGAAGGGAAGAGCCAGGGTGTCCATTGTGACCCATGGGTCTGCTGTATTTGCATGTCAGGTCTTTGCTTGCCAGGGGCCATTAGGATTCCCAGAGGTGCGGTAGAGATGGAGGGTGGGGCAGGCCTGGCCTGGATGCACACTGGCATGTGTGACATCACAGCCGCAGTGTGACAATGGGGGCAGCTGCCAAGAGGAGCAGCAGGTAACGCTGCCCCAGCGCAGCCTCGGCGAGCGGCGAGCGTGCACGCAGACAGGAGGCTGTGCTGAACGCGGAGAGAGGCCCACGGCAGTAACGCGAGTATTCGGGGAGCGGGCATCCAGAGGCCAGTCCCTGGTGGCAGGGCCTTTGTCCAGACCCTTTGCGCCGGTGCTGGGGCAGCGGCACAGGCCTGGCAGGCTGCCAGCCTCTGGGCCCCCTCTGTCCTGCTTTGAGATCCCTGGGGCTCCTGTCCCCACTTGCCCTATCAGTAGCTCCCTCCCATCCCCACTGAACCCCTGCTCAGTGCCCCAGGCCATGTTTGCCCTTACATTCCTTCTCTTGCTTGTGCAAGGCCTCATCCAGTACCCGCAGCAGGCCGGAGATGGGCTGGATGAGGCCACCCTGGAGCGCATGCAGCAGCGTGCTGAGTATCTGGAGCGGCAGATGACTCAGCTGATTCAGGAGCTGGAGCCGATGAAGCCGGAGCAGAGTGGTGGGGCCTGGGGAGCCCTGCCTGGGTGGCAGTTCTGGGCTCTGAGCGGAATCCTCATGCTTCTCTTGGTGCTGTGGTTTGCACATGGGAAAAGTCAATGTGATCCAGACAACCGTGGCCACAAGGAGAGGTCCAGCAGCAACTTGGTGGAGGAGGAAGAAAGACGGAACGTTGTTGGAAATGTGGAAGAGGGCAATGTCGATGACAAGCAGGAGATGGCAAACGGAGAAGAAGATAATGGTATCAATGTGCAAAGGATGATGCTAAGCCTTTTAGAGGAGCGCATACAGGAGTTGCCTGTTCTGGATCTGGACAAAGGATTCTCCATGATCGCGGACCTGGTGGACAAACTCATCCGCGTCTTTGGAGAAGGCTTGTCCAACAGTTTCTACCCGGTGCCACAACCAGCCATGGGAGTGGGCAGCGCCTTTGAAGGCTGCAGTCCCCATGCACAAGATGTTGCGCACCGTTTGCTTGTTCCCCTGAGTCCCCCTCCAGGACATGCCTTCCACCTGGAGCTGGACACTGCAGGAGTGGTCCAGAGGAACTTCTGTGTCCGTGTGGAGCGGGTGTGCACCTGCAGGAGGGAGAGGCTGGAGGAGGACATGCTGTGTTTCCTCCACCACCCCGAGGAGGAGCTGAGAAGGAAACAGGACCCCAGCCTCCTGCACACCCTGTGCACCGGCTGCTATCTAGATGTGGAGAAAACTGTCCACTGGTTCTATGGATTTGTGAGAGTCGCCTGGCTGCTGTTGCCTGAATCGTGCCACTGGCGTTTAAGGTTGCAGCCCTCCAGCCGCTCCTGCAAATTTCAGCTGAGCAGAGACAAGGAAAGCTTCACGGTTGAGATGTTCTTTGCCGTGCGGCAAGGAGACTCAGATGTCTTTGTGAGCAGCCAGCCTACAGAAGTAGGCATCCCAAGCACAACGTGGCTGGAGACTTACGCCGTGGCAGAGGCAAAATTCTTCAGGCACATTTCCAGACAGGTCTCCCAGCCTGCAGCTCCTCACGGGCTTCCTGATGGGTGTAGGTTTCTCCAGCTGTGTCCTGAAGACAGTGGTGTTACACCTCCTGAGCACCGTACCCGTGACAGGGTGGGGCAGGAGTGATTTTGGGCAGCGAGTGATGGCTATCCTGAAGTCCCTCCGCTGCTCACTGGAGATAAAACAGCTTCACCACTTTGTCATCGGCAATGAGAGCTTTCCTATGGAGATCAGCTTGCCCTCCGGCTTCCAGGTGGCTGTAGCACCCAACCTCCTTGAGCACATGGCCAGAAGCCCAGATACCCAAAGAAAGGCCGTGCAGGACTACAATTGCCTGCAGCACCGGTTTGAACACCTGCTGATTCACAGCCAGTGAAAGAGAACTTGGTGCACAGAGCTGTGCCTGTGGGGCCTCTTGACAGACCCTGTATATATTAACCTCCCGTAGTTAGTGCATTTAGTTAGTGCAGTATATATTAGTACTCTGTAATTAATGCTCTTACTATATTTATTAATCTCCCATAATTAGCGCATTTATTATATATACATATATATATATATGAGGACCCAGTAGTTAGTGAATGTACCATAGGTGTTCGGACACTCTAGTTACTGCTTTTTCTATAGATATATGTTAATAGCCTGTAGTTAGTACCTTCAGGAATCCCCATTCTTCTTTGGATTTTTTTCAATAAACTGGGCTATTCCAGAATCTGGATTGTGCAAGCTCTTCTTGAACTTGAGTAGAACTAGTGCATTTGTAAATTCTACTAGTTGTGAATTTGTGATTGGGTGGGAGTAGGCACTGTTATTAACAAGCCTTTTTAACAAACACACAAAATAATCCCTTCGTGTTGCTCCTCTCAGTTGTCTTCCTGGTGCAGCAGCCACTGATGACCACGGTGGCTTCAAAGATGATTTTGCCCTGTGTTGTCCTTGCCTTCTGATGCCATGCTGGCCATCCCACCTGGGCTCCAAAACTCCCTGGCAGCTATGGCTGGGCAGGGAGCAAACAAGAGCCACGGCTGCTGTGACTCCTTGTGTTCACTGGGGTGACAATGAAGGTTGTGCCCATCCCAGATGCTCTGCTGGCTTTTGGCACTGCAGAAATGAACTTGTTGTACATGCAGAACGCTGTGCTATTGTGCTGTGTCGGCAGTGAGAATTGCCTGCTGGAAATCACCTCCCCCACAGCTGCTCATCATCCTTACGAAGCGTCTCCAGGGAATCAAGGTCCTCTGGCCGTGGCACAGCCGTAAGAGAGATCCTGCTATGGAGAAGCCCCATGTCACTTCCAGGCCATTCATTACTACACACCCAGGGGTGTCACATAGGTTCCAAGAGTGACCCCAAAAGCACACATGTCAGCAGCAAGGCAAGCAGTTCTATCTCTGAGCAGAAGACTTCCAGGAACAAAGCATTCATTGGTCATGTTACCCATTTTGCGATTAGGAAGGCTTTGAGGCCTCCTACATGTTTTGTGAAGGGAAGAGCCAGGGTGTCCATTGTGACCCATGGGTCTGCTGTATTTGCATGTCAGGTCTTTGCTTGCCAGGGGCCATTAGGATTCCCAGAGGTGCGGTAGAGATGGAGGGTGGGGCAGGCCTGGCCTGGATGCACACTGGCATGTGTGACATCACAGCCGCAGTGTGACAATGGGGGCAGCTGCCAAGAGGAGCAGCAGGTAACGCTGCCCCAGCGCAGCCTCGGCGAGCGGCGAGCGTGCACGCAGACAGGAGGCTGTGCTGAACGCGGAGAGAGGCCCACGGCAGTAACGCGAGTATTCGGGGAGCGGGCATCCAGAGGCCAGTCCCTGGTGGCAGGGCCTTTGTCCAGACCCTTTGCGCCGGTGCTGGGGCAGCGGCACAGGCCTGGCAGGCTGCCAGCCTCTGGGCCCCCTCTGTCCTGCTTTGAGATCCCTGGGGCTCCTGTCCCCACTTGCCCTATCAGTAGCTCCCTCCCATCCCCACTGAACCCCTGCTCAGTGCCCCAGGCCATGTTTGCCCTTACATTCCTTCTCTTGCTTGTGCAAGGCCTCATCCAGTACCCGCAGCAGGCCGGAGATGGGCTGGATGAGGCCACCCTGGAGCGCATGCAGCAGCGTGCTGAGTATCTGGAGCGGCAGATGACTCAGCTGATTCAGGAGCTGGAGCCGATGAAGCCGGAGCAGAGTGGTGGGGCCTGGGGAGCCCTGCCTGGGTGGCAGTTCTGGGCTCTGAGCGGAATCCTCATGCTTCTCTTGGTGCTGTGGTTTGCACATGGGAAAAGTCAATGTGATCCAGACAACCGTGGCCACAAGGAGAGGTCCAGCAGCAACTTGGTGGAGGAGGAAGAAAGACGGAACGTTGTTGGAAATGTGGAAGAGGGCAATGTCGATGACAAGCAGGAGATGGCAAACGGAGAAGAAGATAATGGTATCAATGTGCAAAGGATGATGCTAAGCCTTTTAGAGGAGCGCATACAGGAGTTGCCTGTTCTGGATCTGGACAAAGGATTCTCCATGATCGCGGACCTGGTGGACAAACTCATCCGCGTCTTTGGAGAAGGCTTGTCCAACAGTTTCTACCCGGTGCCACAACCAGCCATGGGAGTGGGCAGCGCCTTTGAAGGCTGCAGTCCCCATGCACAAGATGTTGCGCACCGTTTGCTTGTTCCCCTGAGTCCCCCTCCAGGACATGCCTTCCACCTGGAGCTGGACACTGCAGGAGTGGTCCAGAGGAACTTCTGTGTCCGTGTGGAGCGGGTGTGCACCTGCAGGAGGGAGAGGCTGGAGGAGGACATGCTGTGTTTCCTCCACCACCCCGAGGAGGAGCTGAGAAGGAAACAGGACCCCAGCCTCCTGCACACCCTGTGCACCGGCTGCTATCTAGATGTGGAGAAAACTGTCCACTGGTTCTATGGATTTGTGAGAGTCGCCTGGCTGCTGTTGCCTGAATCGTGCCACTGGCGTTTAAGGTTGCAGCCCTCCAGCCGCTCCTGCAAATTTCAGCTGAGCAGAGACAAGGAAAGCTTCACGGTTGAGATGTTCTTTGCCGTGCGGCAAGGAGACTCAGATGTCTTTGTGAGCAGCCAGCCTACAGAAGTAGGCATCCCAAGCACAACGTGGCTGGAGACTTACGCCGTGGCAGAGGCAAAATTCTTCAGGCACATTTCCAGACAGGTCTCCCAGCCTGCAGCTCCTCACGGGCTTCCTGATGGGTGTAGGTTTCTCCAGCTGTGTCCTGAAGACAGTGGTGTTACACCTCCTGAGCACCGTACCCGTGACAGGGTGGGGCAGGAGTGATTTTGGGCAGCGAGTGATGGCTATCCTGAAGTCCCTCCGCTGCTCACTGGAGATAAAACAGCTTCACCACTTTGTCATCGGCAATGAGAGCTTTCCTATGGAGATCAGCTTGCCCTCCGGCTTCCAGGTGGCTGTAGCACCCAACCTCCTTGAGCACATGGCCAGAAGCCCAGATACCCAAAGAAAGGCCGTGCAGGACTACAATTGCCTGCAGCACCGGTTTGAACACCTGCTGATTCACAGCCAGTGAAAGAGAACTTGGTGCACAGAGCTGTGCCTGTGGGGCCTCTTGACAGACCCTGTATATATTAACCTCCCGTAGTTAGTGCATTTAGTTAGTGCAGTATATATTAGTACTCTGTAATTAATGCTCTTACTATATTTATTAATCTCCCATAATTAGCGCATTTATTATATATACATATATATATATATGAGGACCCAGTAGTTAGTGAATGTACCATAGGTGTTCGGACACTCTAGTTACTGCTTTTTCTATAGATATATGTTAATAGCCTGTAGTTAGTACCTTCAGGAATCCCCATTCTTCTTTGGATTTTTTTCAATAAACTGGGCTATTCCAGAATCTGGATTGTGCAAGCTCTTCTTGAACTTGAGTAGAACTAGTGCATTTGTAAATTCTACTAGTTGTGAATTTGTGATTGGGTGGGAGTAGGCACTGTTATTAACAAGCCTTTTTAACAAACACACAAAATAATCCCTTCGTGTTGCTCCTCTCAGTTGTCTTCCTGGTGCAGCAGCCACTGATGACCACGGTGGCTTCAAAGATGATTTTGCCCTGTGTTGTCCTTGCCTTCTGATGCCATGCTGGCCATCCCACCTGGGCTCCAAAACTCCCTGGCAGCTATGGCTGGGCAGGGAGCAAACAAGAGCCACGGCTGCTGTGACTCCTTGTGTTCACTGGGGTGACAATGAAGGTTGTGCCCATCCCAGATGCTCTGCTGGCTTTTGGCACTGCAGAAATGAACTTGTTGTACATGCAGAACGCTGTGCTATTGTGCTGTGTCGGCAGTGAGAATTGCCTGCTGGAAATCACCTCCCCCACAGCTGCTCATCATCCTTACGAAGCGTCTCCAGGGAATCAAGGTCCTCTGGCCGTGGCACAGCCGTAAGAGAGATCCTGCTATGGAGAAGCCCCATGTCACTTCCAGGCCATTCATTACTACACACCCAGGGGTGTCACATAGGTTCCAAGAGTAACCCCAAAAGCACACATGTCAGCAGCAAGGCAAGCAGTTCTATCTCTGAGCAGAAGACTTCCAGGAACAAAGCATTCATTGGTCATGTTACCCATTTTGCGATTAGGAAGGCTTTGAGGCCTCCTACATGTTTTGTGAAGGGAAGAGCCAGGGTGTCCATTGTGACCCATGGGTCTGCTGTATTTGCATGTCAGGTCTTTGCTTGCCAGGGGCCATTAGGATTCCCAGAGGTGCGGTAGAGATGGAGGGTGGGGCAGGCCTGGCCTGGATGCACACTGGCATGTGTGACATCACAGCCGCAGTGTGACAATGGGGGCAGCTGCCAAGAGGAGCAGCAGGTAACGCTGCCCCAGCGCAGCCTCGGCGAGCGGCGAGCGTGCACGCAGACAGGAGGCTGTGCTGAACGCGGAGAGAGGCCCACGGCAGTAACGCGAGTATTCGGGGAGCGGGCATCCAGAGGCCAGTCCCTGGTGGCAGGGCCTTTGTCCAGACCCTTTGCGCCGGTGCTGGGGCAGCGGCACAGGCCTGGCAGGCTGCCAGCCTCTGGGCCCCCTCTGTCCTGCTTTGAGATCCCTGGGGCTCCTGTCCCCACTTGCCCTATCAGTAGCTCCCTCCCATCCCCACTGAACCCCTGCTCAGTGCCCCAGGCCATGTTTGCCCTTACATTCCTTCTCTTGCTTGTGCAAGGCCTCATCCAGTACCCGCAGCAGGCCGGAGATGGGCTGGATGAGGCCACCCTGGAGCGCATGCAGCAGCGTGCTGAGTATCTGGAGCGGCAGATGACTCAGCTGATTCAGGAGCTGGAGCCGATGAAGCCGGAGCAGAGTGGTGGGGCCTGGGGAGCCCTGCCTGGGTGGCAGTTCTGGGCTCTGAGCGGAATCCTCATGCTTCTCTTGGTGCTGTGGTTTGCACATGGGAAAAGTCAATGTGATCCAGACAACCGTGGCCACAAGGAGAGGTCCAGCAGCAACTTGGTGGAGGAGGAAGAAAGACGGAACGTTGTTGGAAATGTGGAAGAGGGCAATGTCGATGACAAGCAGGAGATGGCAAACGGAGAAGAAGATAATGGTATCAATGTGCAAAGGATGATGCTAAGCCTTTTAGAGGAGCGCATACAGGAGTTGCCTGTTCTGGATCTGGACAAAGGATTCTCCATGATCGCGGACCTGGTGGACAAACTCATCCGCGTCTTTGGAGAAGGCTTGTCCAACAGTTTCTACCCGGTGCCACAACCAGCCATGGGAGTGGGCAGCGCCTTTGAAGGCTGCAGTCCCCATGCACAAGATGTTGCGCACCGTTTGCTTGTTCCCCTGAGTCCCCCTCCAGGACATGCCTTCCACCTGGAGCTGGACACTGCAGGAGTGGTCCAGAGGAACTTCTGTGTCCGTGTGGAGCGGGTGTGCACCTGCAGGAGGGAGAGGCTGGAGGAGGACATGCTGTGTTTCCTCCACCACCCCGAGGAGGAGCTGAGAAGGAAACAGGACCCCAGCCTCCTGCACACCCTGTGCACCGGCTGCTATCTAGATGTGGAGAAAACTGTCCACTGGTTCTATGGATTTGTGAGAGTCGCCTGGCTGCTGTTGCCTGAATCGTGCCACTGGCGTTTAAGGTTGCAGCCCTCCAGCCGCTCCTGCAAATTTCAGCTGAGCAGAGACAAGGAAAGCTTCACGGTTGAGATGTTCTTTGCCGTGCGGCAAGGAGACTCAGATGTCTTTGTGAGCAGCCAGCCTACAGAAGTAGGCATCCCAAGCACAACGTGGCTGGAGACTTACGCCGTGGCAGAGGCAAAATTCTTCAGGCACATTTCCAGACAGGTCTCCCAGCCTGCAGCTCCTCACGGGCTTCCTGATGGGTGTAGGTTTCTCCAGCTGTGTCCTGAAGACAGTGGTGTTACACCTCCTGAGCACCGTACCCGTGACAGGGTGGGGCAGGAGTGATTTTGGGCAGCGAGTGATGGCTATCCTGAAGTCCCTCCGCTGCTCACTGGAGATAAAACAGCTTCACCACTTTGTCATCGGCAATGAGAGCTTTCCTATGGAGATCAGCTTGCCCTCCGGCTTCCAGGTGGCTGTAGCACCCAACCTCCTTGAGCACATGGCCAGAAGCCCAGATACCCAAAGAAAGGCCGTGCAGGACTACAATTGCCTGCAGCACCGGTTTGAACACCTGCTGATTCACAGCCAGTGAAAGAGAACTTGGTGCACAGAGCTGTGCCTGTGGGGCCTCTTGACAGACCCTGTATATATTAACCTCCCATAGTTAGTGCATTTAGTTAGTGCAGTATATATTAGTACTCTGTAATTAATGCTCTTACTATATTTATTAATCTCCCATAATTAGCGCATTTATTATATATACATATATATATATATGAGGACCCAGTAGTTAGTGAATGTACCATAGGTGTTCGGACACTCTAGTTACTGCTTTTTCTATAGATATATGTTAATAGCCTGTAGTTAGTACCTTCAGGAATCCCCATTCTTCTTTGGATTTTTTTCAATAAACTGGGCTATTCCAGAATCTGGATTGTGCAAGCTCTTCTTGAACTTGAGTAGAACTAGTGCATTTGTAAATTCTACTAGTTGTGAATTTGTGATTGGGTGGGAGTAGGCACTGTTATTAACAAGCCTTTTTAACAAACACACAAAATAATCCCTTCGTGTTGCTCCTCTCAGTTGTCTTCCTGGTGCAGCAGCCACTGATGACCACGGTGGCTTCAAAGATGATTTTGCCCTGTGTTGTCCTTGCCTTCTGATGCCATGCTGGCCATCCCACCTGGGCTCCAAAACTCCCTGGCAGCTATGGCTGGGCAGGGAGCAAACAAGAGCCACGGCTGCTGTGACTCCTTGTGTTCACTGGGGTGACAATGAAGGTTGTGCCCATCCCAGATGCTCTGCTGGCTTTTGGCACTGCAGAAATGAACTTGTTGTACATGCAGAACGCTGTGCTATTGTGCTGTGTCGGCAGTGAGAATTGCCTGCTGGAAATCACCTCCCCCACAGCTGCTCATCATCCTTACGAAGCGTCTCCAGGGAATCAAGGTCCTCTGGCCGTGGCACAGCCGTAAGAGAGATCCTGCTATGGAGAAGCCCCATGTCACTTCCAGGCCATTCATTACTACACACCCAGGGGTGTCACATAGGTTCCAAGAGTGACCCCAAAAGCACACATGTCAGCAGCAAGGCAAGCAGTTCTATCTCTGAGCAGAAGACTTCCAGGAACAAAGCATTCATTGGTCATGTTACCCATTTTGCGATTAGGAAGGCTTTGAGGCCTCCTACATGTTTTGTGAAGGGAAGAGCCAGGGTGTCCATTGTGACCCATGGGTCTGCTGTATTTGCATGTCAGGTCTTTGCTTGCCAGGGGCCATTAGGATTCCCAGAGGTGCGGTAGAGATGGAGGGTGGGGCAGGCCTGGCCTGGATGCACACTGGCATGTGTGACATCACAGCCGCAGTGTGACAATGGGGGCAGCTGCCAAGAGGAGCAGCAGGTAACGCTGCCCCAGCGCAGCCTCGGCGAGCGGCGAGCGTGCACGCAGACAGGAGGCTGTGCTGAACGCGGAGAGAGGCCCACGGCAGTAACGCGAGTATTCGGGGAGCGGGCATCCAGAGGCCAGTCCCTGGTGGCAGGGCCTTTGTCCAGACCCTTTGCGCCGGTGCTGGGGCAGCGGCACAGGCCTGGCAGGCTGCCAGCCTCTGGGCCCCCTCTGTCCTGCTTTGAGATCCCTGGGGCTCCTGTCCCCACTTGCCCTATCAGTAGCTCCCTCCCATCCCCACTGAACCCCTGCTCAGTGCCCCAGGCCATGTTTGCCCTTACATTCCTTCTCTTGCTTGTGCAAGGCCTCATCCAGTACCCGCAGCAGGCCGGAGATGGGCTGGATGAGGCCACCCTGGAGCGCATGCAGCAGCGTGCTGAGTATCTGGAGCGGCAGATGACTCAGCTGATTCAGGAGCTGGAGCCGATGAAGCCGGAGCAGAGTGGTGGGGCCTGGGGAGCCCTGCCTGGGTGGCAGTTCTGGGCTCTGAGCGGAATCCTCATGCTTCTCTTGGTGCTGTGGTTTGCACATGGGAAAAGTCAATGTGATCCAGACAACCGTGGCCACAAGGAGAGGTCCAGCAGCAACTTGGTGGAGGAGGAAGAAAGACGGAACGTTGTTGGAAATGTGGAAGAGGGCAATGTCGATGACAAGCAGGAGATGGCAAACGGAGAAGAAGATAATGGTATCAATGTGCAAAGGATGATGCTAAGCCTTTTAGAGGAGCGCATACAGGAGTTGCCTGTTCTGGATCTGGACAAAGGATTCTCCATGATCGCGGACCTGGTGGACAAACTCATCCGCGTCTTTGGAGAAGGCTTGTCCAACAGTTTCTACCCGGTGCCACAACCAGCCATGGGAGTGGGCAGCGCCTTTGAAGGCTGCAGTCCCCATGCACAAGATGTTGCGCACCGTTTGCTTGTTCCCCTGAGTCCCCCTCCAGGACATGCCTTCCACCTGGAGCTGGACACTGCAGGAGTGGTCCAGAGGAACTTCTGTGTCCGTGTGGAGCGGGTGTGCACCTGCAGGAGGGAGAGGCTGGAGGAGGACATGCTGTGTTTCCTCCACCACCCCGAGGAGGAGCTGAGAAGGAAACAGGACCCCAGCCTCCTGCACACCCTGTGCACCGGCTGCTATCTAGATGTGGAGAAAACTGTCCACTGGTTCTATGGATTTGTGAGAGTCGCCTGGCTGCTGTTGCCTGAATCGTGCCACTGGCGTTTAAGGTTGCAGCCCTCCAGCCGCTCCTGCAAATTTCAGCTGAGCAGAGACAAGGAAAGCTTCACGGTTGAGATGTTCTTTGCCGTGCGGCAAGGAGACTCAGATGTCTTTGTGAGCAGCCAGCCTACAGAAGTAGGCATCCCAAGCACAACGTGGCTGGAGACTTACGCCGTGGCAGAGGCAAAATTCTTCAGGCACATTTCCAGACAGGTCTCCCAGCCTGCAGCTCCTCACGGGCTTCCTGATGGGTGTAGGTTTCTCCAGCTGTGTCCTGAAGACAGTGGTGTTACACCTCCTGAGCACCGTACCCGTGACAGGGTGGGGCAGGAGTGATTTTGGGCAGCGAGTGATGGCTATCCTGAAGTCCCTCCGCTGCTCACTGGAGATAAAACAGCTTCACCACTTTGTCATCGGCAATGAGAGCTTTCCTATGGAGATCAGCTTGCCCTCCGGCTTCCAGGTGGCTGTAGCACCCAACCTCCTTGAGCACATGGCCAGAAGCCCAGATACCCAAAGAAAGGCCGTGCAGGACTACAATTGCCTGCAGCACCGGTTTGAACACCTGCTGATTCACAGCCAGTGAAAGAGAACTTGGTGCACAGAGCTGTGCCTGTGGGGCCTCTTGACAGACCCTGTATATATTAACCTCCCGTAGTTAGTGCATTTAGTTAGTGCAGTATATATTAGTACTCTGTAATTAATGCTCTTACTATATTTATTAATCTCCCATAATTAGCGCATTTATTATATATATATATATATATATATATGAGGACCCAGTAGTTAGTGAATGTACCATAGGTGTTCGGACACTCTAGTTACTGCTTTTTCTATAGATATATGTTAATAGCCTGTAGTTAGTACCTTCAGGAATCCCCATTCTTCTTTGGATTTTTTTCAATAAACTGGGCTATTCCAGAATCTGGATTGTGCAAGCTCTTCTTGAACTTGAGTAGAACTAGTGCATTTGTAAATTCTACTAGTTGTGAATTTGTGATTGGGTGGGAGTAGGCACTGTTATTAACAAGCCTTTTTAACAAACACACAAAATAATCCCTTCGTGTTGCTCCTCTCAGTTGTCTTCCTGGTGCAGCAGCCACTGATGACCACGGTGGCTTCAAAGATGATTTTGCCCTGTGTTGTCCTTGCCTTCTGATGCCATGCTGGCCATCCCACCTGGGCTCCAAAACTCCCTGGCAGCTATGGCTGGGCAGGGAGCAAACAAGAGCCACGGCTGCTGTGACTCCTTGTGTTCACTGGGGTGACAATGAAGGTTGTGCCCATCCCAGATGCTCTGCTGGCTTTTGGCACTGCAGAAATGAACTTGTTGTACATGCAGAACGCTGTGCTATTGTGCTGTGTCGGCAGTGAGAATTGCCTGCTGGAAATCACCTCCCCCACAGCTGCTCATCATCCTTACGAAGCGTCTCCAGGGAATCAAGGTCCTCTGGCCGTGGCACAGCCGTAAGAGAGATCCTGCTATGGAGAAGCCCCATGTCACTTCCAGGCCATTCATTACTACACACCCAGGGGTGTCACATAGGTTCCAAGAGTGACCCCAAAAGCACACATGTCAGCAGCAAGGCAAGCAGTTCTATCTCTGAGCAGAAGACTTCCAGGAACAAAGCATTCATTGGTCATGTTACCCATTTTGCGATTAGGAAGGCTTTGAGGCCTCCTACATGTTTTGTGAAGGGAAGAGCCAGGGTGTCCATTGTGACCCATGGGTCTGCTGTATTTGCATGTCAGGTCTTTGCTTGCCAGGGGCCATTAGGATTCCCAGAGGTGCGGTAGAGATGGAGGGTGGGGCAGGCCTGGCCTGGATGCACACTGGCATGTGTGACATCACAGCCGCAGTGTGACAATGGGGGCAGCTGCCAAGAGGAGCAGCAGGTAACGCTGCCCCAGCGCAGCCTCGGCGAGCGGCGAGCGTGCACGCAGACAGGAGGCTGTGCTGAACGCGGAGAGAGGCCCACGGCAGTAACGCGAGTATTCGGGGAGCGGGCATCCAGAGGCCAGTCCCTGGTGGCAGGGCCTTTGTCCAGACCCTTTGCGCCGGTGCTGGGGCAGCGGCACAGGCCTGGCAGGCTGCCAGCCTCTGGGCCCCCTCTGTCCTGCTTTGAGATCCCTGGGGCTCCTGTCCCCACTTGCCCTATCAGTAGCTCCCTCCCATCCCCACTGAACCCCTGCTCAGTGCCCCAGGCCATGTTTGCCCTTACATTCCTTCTCTTGCTTGTGCAAGGCCTCATCCAGTACCCGCAGCAGGCCGGAGATGGGCTGGATGAGGCCACCCTGGAGCGCATGCAGCAGCGTGCTGAGTATCTGGAGCGGCAGATGACTCAGCTGATTCAGGAGCTGGAGCCGATGAAGCCGGAGCAGAGTGGTGGGGCCTGGGGAGCCCTGCCTGGGTGGCAGTTCTGGGCTCTGAGCGGAATCCTCATGCTTCTCTTGGTGCTGTGGTTTGCACATGGGAAAAGTCAATGTGATCCAGACAACCGTGGCCACAAGGAGAGGTCCAGCAGCAACTTGGTGGAGGAGGAAGAAAGACGGAACGTTGTTGGAAATGTGGAAGAGGGCAATGTCGATGACAAGCAGGAGATGGCAAACGGAGAAGAAGATAATGGTATCAATGTGCAAAGGATGATGCTAAGCCTTTTAGAGGAGCGCATACAGGAGTTGCCTGTTCTGGATCTGGACAAAGGATTCTCCATGATCGCGGACCTGGTGGACAAACTCATCCGCGTCTTTGGAGAAGGCTTGTCCAACAGTTTCTACCCGGTGCCACAACCAGCCATGGGAGTGGGCAGCGCCTTTGAAGGCTGCAGTCCCCATGCACAAGATGTTGCGCACCGTTTGCTTGTTCCCCTGAGTCCCCCTCCAGGACATGCCTTCCACCTGGAGCTGGACACTGCAGGAGTGGTCCAGAGGAACTTCTGTGTCCGTGTGGAGCGGGTGTGCACCTGCAGGAGGGAGAGGCTGGAGGAGGACATGCTGTGTTTCCTCCACCACCCCGAGGAGGAGCTGAGAAGGAAACAGGACCCCAGCCTCCTGCACACCCTGTGCACCGGCTGCTATCTAGATGTGGAGAAAACTGTCCACTGGTTCTATGGATTTGTGAGAGTCGCCTGGCTGCTGTTGCCTGAATCGTGCCACTGGCGTTTAAGGTTGCAGCCCTCCAGCCGCTCCTGCAAATTTCAGCTGAGCAGAGACAAGGAAAGCTTCACGGTTGAGATGTTCTTTGCCGTGCGGCAAGGAGACTCAGATGTCTTTGTGAGCAGCCAGCCTACAGAAGTAGGCATCCCAAGCACAACGTGGCTGGAGACTTACGCCGTGGCAGAGGCAAAATTCTTCAGGCACATTTCCAGACAGGTCTCCCAGCCTGCAGCTCCTCACGGGCTTCCTGATGGGTGTAGGTTTCTCCAGCTGTGTCCTGAAGACAGTGGTGTTACACCTCCTGAGCACCGTACCCGTGACAGGGTGGGACAGGAGTGATTTTGGGCAGCGAGTGATGGCTATCCTGAAGTCCCTCCGCTGCTCACTGGAGATAAAACAGCTTCACCACTTTGTCATCGGCAATGAGAGCTTTCCTATGGAGATCAGCTTGCCCTCCGGCTTCCAGGTGGCTGTAGCACCCAACCTCCTTGAGCACATGGCCAGAAGCCCAGATACCCAAAGAAAGGCCGTGCAGGACTACAATTGCCTGCAGCACCGGTTTGAACACCTGCTGATTCACAGCCAGTGAAAGAGAACTTGGTGCACAGAGCTGTGCCTGTGGGGCCTCTTGACAGACCCTGTATATATTAACCTCCCGTAGTTAGTGCATTTAGTTAGTGCAGTATATATTAGTACTCTGTAATTAATGCTCTTACTATATTTATTAATCTCCCATAATTAGCGCATTTATTATATATATATATATATATATATATGAGGACCCAGTAGTTAGTGAATGTACCATAGGTGTTCGGACACTCTAGTTACTGCTTTTTCTATAGATATATGTTAATAGCCTGTAGTTAGTACCTTCAGGAATCCCCATTCTTCTTTGGATTTTTTTCAATAAACTGGGCTATTCCAGAATCTGGATTGTGCAAGCTCTTCTTGAACTTGAGTAGAACTAGTGCATTTGTAAATTCTACTAGTTGTGAATTTGTGATTGGGTGGGAGTAGGCACTGTTATTAACAAGCCTTTTTAACAAACACACAAAATAATCCCTTCGTGTTGCTCCTCTCAGTTGTCTTCCTGGTGCAGCAGCCACTGATGACCACGGTGGCTTCAAAGATGATTTTGCCCTGTGTTGTCCTTGCCTTCTGATGCCATGCTGGCCATCCCACCTGGGCTCCAAAACTCCCTGGCAGCTATGGCTGGGCAGGGAGCAAACAAGAGCCACGGCTGCTGTGACTCCTTGTGTTCACTGGGGTGACAATGAAGGTTGTGCCCATCCCAGATGCTCTGCTGGCTTTTGGCACTGCAGAAATGAACTTGTTGTACATGCAGAACGCTGTGCTATTGTGCTGTGTCGGCAGTGAGAATTGCCTGCTGGAAATCACCTCCCCCACAGCTGCTCATCATCCTTACGAAGCGTCTCCAGGGAATCAAGGTCCTCTGGCCGTGGCACAGCCGTAAGAGAGATCCTGCTATGGAGAAGCCCCATGTCACTTCCAGGCCATTCATTACTACACACCCAGGGGTGTCACATAGGTTCCAAGAGTGACCCCAAAAGCACACATGTCAGCAGCAAGGCAAGCAGTTCTATCTCTGAGCAGAAGACTTCCAGGAACAAAGCATTCATTGGTCATGTTACCCATTTTGCGATTAGGAAGGCTTTGAGGCCTCCTACATGTTTTGTGAAGGGAAGAGCCAGGGTGTCCATTGTGAGCCATGGGTCTGCTGTATTTGCATGTCAGGTCTTTGCTTGCCAGGGGCCATTAGGATTCCCAGAGGTGCGGTAGAGATGGAGGGTGGGGCAGGCCTGGCCTGGATGCACACTGGCATGTGTGACATCACAGCCGCAGTGTGACAATGGGGGCAGCTGCCAAGAGGAGCAGCAGGTAACGCTGCCCCAGCGCAGCCTCGGCGAGCGGCGAGCGTGCACGCAGACAGGAGGCTGTGCTGAACGCGGAGAGAGGCCCACGGCAGTAACGCGAGTATTCGGGGAGCGGGCATCCAGAGGCCAGTCCCTGGTGGCAGGGCCTTTGTCCAGACCCTTTGCGCCGGTGCTGGGGCAGCGGCACAGGCCTGGCAGGCTGCCAGCCTCTGGGCCCCCTCTGTCCTGCTTTGAGATCCCTGGGGCTCCTGTCCCCACTTGCCCTATCAGTAGCTCCCTCCCATCCCCACTGAACCCCTGCTCAGTGCCCCAGGCCATGTTTGCCCTTACATTCCTTCTCTTGCTTGTGCAAGGCCTCATCCAGTACCCGCAGCAGGCCGGAGATGGGCTGGATGAGGCCACCCTGGAGCGCATGCAGCAGCGTGCTGAGTATCTGGAGCGGCAGATGACTCAGCTGATTCAGGAGCTGGAGCCGATGAAGCCGGAGCAGAGTGGTGGGGCCTGGGGAGCCCTGCCTGGGTGGCAGTTCTGGGCTCTGAGCGGAATCCTCATGCTTCTCTTGGTGCTGTGGTTTGCACATGGGAAAAGTCAATGTGATCCAGACAACCGTGGCCACAAGGAGAGGTCCAGCAGCAACTTGGTGGAGGAGGAAGAAAGACGGAACGTTGTTGGAAATGTGGAAGAGGGCAATGTCGATGACAAGCAGGAGATGGCAAACGGAGAAGAAGATAATGGTATCAATGTGCAAAGGATGATGCTAAGCCTTTTAGAGGAGCGCATACAGGAGTTGCCTGTTCTGGATCTGGACAAAGGATTCTCCATGATCGCGGACCTGGTGGACAAACTCATCCGCGTCTTTGGAGAAGGCTTGTCCAACAGTTTCTACCCGGTGCCACAACCAGCCATGGGAGTGGGCAGCGCCTTTGAAGGCTGCAGTCCCCATGCACAAGATGTTGCGCACCGTTTGCTTGTTCCCCTGAGTCCCCCTCCAGGACATGCCTTCCACCTGGAGCTGGACACTGCAGGAGTGGTCCAGAGGAACTTCTGTGTCCGTGTGGAGCGGGTGTGCACCTGCAGGAGGGAGAGGCTGGAGGAGGACATGCTGTGTTTCCTCCACCACCCCGAGGAGGAGCTGAGAAGGAAACAGGACCCCAGCCTCCTGCACACCCTGTGCACCGGCTGCTATCTAGATGTGGAGAAAACTGTCCACTGGTTCTATGGATTTGTGAGAGTCGCCTGGCTGCTGTTGCCTGAATCGTGCCACTGGCGTTTAAGGTTGCAGCCCTCCAGCCGCTCCTGCAAATTTCAGCTGAGCAGAGACAAGGAAAGCTTCACGGTTGAGATGTTCTTTGCCGTGCGGCAAGGAGACTCAGATGTCTTTGTGAGCAGCCAGCCTACAGAAGTAGGCATCCCAAGCACAACGTGGCTGGAGACTTACGCCGTGGCAGAGGCAAAATTCTTCAGGCACATTTCCAGACAGGTCTCCCAGCCTGCAGCTCCTCACGGGCTTCCTGATGGGTGTAGGTTTCTCCAGCTGTGTCCTGAAGACAGTGGTGTTACACCTCCTGAGCACCGTACCCGTGACAGGGTGGGGCAGGAGTGATTTTGGGCAGCGAGTGATGGCTATCCTGAAGTCCCTCCGCTGCTCACTGGAGATAAAACAGCTTCACCACTTTGTCATCGGCAATGAGAGCTTTCCTATGGAGATCAGCTTGCCCTCCGGCTTCCAGGTGGCTGTAGCACCCAACCTCCTTGAGCACATGGCCAGAAGCCCAGATACCCAAAGAAAGGCCGTGCAGGACTACAATTGCCTGCAGCACCGGTTTGAACACCTGCTGATTCACAGCCAGTGAAAGAGAACTTGGTGCACAGAGCTGTGCCTGTGGGGCCTCTTGACAGACCCTGTATATATTAACCTCCCGTAGTTAGTGCATTTAGTTAGTGCAGTATATATTAGTACTCTGTAATTAATGCTCTTACTATATTTATTAATCTCCCATAATTAGCGCATTTATTATATATACATATATATATATATGAGGACCCAGTAGTTAGTGAATGTACCATAGGTGTTCGGACACTCTAGTTACTGCTTTTTCTATAGATATATGTTAATAGCCTGTAGTTAGTACCTTCAGGAATCCCCATTCTTCTTTGGATTTTTTTCAATAAACTGGGCTATTCCAGAATCTGGATTGTGCAAGCTCTTCTTGAACTTGAGTAGAACTAGTGCATTTGTAAATTCTACTAGTTGTGAATTTGTGATTGGGTGGGAGTAGGCACTGTTATTAACAAGCCTTTTTAACAAACACACAAAATAATCCCTTCGTGTTGCTCCTCTCAGTTGTCTTCCTGGTGCAGCAGCCACTGATGACCACGGTGGCTTCAAAGATGATTTTGCCCTGTGTTGTCCTTGCCTTCTGATGCCATGCTGGCCATCCCACCTGGGCTCCAAAACTCCCTGGCAGCTATGGCTGGGCAGGGAGCAAACAAGAGCCACGGCTGCTGTGACTCCTTGTGTTCACTGGGGTGACAATGAAGGTTGTGCCCATCCCAGATGCTCTGCTGGCTTTTGGCACTGCAGAAATGAACTTGTTGTACATGCAGAACGCTGTGCTATTGTGCTGTGTCGGCAGTGAGAATTGCCTGCTGGAAATCACCTCCCCCACAGCTGCTCATCATCCTTACGAAGCGTCTCCAGGGAATCAAGGTCCTCTGGCCGTGGCACAGCCGTAAGAGAGATCCTGCTATGGAGAAGCCCCATGTCACTTCCAGGCCATTCATTACTACACACCCAGGGGTGTCACATAGGTTCCAAGAGTGACCCCAAAAGCACACATGTCAGCAGCAAGGCAAGCAGTTCTATCTCTGAGCAGAAGACTTCCAGGAACAAAGCATTCATTGGTCATGTTACCCATTTTGCGATTAGGAAGGCTTTGAGGCCTCCTACATGTTTTGTGAAGGGAAGAGCCAGGGTGTCCATTGTGACCCATGGGTCTGCTGTATTTGCATGTCAGGTCTTTGCTTGCCAGGGGCCATTAGGATTCCCAGAGGTGCGGTAGAGATGGAGGGTGGGGCAGGCCTGGCCTGGATGCACACTGGCATGTGTGACATCACAGCCGCAGTGTGACAATGGGGGCAGCTGCCAAGAGGAGCAGCAGGTAACGCTGCCCCAGCGCAGCCTCGGCGAGCGGCGAGCGTGCACGCAGACAGGAGGCTGTGCTGAACGCGGAGAGAGGCCCACGGCAGTAACGCGAGTATTCGGGGAGCGGGCATCCAGAGGCCAGTCCCTGGTGGCAGGGCCTTTGTCCAGACCCTTTGCGCCGGTGCTGGGGCAGCGGCACAGGCCTGGCAGGCTGCCAGCCTCTGGGCCCCCTCTGTCCTGCTTTGAGATCCCTGGGGCTCCTGTCCCCACTTGCCCTATCAGTAGCTCCCTCCCATCCCCACTGAACCCCTGCTCAGTGCCCCAGGCCATGTTTGCCCTTACATTCCTTCTCTTGCTTGTGCAAGGCCTCATCCAGTACCCGCAGCAGGCCGGAGATGGGCTGGATGAGGCCACCCTGGAGCGCATGCAGCAGCGTGCTGAGTATCTGGAGCGGCAGATGACTCAGCTGATTCAGGAGCTGGAGCCGATGAAGCCGGAGCAGAGTGGTGGGGCCTGGGGAGCCCTGCCTGGGTGGCAGTTCTGGGCTCTGAGCGGAATCCTCATGCTTCTCTTGGTGCTGTGGTTTGCACATGGGAAAAGTCAATGTGATCCAGACAACCGTGGCCACAAGGAGAGGTCCAGCAGCAACTTGGTGGAGGAGGAAGAAAGACGGAACGTTGTTGGAAATGTGGAAGAGGGCAATGTCGATGACAAGCAGGAGATGGCAAACGGAGAAGAAGATAATGGTATCAATGTGCAAAGGATGATGCTAAGCCTTTTAGAGGAGCGCATACAGGAGTTGCCTGTTCTGGATCTGGACAAAGGATTCTCCATGATCGCGGACCTGGTGGACAAACTCATCCGCGTCTTTGGAGAAGGCTTGTCCAACAGTTTCTACCCGGTGCCACAACCAGCCATGGGAGTGGGCAGCGCCTTTGAAGGCTGCAGTCCCCATGCACAAGATGTTGCGCACCGTTTGCTTGTTCCCCTGAGTCCCCCTCCAGGACATGCCTTCCACCTGGAGCTGGACACTGCAGGAGTGGTCCAGAGGAACTTCTGTGTCCGTGTGGAGCGGGTGTGCACCTGCAGGAGGGAGAGGCTGGAGGAGGACATGCTGTGTTTCCTCCACCACCCCGAGGAGGAGCTGAGAAGGAAACAGGACCCCAGCCTCCTGCACACCCTGTGCACCGGCTGCTATCTAGATGTGGAGAAAACTGTCCACTGGTTCTATGGATTTGTGAGAGTCGCCTGGCTGCTGTTGCCTGAATCGTGCCACTGGCGTTTAAGGTTGCAGCCCTCCAGCCGCTCCTGCAAATTTCAGCTGAGCAGAGACAAGGAAAGCTTCACGGTTGAGATGTTCTTTGCCGTGCGGCAAGGAGACTCAGATGTCTTTGTGAGCAGCCAGCCTACAGAAGTAGGCATCCCAAGCACAACGTGGCTGGAGACTTACGCCGTGGCAGAGGCAAAATTCTTCAGGCACATTTCCAGACAGGTCTCCCAGCCTGCAGCTCCTCACGGGCTTCCTGATGGGTGTAGGTTTCTCCAGCTGTGTCCTGAAGACAGTGGTGTTACACCTCCTGAGCACCGTACCCGTGACAGGGTGGGGCAGGAGTGATTTTGGGCAGCGAGTGATGGCTATCCTGAAGTCCCTCCGCTGCTCACTGGAGATAAAACAGCTTCACCACTTTGTCATCGGCAATGAGAGCTTTCCTATGGAGATCAGCTTGCCCTCCGGCTTCCAGGTGGCTGTAGCACCCAACCTCCTTGAGCACATGGCCAGAAGCCCAGATACCCAAAGAAAGGCCGTGCAGGACTACAATTGCCTGCAGCACCGGTTTGAACACCTGCTGATTCACAGCCAGTGAAAGAGAACTTGGTGCACAGAGCTGTGCCTGTGGGGCCTCTTGACAGACCCTGTATATATTAACCTCCCGTAGTTAGTGCATTTAGTTAGTGCAGTATATATTAGTACTCTGTAATTAATGCTCTTACTATATTTATTAATCTCCCATAATTAGCGCATTTATTATATATACATATATATATATATGAGGACCCAGTAGTTAGTGAATGTACCATAGGTGTTCGGACACTCTAGTTACTGCTTTTTCTATAGATATATGTTAATAGCCTGTAGTTAGTACCTTCAGGAATCCCCATTCTTCTTTGGATTTTTTTTCAATAAACTGGGCTATTCCAGAATCTGGATTGTGCAAGCTCTTCTTGAACTTGAGTAGAACTAGTGCATTTGTAAATTCTACTAGTTGTGAATTTGTGATTGGGTGGGAGTAGGCACTGTTATTAACAAGCCTTTTTAACAAACACACAAAATAATCCCTTCGTGTTGCTCCTCTCAGTTGTCTTCCTGGTGCAGCAGCCACTGATGACCACGGTGGCTTCAAAGATGATTTTGCCCTGTGTTGTCCTTGCCTTCTGATGCCATGCTGGCCATCCCACCTGGGCTCCAAAACTCCCTGGCAGCTATGGCTGGGCAGGGAGCAAACAAGAGCCACGGCTGCTGTGACTCCTTGTGTTCACTGGGGTGACAATGAAGGTTGTGCCCATCCCAGATGCTCTGCTGGCTTTTGGCACTGCAGAAATGAACTTGTTGTACATGCAGAACGCTGTGCTATTGTGCTGTGTCGGCAGTGAGAATTGCCTGCTGGAAATCACCTCCCCCACAGCTGCTCATCATCCTTACGAAGCGTCTCCAGGGAATCAAGGTCCTCTGGCCGTGGCACAGCCGTAAGAGAGATCCTGCTATGGAGAAGCCCCATGTCACTTCCAGGCCATTCATTACTACACACCCAGGGGTGTCACATAGGTTCCAAGAGTGACCCCAAAAGCACACATGTCAGCAGCAAGGCAAGCAGTTCTATCTCTGAGCAGAAGACTTCCAGGAACAAAGCATTCATTGGTCATGTTACCCATTTTGCGATTAGGAAGGCTTTGAGGCCTCCTACATGTTTTGTGAAGGGAAGAGCCAGGGTGTCCATTGTGACCCATGGGTCTGCTGTATTTGCATGTCAGGTCTTTGCTTGCCAGGGGCCATTAGGATTCCCAGAGGTGCGGTAGAGATGGAGGGTGGGGCAGGCCTGGCCTGGATGCACACTGGCATGTGTGACATCACAGCCGCAGTGTGACAATGGGGGCAGCTGCCAAGAGGAGCAGCAGGTAACGCTGCCCCAGCGCAGCCTCGGCGAGCGGCGAGCGTGCACGCAGACAGGAGGCTGTGCTGAACGCGGAGAGAGGCCCACGGCAGTAACGCGAGTATTCGGGGAGCGGGCATCCAGAGGCCAGTCCCTGGTGGCAGGGCCTTTGTCCAGACCCTTTGCGCCGGTGCTGGGGCAGCGGCACAGGCCTGGCAGGCTGCCAGCCTCTGGGCCCCCTCTGTCCTGCTTTGAGATCCCTGGGGCTCCTGTCCCCACTTGCCCTATCAGTAGCTCCCTCCCATCCCCACTGAACCCCTGCTCAGTGCCCCAGGCCATGTTTGCCCTTACATTCCTTCTCTTGCTTGTGCAAGGCCTCATCCAGTACCCGCAGCAGGCCGGAGATGGGCTGGATGAGGCCACCCTGGAGCGCATGCAGCAGCGTGCTGAGTATCTGGAGCGGCAGATGACTCAGCTGATTCAGGAGCTGGAGCCGATGAAGCCGGAGCAGAGTGGTGGGGCCTGGGGAGCCCTGCCTGGGTGGCAGTTCTGGGCTCTGAGCGGAATCCTCATGCTTCTCTTGGTGCTGTGGTTTGCACATGGGAAAAGTCAATGTGATCCAGACAACCGTGGCCACAAGGAGAGGTCCAGCAGCAACTTGGTGGAGGAGGAAGAAAGACGGAACGTTGTTGGAAATGTGGAAGAGGGCAATGTCGATGACAAGCAGGAGATGGCAAACGGAGAAGAAGATAATGGTATCAATGTGCAAAGGATGATGCTAAGCCTTTTAGAGGAGCGCATACAGGAGTTGCCTGTTCTGGATCTGGACAAAGGATTCTCCATGATCGCGGACCTGGTGGACAAACTCATCCGCGTCTTTGGAGAAGGCTTGTCCAACAGTTTCTACCCGGTGCCACAACCAGCCATGGGAGTGGGCAGCGCCTTTGAAGGCTGCAGTCCCCATGCACAAGATGTTGCGCACCGTTTGCTTGTTCCCCTGAGTCCCCCTCCAGGACATGCCTTCCACCTGGAGCTGGACACTGCAGGAGTGGTCCAGAGGAACTTCTGTGTCCGTGTGGAGCGGGTGTGCACCTGCAGGAGGGAGAGGCTGGAGGAGGACATGCTGTGTTTCCTCCACCACCCCGAGGAGGAGCTGAGAAGGAAACAGGACCCCAGCCTCCTGCACACCCTGTGCACCGGCTGCTATCTAGATGTGGAGAAAACTGTCCACTGGTTCTATGGATTTGTGAGAGTCGCCTGGCTGCTGTTGCCTGAATCGTGCCACTGGCGTTTAAGGTTGCAGCCCTCCAGCCGCTCCTGCAAATTTCAGCTGAGCAGAGACAAGGAAAGCTTCACGGTTGAGATGTTCTTTGCCGTGCGGCAAGGAGACTCAGATGTCTTTGTGAGCAGCCAGCCTACAGAAGTAGGCATCCCAAGCACAACGTGGCTGGAGACTTACGCCGTGGCAGAGGCAAAATTCTTCAGGCACATTTCCAGACAGGTCTCCCAGCCTGCAGCTCCTCACGGGCTTCCTGATGGGTGTAGGTTTCTCCAGCTGTGTCCTGAAGACAGTGGTGTTACACCTCCTGAGCACCGTACCCGTGACAGGGTGGGGCAGGAGTGATTTTGGGCAGCGAGTGATGGCTATCCTGAAGTCCCTCCGCTGCTCACTGGAGATAAAACAGCTTCACCACTTTGTCATCGGCAATGAGAGCTTTCCTATGGAGATCAGCTTGCCCTCCGGCTTCCAGGTGGCTGTAGCACCCAACCTCCTTGAGCACATGGCCAGAAGCCCAGATACCCAAAGAAAGGCCGTGCAGGACTACAATTGCCTGCAGCACCGGTTTGAACACCTGCTGATTCACAGCCAGTGAAAGAGAACTTGGTGCACAGAGCTGTGCCTGTGGGGCCTCTTGACAGACCCTGTATATATTAACCTCCCGTAGTTAGTGCATTTAGTTAGTGCAGTATATATTAGTACTCTGTAATTAATGCTCTTACTATATTTATTAATCTCCCATAATTAGCGCATTTATTATATATATATATATATATATATGAGGACCCAGTAGTTAGTGAATGTACCATAGGTGTTCGGACACTCTAGTTACTGCTTTTTCTATAGATATATGTTAATAGCCTGTAGTTAGTACCTTCAGGAATCCCCATTCTTCTTTGGATTTTTTTCAATAAACTGGGCTATTCCAGAATCTGGATTGTGCAAGCTCTTCTTGAACTTGAGTAGAACTAGTGCATTTGTAAATTCTACTAGTTGTGAATTTGTGATTGGGTGGGAGTAGGCACTGTTATTAACAAGCCTTTTTAACAAACACACAAAATAATCCCTTCGTGTTGCTCCTCTCAGTTGTCTTCCTGGTGCAGCAGCCACTGATGACCACGGTGGCTTCAAAGATGATTTTGCCCTGTGTTGTCCTTGCCTTCTGATGCCATGCTGGCCATCCCACCTGGGCTCCAAAACTCCCTGGCAGCTATGGCTGGGCAGGGAGCAAACAAGAGCCACGGCTGCTGTGACTCCTTGTGTTCACTGGGGTGACAATGAAGGTTGTGCCCATCCCAGATGCTCTGCTGGCTTTTGGCACTGCAGAAATGAACTTGTTGTACATGCAGAACGCTGTGCTATTGTGCTGTGTCGGCAGTGAGAATTGCCTGCTGGAAATCACCTCCCCCACAGCTGCTCATCATCCTTACGAAGCGTCTCCAGGGAATCAAGGTCCTCTGGCCGTGGCACAGCCGTAAGAGAGATCCTGCTATGGAGAAGCCCCATGTCACTTCCAGGCCATTCATTACTACACACCCAGGGGTGTCACATAGGTTCCAAGAGTGACCCCAAAAGCACACATGTCAGCAGCAAGGCAAGCAGTTCTATCTCTGAGCAGAAGACTTCCAGGAACAAAGCATTCATTGGTCATGTTACCCATTTTGCGATTAGGAAGGCTTTGAGGCCTCCTACATGTTTTGTGAAGGGAAGAGCCAGGGTGTCCATTGTGACCCATGGGTCTGCTGTATTTGCATGTCAGGTCTTTGCTTGCCAGGGGCCATTAGGATTCCCAGAGGTGCGGTAGAGATGGAGGGTGGGGCAGGCCTGGCCTGGATGCACACTGGCATGTGTGACATCACAGCCGCAGTGTGACAATGGGGGCAGCTGCCAAGAGGAGCAGCAGGTAACGCTGCCCCAGCGCAGCCTCGGCGAGCGGCGAGCGTGCACGCAGACAGGAGGCTGTGCTGAACGCGGAGAGAGGCCCACGGCAGTAACGCGAGTATTCGGGGAGCGGGCATCCAGAGGCCAGTCCCTGGTGGCAGGGCCTTTGTCCAGACCCTTTGCGCCGGTGCTGGGGCAGCGGCACAGGCCTGGCAGGCTGCCAGCCTCTGGGCCCCCTCTGTCCTGCTTTGAGATCCCTGGGGCTCCTGTCCCCACTTGCCCTATCAGTAGCTCCCTCCCATCCCCACTGAACCCCTGCTCAGTGCCCCAGGCCATGTTTGCCCTTACATTCCTTCTCTTGCTTGTGCAAGGCCTCATCCAGTACCCGCAGCAGGCCGGAGATGGGCTGGATGAGGCCACCCTGGAGCGCATGCAGCAGCGTGCTGAGTATCTGGAGCGGCAGATGACTCAGCTGATTCAGGAGCTGGAGCCGATGAAGCCGGAGCAGAGTGGTGGGGCCTGGGGAGCCCTGCCTGGGTGGCAGTTCTGGGCTCTGAGCGGAATCCTCATGCTTCTCTTGGTGCTGTGGTTTGCACATGGGAAAAGTCAATGTGATCCAGACAACCGTGGCCACAAGGAGAGGTCCAGCAGCAACTTGGTGGAGGAGGAAGAAAGACGGAACGTTGTTGGAAATGTGGAAGAGGGCAATGTCGATGACAAGCAGGAGATGGCAAACGGAGAAGAAGATAATGGTATCAATGTGCAAAGGATGATGCTAAGCCTTTTAGAGGAGCGCATACAGGAGTTGCCTGTTCTGGATCTGGACAAAGGATTCTCCATGATCGCGGACCTGGTGGACAAACTCATCCGCGTCTTTGGAGAAGGCTTGTCCAACAGTTTCTACCCGGTGCCACAACCAGCCATGGGAGTGGGCAGCGCCTTTGAAGGCTGCAGTCCCCATGCACAAGATGTTGCGCACCGTTTGCTTGTTCCCCTGAGTCCCCCTCCAGGACATGCCTTCCACCTGGAGCTGGACACTGCAGGAGTGGTCCAGAGGAACTTCTGTGTCCGTGTGGAGCGGGTGTGCACCTGCAGGAGGGAGAGGCTGGAGGAGGACATGCTGTGTTTCCTCCACCACCCCGAGGAGGAGCTGAGAAGGAAACAGGACCCCAGCCTCCTGCACACCCTGTGCACCGGCTGCTATCTAGATGTGGAGAAAACTGTCCACTGGTTCTATGGATTTGTGAGAGTCGCCTGGCTGCTGTTGCCTGAATCGTGCCACTGGCGTTTAAGGTTGCAGCCCTCCAGCCGCTCCTGCAAATTTCAGCTGAGCAGAGACAAGGAAAGCTTCACGGTTGAGATGTTCTTTGCCGTGCGGCAAGGAGACTCAGATGTCTTTGTGAGCAGCCAGCCTACAGAAGTAGGCATCCCAAGCACAACGTGGCTGGAGACTTACGCCGTGGCAGAGGCAAAATTCTTCAGGCACATTTCCAGACAGGTCTCCCAGCCTGCAGCTCCTCACGGGCTTCCTGATGGGTGTAGGTTTCTCCAGCTGTGTCCTGAAGACAGTGGTGTTACACCTCCTGAGCACCGTACCCGTGACAGGGTGGGGCAGGAGTGATTTTGGGCAGCGAGTGATGGCTATCCTGAAGTCCCTCCGCTGCTCACTGGAGATAAAACAGCTTCACCACTTTGTCATCGGCAATGAGAGCTTTCCTATGGAGATCAGCTTGCCCTCCGGCTTCCAGGTGGCTGTAGCACCCAACCTCCTTGAGCACATGGCCAGAAGCCCAGATACCCAAAGAAAGGCCGTGCAGGACTACAATTGCCTGCAGCACCGGTTTGAACACCTGCTGATTCACAGCCAGTGAAAGAGAACTTGGTGCACAGAGCTGTGCCTGTGGGGCCTCTTGACAGACCCTGTATATATTAACCTCCCGTAGTTAGTGCATTTAGTTAGTGCAGTATATATTAGTACTCTGTAATTAATGCTCTTACTATATTTATTAATCTCCCATAATTAGCGCATTTATTATATATATATATATATATATATATGAGGACCCAGTAGTTAGTGAATGTACCATAGGTGTTCGGACACTCTAGTTACTGCTTTTTCTATAGATATATGTTAATAGCCTGTAGTTAGTACCTTCAGGAATCCCCATTCTTCTTTGGATTTTTTTCAATAAACTGGGCTATTCCAGAATCTGGATTGTGCAAGCTCTTCTTGAACTTGAGTAGAACTAGTGCATTTGTAAATTCTACTAGTTGTGAATTTGTGATTGGGTGAGAGTAGGCACTGTTATTAACAAGCCTTTTTAACAAACACACAAAATAATCCCTTCGTGTTGCTCCTCTCAGTTGTCTTCCTGGTGCAGCAGCCACTGATGACCACGGTGGCTTCAAAGATGATTTTGCCCTGTGTTGTCCTTGCCTTCTGATGCCATGCTGGCCATCCCACCTGGGCTCCAAAACTCCCTGGCAGCTATGGCTGGGCAGGGAGCAAACAAGAGCCACGGCTGCTGTGACTCCTTGTGTTCACTGGGGTGACAATGAAGGTTGTGCCCATCCCAGATGCTCTGCTGGCTTTTGGCACTGCAGAAATGAACTTGTTGTACATGCAGAACGCTGTGCTATTGTGCTGTGTCGGCAGTGAGAATTGCCTGCTGGAAATCACCTCCCCCACAGCTGCTCATCATCCTTACGAAGCGTCTCCAGGGAATCAAGGTCCTCTGGCCGTGGCACAGCCGTAAGAGAGATCCTGCTATGGAGAAGCCCCATGTCACTTCCAGGCCATTCATTACTACACACCCAGGGGTGTCACATAGGTTCCAAGAGTGACCCCAAAAGCACACATGTCAGCAGCAAGGCAAGCAGTTCTATCTCTGAGCAGAAGACTTCCAGGAACAAAGCATTCATTGGTCATGTTACCCATTTTGCGATTAGGAAGGCTTTGAGGCCTCCTACATGTTTTGTGAAGGGAAGAGCCAGGGTGTCCATTGTGACCCATGGGTCTGCTGTATTTGCATGTCAGGTCTTTGCTTGCCAGGGGCCATTAGGATTCCCAGAGGTGCGGTAGAGATGGAGGGTGGGGCAGGCCTGGCCTGGATGCACACTGGCATGTGTGACATCACAGCCGCAGTGTGACAATGGGGGCAGCTGCCAAGAGGAGCAGCAGGTAACGCTGCCCCAGCGCAGCCTCGGCGAGCGGCGAGCGTGCACGCAGACAGGAGGCTGTGCTGAACGCGGAGAGAGGCCCACGGCAGTAACGCGAGTATTCGGGGAGCGGGCATCCAGAGGCCAGTCCCTGGTGGCAGGGCCTTTGTCCAGACCCTTTGCGCCGGTGCTGGGGCAGCGGCACAGGCCTGGCAGGCTGCCAGCCTCTGGGCCCCCTCTGTCCTGCTTTGAGATCCCTGGGGCTCCTGTCCCCACTTGCCCTATCAGTAGCTCCCTCCCATCCCCACTGAACCCCTGCTCAGTGCCCCAGGCCATGTTTGCCCTTACATTCCTTCTCTTGCTTGTGCAAGGCCTCATCCAGTACCCGCAGCAGGCCGGAGATGGGCTGGATGAGGCCACCCTGGAGCGCATGCAGCAGCGTGCTGAGTATCTGGAGCGGCAGATGACTCAGCTGATTCAGGAGCTGGAGCCGATGAAGCCGGAGCAGAGTGGTGGGGCCTGGGGAGCCCTGCCTGGGTGGCAGTTCTGGGCTCTGAGCGGAATCCTCATGCTTCTCTTGGTGCTGTGGTTTGCACATGGGAAAAGTCAATGTGATCCAGACAACCGTGGCCACAAGGAGAGGTCCAGCAGCAACTTGGTGGAGGAGGAAGAAAGACGGAACGTTGTTGGAAATGTGGAAGAGGGCAATGTCGATGACAAGCAGGAGATGGCAAACGGAGAAGAAGATAATGGTATCAATGTGCAAAGGATGATGCTAAGCCTTTTAGAGGAGCGCATACAGGAGTTGCCTGTTCTGGATCTGGACAAAGGATTCTCCATGATCGCGGACCTGGTGGACAAACTCATCCGCGTCTTTGGAGAAGGCTTGTCCAACAGTTTCTACCCGGTGCCACAACCAGCCATGGGAGTGGGCAGCGCCTTTGAAGGCTGCAGTCCCCATGCACAAGATGTTGCGCACCGTTTGCTTGTTCCCCTGAGTCCCCCTCCAGGACATGCCTTCCACCTGGAGCTGGACACTGCAGGAGTGGTCCAGAGGAACTTCTGTGTCCGTGTGGAGCGGGTGTGCACCTGCAGGAGGGAGAGGCTGGAGGAGGACATGCTGTGTTTCCTCCACCACCCCGAGGAGGAGCTGAGAAGGAAACAGGACCCCAGCCTCCTGCACACCCTGTGCACCGGCTGCTATCTAGATGTGGAGAAAACTGTCCACTGGTTCTATGGATTTGTGAGAGTCGCCTGGCTGCTGTTGCCTGAATCGTGCCACTGGCGTTTAAGGTTGCAGCCCTCCAGCCGCTCCTGCAAATTTCAGCTGAGCAGAGACAAGGAAAGCTTCACGGTTGAGATGTTCTTTGCCGTGCGGCAAGGAGACTCAGATGTCTTTGTGAGCAGCCAGCCTACAGAAGTAGGCATCCCAAGCACAACGTGGCTGGAGACTTACGCCGTGGCAGAGGCAAAATTCTTCAGGCACATTTCCAGACAGGTCTCCCAGCCTGCAGCTCCTCACGGGCTTCCTGATGGGTGTAGGTTTCTCCAGCTGTGTCCTGAAGACAGTGGTGTTACACCTCCTGAGCACCGTACCCGTGACAGGGTGGGGCAGGAGTGATTTTGGGCAGCGAGTGATGGCTATCCTGAAGTCCCTCCGCTGCTCACTGGAGATAAAACAGCTTCACCACTTTGTCATCGGCAATGAGAGCTTTCCTATGGAGATCAGCTTGCCCTCCGGCTTCCAGGTGGCTGTAGCACCCAACCTCCTTGAGCACATGGCCAGAAGCCCAGATACCCAAAGAAAGGCCGTGCAGGACTACAATTGCCTGCAGCACCGGTTTGAACACCTGCTGATTCACAGCCAGTGAAAGAGAACTTGGTGCACAGAGCTGTGCCTGTGGGGCCTCTTGACAGACCCTGTATATATTAACCTCCCGTAGTTAGTGCATTTAGTTAGTGCAGTATATATTAGTACTCTGTAATTAATGCTCTTACTATATTTATTAATCTCCCATAATTAGCGCATTTATTATATATATATATATATATATGAGGACCCAGTAGTTAGTGAATGTACCATAGGTGTTCGGACACTCTAGTTACTGCTTTTTCTATAGATATATGTTAATAGCCTGTAGTTAGTACCTTCAGGAATCCCCATTCTTCTTTGGATTTTTTTTCAATAAACTGGGCTATTCCAGAATCTGGATTGTGCAAGCTCTTCTTGAACTTGAGTAGAACTAGTGCATTTGTAAATTCTACTAGTTGTGAATTTGTGATTGGGTGGGAGTAGGCACTGTTATTAACAAGCCTTTTTAACAAACACACAAAATAATCCCTTCGTGTTGCTCCTCTCAGTTGTCTTCCTGGTGCAGCAGCCACTGATGACCACGGTGGCTTCAAAGATGATTTTGCCCTGTGTTGTCCTTGCCTTCTGATGCCATGCTGGCCATCCCACCTGGGCTCCAAAACTCCCTGGCAGCTATGGCTGGGCAGGGAGCAAACAAGAGCCACGGCTGCTGTGACTCCTTGTGTTCACTGGGGTGACAATGAAGGTTGTGCCCATCCCAGATGCTCTGCTGGCTTTTGGCACTGCAGAAATGAACTTGTTGTACATGCAGAACGCTGTGCTATTGTGCTGTGTCGGCAGTGAGAATTGCCTGCTGGAAATCACCTCCCCCACAGCTGCTCATCATCCTTACGAAGCGTCTCCAGGGAATCAAGGTCCTCTGGCCGTGGCACAGCCGTAAGAGAGATCCTGCTATGGAGAAGCCCCATGTCACTTCCAGGCCATTCATTACTACACACCCAGGGGTGTCACATAGGTTCCAAGAGTGACCCCAAAAGCACACATGTCAGCAGCAAGGCAAGCAGTTCTATCTCTGAGCAGAAGACTTCCAGGAACAAAGCATTCATTGGTCATGTTACCCATTTTGCGATTAGGAAGGCTTTGAGGCCTCCTACATGTTTTGTGAAGGGAAGAGCCAGGGTGTCCATTGTGACCCATGGGTCTGCTGTATTTGCATGTCAGGTCTTTGCTTGCCAGGGGCCATTAGGATTCCCAGAGGTGCGGTAGAGATGGAGGGTGGGGCAGGCCTGGCCTGGATGCACACTGGCATGTGTGACATCACAGCCGCAGTGTGACAATGGGGGCAGCTGCCAAGAGGAGCAGCAGGTAACGCTGCCCCAGCGCAGCCTCGGCGAGCGGCGAGCGTGCACGCAGACAGGAGGCTGTGCTGAACGCGGAGAGAGGCCCACGGCAGTAACGCGAGTATTCGGGGAGCGGGCATCCAGAGGCCAGTCCCTGGTGGCAGGGCCTTTGTCCAGACCCTTTGCGCCGGTGCTGGGGCAGCGGCACAGGCCTGGCAGGCTGCCAGCCTCTGGGCCCCCTCTGTCCTGCTTTGAGATCCCTGGGGCTCCTGTCCCCACTTGCCCTATCAGTAGCTCCCTCCCATCCCCACTGAACCCCTGCTCAGTGCCCCAGGCCATGTTTGCCCTTACATTCCTTCTCTTGCTTGTGCAAGGCCTCATCCAGTACCCGCAGCAGGCCGGAGATGGGCTGGATGAGGCCACCCTGGAGCGCATGCAGCAGCGTGCTGAGTATCTGGAGCGGCAGATGACTCAGCTGATTCAGGAGCTGGAGCCGATGAAGCCGGAGCAGAGTGGTGGGGCCTGGGGAGCCCTGCCTGGGTGGCAGTTCTGGGCTCTGAGCGGAATCCTCATGCTTCTCTTGGTGCTGTGGTTTGCACATGGGAAAAGTCAATGTGATCCAGACAACCGTGGCCACAAGGAGAGGTCCAGCAGCAACTTGGTGGAGGAGGAAGAAAGACGGAACGTTGTTGGAAATGTGGAAGAGGGCAATGTCGATGACAAGCAGGAGATGGCAAACGGAGAAGAAGATAATGGTATCAATGTGCAAAGGATGATGCTAAGCCTTTTAGAGGAGCGCATACAGGAGTTGCCTGTTCTGGATCTGGACAAAGGATTCTCCATGATCGCGGACCTGGTGGACAAACTCATCCGCGTCTTTGGAGAAGGCTTGTCCAACAGTTTCTACCCGGTGCCACAACCAGCCATGGGAGTGGGCAGCGCCTTTGAAGGCTGCAGTCCCCATGCACAAGATGTTGCGCACCGTTTGCTTGTTCCCCTGAGTCCCCCTCCAGGACATGCCTTCCACCTGGAGCTGGACACTGCAGGAGTGGTCCAGAGGAACTTCTGTGTCCGTGTGGAGCGGGTGTGCACCTGCAGGAGGGAGAGGCTGGAGGAGGACATGCTGTGTTTCCTCCACCACCCCGAGGAGGAGCTGAGAAGGAAACAGGACCCCAGCCTCCTGCACACCCTGTGCACCGGCTGCTATCTAGATGTGGAGAAAACTGTCCACTGGTTCTATGGATTTGTGAGAGTCGCCTGGCTGCTGTTGCCTGAATCGTGCCACTGGCGTTTAAGGTTGCAGCCCTCCAGCCGCTCCTGCAAATTTCAGCTGAGCAGAGACAAGGAAAGCTTCACGGTTGAGATGTTCTTTGCCGTGCGGCAAGGAGACTCAGATGTCTTTGTGAGCAGCCAGCCTACAGAAGTAGGCATCCCAAGCACAACGTGGCTGGAGACTTACGCCGTGGCAGAGGCAAAATTCTTCAGGCACATTTCCAGACAGGTCTCCCAGCCTGCAGCTCCTCACGGGCTTCCTGATGGGTGTAGGTTTCTCCAGCTGTGTCCTGAAGACAGTGGTGTTACACCTCCTGAGCACCGTACCCGTGACAGGGTGGGGCAGGAGTGATTTTGGGCAGCGAGTGATGGCTATCCTGAAGTCCCTCCGCTGCTCACTGGAGATAAAACAGCTTCACCACTTTGTCATCGGCAATGAGAGCTTTCCTATGGAGATCAGCTTGCCCTCCGGCTTCCAGGTGGCTGTAGCACCCAACCTCCTTGAGCACATGGCCAGAAGCCCAGATACCCAAAGAAAGGCCGTGCAGGACTACAATTGCCTGCAGCACCGGTTTGAACACCTGCTGATTCACAGCCAGTGAAAGAGAACTTGGTGCACAGAGCTGTGCCTGTGGGGCCTCTTGACAGACCCTGTATATATTAACCTCCCGTAGTTAGTGCATTTAGTTAGTGCAGTATATATTAGTACTCTGTAATTAATGCTCTTACTATATTTATTAATCTCCCATAATTAGCGCATTTATTATATATATATATATATATATATGAGGACCCAGTAGTTAGTGAATGTACCATAGGTGTTCGGACACTCTAGTTACTGCTTTTTCTATAGATATATGTTAATAGCCTGTA